>NC_136617.1:26455077-26552577 GCF_933228915.1 Telmatherina bonti | reverse complement strand
CAGCGTCGCTAAAATGTTGTTTTTGGCTGCACACCAAAATTAACTTCAGCGCTCCTCACAAACGGGCATTATTTATGGCATGGTCATGAGCAACAATAAATGGGACTTTTGGATAAACAATGTCCTAATTCTTGCAAAATTGTATATACACAAATGCAGATATATGAAGGTAAAATCTAGATTTAACATAACAAGGTCCTCCTAAACCCTGAACTTAATGAAAAGTAAATCCATATCCAACTTTTCAAGTTATTTGAAAACTGATTTGCAACTTATGCCCTCAATAATAGTTACTAAACTCCAAAAAGACAACAATTTCAAAATATAAAGTTGGCAAATTTAACCTTTTTTACTTTTTAGGTAAGGTGGAACTTTTCTCACATGTTCATAAATCAATTATGTTTTATTATGTTTTCATTTGAAACAAGCAGCCAGGTTTTTTTTTTTTTTTAAAAAAAGCCGAAAGTTAAGCCCTAAAATCCACTAAAGGTATGCTAAAAAACCAGACAACACATCATTGGCTGCAGCATCTTTTATATCAGAAGAAGCTTGTTTGGTGACAATGCAGTTTTTCTCCCCAGTTTTTCATGCTTTCCTTATTCCGTGTTTCTGTGCTGACAAATTGACCAATTAATCCTAAAACTTCAGCACTGAAACTACCTGTTTTTAGGTAGAATTAAGGTCTTTCGCAGTCAATGTGTATGTGTGGACACAGGTGCTCATAGTCTGGCATTTATGTCAGTCAACAGACAGCCTCCACCTTGATTCTGAAGTAGCAAAACCCTAAACAGTAAAGAGAGAGCAAGATGAACTATGAAAAAAAAAAAAAAAACAGAAACACAACAGCATATTTTCCTTCCTTCATGTGCAATATGGCATCATGGAGTCTTAAAAAGGCTTTCAAAGCATTTGACTTTGACTTCAGTTTACTTTGGAGTCTTTTTGAAACATATTGAGCTGCTTCTTTTGTCCACATACCAACTTTTTTTTATCCATGAAGCTCAGCCAATCTAAAGTACAGAGAGAAATTAAAATATCTCTTGTGTAATGCCAAATGGCTCATTCTCAACCACAATTAGGCTGGGCAGAGAAAGAGAAAGTCACCTCCAGTGAAGTAAAGAGAGCAAGTCCTTCATCACTGCGGAAAACTGCAACAAAGCCAATAACTAAGGAAATTTGTTGTCATATCATAAGTATTCTTTTTTACAGCTGAATGATTCTAAGCCTGGAGGAAAGAAAAAAAAATTGTGCAAAGCAGAAAATTTAATCGTGCCACCGTTGTTGGTGATATTTTTTATTAAGTTTTTTGTTTTGTTTATATTTTTTTTATCCAAAATCTAGGAGTAGCTTTAATAAGGAGTTTATATTAACTGTGACTGCTTGTGCACTTAATTCACATAAATACACAGAGATTCCTAAAGTTTAACTAATTTATTCATGATTTTAATGATTTTTTTTGCTCCAAGAAGTGTAAGTTTGGAACGTGATTGTTCGTCACTGGCAGAATATTTCTGAGGCTTATAATAAACACATGACACAGATGCAACCAGGAGCAGCCAGGTGAAACAGGTAGATGTCTTAGTTAGAGCACCTGCAGTTAAACTCACGTCATTTTGCACATGTGTGTGTGAGTAGATGCTTCAGTATCCATACAGTATTATGGAAATACTGGATTATTTCCTTGGCGCTTGGACGAAGAGCTTTTAAATCCTTAAATGAACAGTCAAGGAGAGGACAGCAGCTTAAAGAGGATGTGGAGATGAAACAGTTTCTTCTGAGCCTTTCTTAGTGATTTAATGCAGCTACAGCAAAACTGACCTCTAGCTTTCAGAGAACAGATGCTTTACAGAGTGAACCAGTCAACAAATAGAAATCTTAAATCCAGTGGGAGTATTGTCAACATTTTCTTTGCGTCACAGCATTTTTCTAGTTAAAGTGTCTGCTTGCACATATGTGTTGTAGCATAAAAAAAATGCTGTTTACACAATTGTTCATAAAGTCAGATTCATTTTGCAGCCTAATGGGTGACAGTATATATTCTAATTATTGAGTTAGCTGAGATACTTCAATGTCTGCACTGAAATGTTCTCTTCTACTAGTCTGATGTGGAAGGTGCAATGTGTTTTACAGCCATATGTTGGGGCAGCAAAACCGGAACCAGAGACTGTAAGAAACTAAACAAATTAATCAAGAAGGCTGGCTCTGGGCTTGAGACTCTGGAGCTGCTAGAGATGTTTGTACAGAGAACATGCTGAGCAAGCTGCTGAACATGATGAACACTTTTTCACATCTTCTACAACACAGTAAAGAAACAGCAGTGTGTTCAAAATGAGACCTATCTGAGTGCTTTACGAGACAGAAATGAATTCATAATGAATTATTTCTAATAAAAAAAAAACATTTATTTTTCATTATATTATATTATATTATATTATATTATATTATATTATATTATATTATATTATATTATATTATATTATATATATTTTTTTTTTCATATGGAGTGCTTTATGTTTTGGTACATAAAAATATAATATTTTGGATTTTTCAGACCGAGACCTTTGTCTCCACTCATCAGTCTGTCTGTGATGTTTTCTGATTGTCTGAGACATATTCTGTGTCCGTAAAGCTAAACAGAAAGATGAACGGGATTGTTCTGCTTTAATAGCCAAGAACTTTCTGGGAAAATGTGTCATCTTGATGGTAATATATGTCTCTTCTAATGTGTCAGTCGATGACACCTTGACAGTGATACATTTGTAAGTCAGCAGTGTAATGAGCTTCACAGAAGCTTGCTTTTGCATCTTTTTCTGGTAACAGTTTCAATGGTCTTTCTTATAACCATTTTTTTTCTCGTCTGATTCATTTCATTCATCTGAGAAGACCTTGGGTCCACAGACATCCCCAGTCTTTCTGCTCAGAGCCAGTATATGTGTTCTGTGACACATCTTACAAACAGGATTAGAATCCTGCCATAATCTGAAATTGGAAAAATAATAATAATAATGATAAAAGATTAGAAACCTTGAGAGTCAGTGTTTAAAAACTTAAATAAAGTTTTACAAGTCGGTAAATACGCTTTGAAAATGAAAATTATGTGGTTAGAAAGCCTGAAAAATTTTTTGAATCTCTGCAAGCATAATTTTGTTGTTTTTTTTTGTTTGGTGCTACAAGTCACGCAACCAACTGCAACCTCGCAGCTGTGTGAACCAAACTCTGACAATGTGAGGACGAATTAAAGGTTTGAAATTCTGCAAAAGCAAAAACAAGTGTTGCACTCAGAGCTCACATACAAAATTATGTTGCAGAAGATTTTAACCTTTCAAAACGCAAGTTTCAAGGTATCAAAACTTATTTGCAAACATGCACACAGCAGTTTTGCAAGGTTTCAGATGCTTTTTGCAAACTAATCTGGTGGGAAAATAATAAATAAAAACACTTTAAAATTCTTTTCAAGGTTTCAAAACTTTATTTCAAGATTTTAAATTTCAAACACTGACTTAAAAAGGTTTCAATTTCTATTTTATATATATATAAATATATATATATATATATATGTGTATATATATATATATATATATGTGTATATATATATATATATATATATATATATATATATATATATATATATATATATATATATATATATATGTATATATATATATATATGTATATATATATATATATGTATATATATATATGTATATATATATATATATGTATATATATATATGTATATATATATATATATGTATATATATATATATATATATATATATATATATATATATATATATATATATATATATATGTATATATGTATATATATATATATATATATATATATATATATATATATATATATGTATATATATATATATATGTATATATATATATGTATATATATATATATATGTATATATATATATGTATATATATATATATATATGTATATATATATATATATATATATATATATATATATATATATATATATATATATATATATATATGTATATATATATATATATATATATATATATATATGTATATATATATATATATATATATATATATATATATATATATATATATATATATATATGTATATATATATATATTTGTATGTGGGGGGAGGTGGTGTCCTAATCCCATACTTTTATTGTCTATTATTGACCCTGTCATCAGTGATGTAACCTTGGATCAGGAGGGTTTTGGGTCTTTCAACAATCAGACCCCCTCTCCCAGGCACCCCAACATGAGTTGATCAGGCTCCAACCTGTTTCCAGGTAGCTCTACCCTACAAGCCACCCTTCCCCCTCCTGATCCACAACCATCTGGATGCCACCGCTGTCTCCTGTGATCCCCCACATCCTATAGGACCAGCAGAGGGGTTGGCCCACAAATCCTCAGCATCCCACTTCGACGAGTTAGCATCTTGTCCGTCAACCATTGAGCCAGAACTTCTCCACTAACTCAGAGTATTTGATCCTCTTTCCATCGTGAGTCTCCTCCATACGGTCCTCCCATGACACACTCAGCTCTAAGAGAACTACCTGCTTGGATGCTGCCAAAATTAGGACGATGTCTGGCCTTGTCTTGGCAAGAGATTCTGGAAACTTCAGCTACTTCCCCAGATCAAGTTTCAGCTCCCAGTCACGTTCCATAGCCAACATGCAGTGGAAGTGTCCCGGGCAGCTGCTGCAGGCTTCTCCCTGACTCTGATGAGCCCTGCGTCCAGTGCTCTGGAGCAGCATCTGAGGATGTGCTTCAGAGTTCCTCTCTGCAGGTAGAGGCAGCAAGCGGATGTCTCTGCCTTCCTCCAGGTCAAGAGGTTTGATCGGCTGGAAAGAACATTATAGACCGCCTGGATCAATCATTTTATCTGATGGGGTTTAGTTGTGAAATAGAGATTTAGGTTAGATTTACTGAATGACAATGGTTCTCTGGGCTTTTCAAGAACCATTTGGTTTGATTGATTATAGTGGCATGAAAGTTATCATGCAGTGCTGTCTTAGCGCTAGAAGGTCATGAAAAGTGGTTTTGGCCCTTAAACTTTACACAGGGGAAATTTTGGAACTGATTATTATTACTATTGTCATATGAACTGTAGAAATTATTTAGTAAGACGAGCAACTTAGTCTTGAATCTACTATATTCTTGTGTCCAGTTTAGACAAAAAGGGACATTACAGCTACACATTAGAGATAAACATCCTCTTCAGGACTTAGGAGAGGGTTCAAAGTTTGTTCCGGTGCTTTTGGAAATGTGTACAAAGCTCCAGTAAATTGCAAGGGCGGACTGAAGTTTGGCAAAACAGAACAGCTCTTTTCCACAAGCAATGAACTTGCTGCACCCTGACTTTCACCCAAAGACTGCTGGGATAGGCTCCAGCTTCCCCGTGACCCTTCATTGGACTAAGCGGTCAGGATAATGAATGAATGAATGAATGAATGAATTTGTTGCAGTTGCTTCATAATATTCACATGTTCAAACATCCCAAATCAGCAGCACATAAAGAAGCACAATGCAAACAAGGACTTTTCACAACTGTGGGAAGTCATGAAAAAAGCTGCAAGCTAATGTTCATCTGAACGAGTTCGTTCTCTGAGCTGAGCAAATAACGTTTGCTTTGTTGTGTCTGCTGTGAGACGAGTGGGTGAGCCGCAGTCTCTGCTACAAAATGTTAAGCTGAGAGATGCTGCAGTTCATTTCCAGGTTTGATTTATGAAAAAAAAAAAAAAAAAAAAAAAAAGTCATTGTTCTTTGTTTTTAGATTTGTTTCCATGAAAACAGAGATTTGCCAGGAATTATTTTCAAATCTTTTTTTTTTCATAAACTAAATGTGTAATTTATTAAAAATGATGACATTTTTCAGAGATAAAAAGAAAAGAAAACATCAGTTTTTATACAATTTAAATAGTTCCAATTTTGCATAAGCTTAAAATCAGAAGGAAAAAAAAGGTTTTCCCGGTTGTGTGAGTCTCTTATCCATAAAATGGCTTATTAAAAGTGGCTCGGTTCGGTCTTACACCTCTGGAGCTGTTACTGAATTCATTTGTGTAATTCTCACAGGCGGCAGGTTAAAAAAAAAATAAAAAGAGAGCGCTATTAAGGTGAAAGTTGGGAAAAAGTTTTACTTTACAACCCTTAATCTCACCCCTTAAAATTCTTATATATTTGCATAAAATGTGTTCTTATTTTAAATAGATAAAAGACTTGCTGTGGACAAACTGTATTTTACTGGAGCCTTGCTGATGTAACAGGATCATCTGTGTTGCAGTATCATCTGCTACTGGAGTACAGTATGGCTTCAAAGATAGATTACATTGGCAACTGGTCAGAAAAGACTGTTTTCTGAGTCTACAGTTATGATTGTAGAAGGTTTACATCATTCACAGCTCAAGAATCATGGTTTTCCAGTCATGTTTATTATGACCAGGTTGTTGAAGGGAGTAAAATACATATTTATTTGTTACTGAGTAATTCTACCTCATCCTCTTTTGTCAGCAGCGAGAAAATCAGTCAAAAGCATTCAACAAAGCAAAAAAAAAGCCACCTAAAGATGAAAAAAAGAGCAATATGGAAAGAGGAAAAATGAAGATGTGAGACTAAATGTGTCCACGTCAGTGATTGGGTGTTTGTGAGAGACAGAGAGGAATTTGGCGAGCGTTTCATTTTGGCTTTCGTTGAGAAACTGATAAATCCACAGCCGTTTGACTCCTGCCAACCCCCCCTCCCCAACACACACACACACACACACACACACACATATCCATCTGTTTGGCTTGTGCCAGTTGCCCCCTTTCAATTACCCAGCATGCTTTGCACACTCAGAAAAATGAGGCTATTTAGTGAGTGCTGTGAAAGGGAGACAGATGGAAAAACATAAAGTACAGATAAAGACTTAGGCTGAGGATGACAGGTGCCATAATATTCTTCTCAGTCACTAAAGTTTATACTATATCTGATGAACTTGCAGGTTGATTCTCGACAGGCTTTTTTGGGTTCTGCAGGTAATAAATAAAAAAATGAAACAAATGGAAAAAGTCAACATTGATTTCTTCATATTTGTAATGATTTATCAGCGTGTTTCTATGAATCAACCTCTCACTAATTATATTAGTTTTTGGTTTTGCTTTGACAACACCTTATTTTATTCTGAACCGGCGGGAAAAATTAGACCTCCACGGGTGCATAAAGCTGGACTTTTTACGTACTTATTATGCAGGTATATTCTCAGTTATATAACCTGATTTCAGTGATGTGGATACTGACGACTATTTGTACATCTGAAGAGGACACTCTCTTATCTGTCCTGTTGTGGAATTAACATTATCAAGCCTACGCTTATTGTGATGGCCCACTCACACATGCAGAAATAAAATACATGCATTGTTATCTGTAAAACATACCATGTTGATTCTTATGTAACAGTTTCAGACAAAACCGTGAACTATAGATGCACAAAACTGGATTTCTTAGCAGTATGATACGTTTATATTTCATCTTAAAACGCCTACGATGCCTACTGTGTTCACTTTAACCAAAAATATTGCTCAACAAATATATATTATTTGATAAGTTAGCTCGTAGTGGTTTAGTGTCTTTTCATCAGACTTTTCATGACCTACTGCAAGAAAATGATACACCATAGTTAATGAACTGAAAGTGAACCGGAAAGCCATACAACGAAGTCATATGCTAGATATATGCTTACTTGACACAGATCTTAATTTCAATGCCAGTCATGTCAGGATTAGCTAATAGCTTGCTGTTTTAGATTTTCTGGCTCTCGAGTCCCTGTATGGTGAAATCAGTGTTGGGTCAGGTTTGAAATTTCAATGTCAACATTCAGCAAAGTTTATTTAAATAAGAAATATTTACATAGATTAGCTTTTTGCAAGCAGATGCTGATCAGAATGGCTTTCACAAATGAACGAATAAATAAATAGAAATAAAACATTATTATTTGAGTACCAAGTATATTTTTCTTGGTGAAATGCTTCATTACAAAAATACTGGGGTTGTATAAAGTGCATAAGTTTCTATTTTTCTATACATGCAGTTAACAAAAAGGTGTGTGTTAAAATTAAAAATATAATTAAAGATTAATTTGAGATTCAGCATTTTATAAAATGCAAGAAAAAAGCTGAAAGCCCATAATGCAAGAAAAAAGCTGAAAGCACATAAGGAAGCACCTTAACTTCCATGAGGAATTCATCCACATCTGAACTGTGAAAATATTAGGGTTAAATGTTAAATGCAAGCTTTATGAGTGAGCAATCTCAACCCTCAGGTGAGTCATGGTCACTACACTGCATTAAGATGGCTGCTGAGAACTGCATAAATTCCAAGGCTCAACACCCGGTGGCCTGCAGTGTAAACCCCCATAAATCCTGTTTGGTCATTAAGATATTCCTCGGGGTAAATGGCTAAAGCGGCACCGGTCCTTTGTTGTTCTTTTGTGGAGTTTGACAGAGTTGATTAACGTGTAGTGGTTTCCATTCTGCTGACTCCTTCTGGGACCAGGATCCTCTTCCCACCTCGTTTTAATAGGAGGGCAGCAGATAAAGGGTTTCACCTGGTTAAACATTGCTGAAAAGCATGAGATGGGTCTAATGAGAGCTGCATGGCCCAGGCCTCCAGTGTGGATCATGTGTGGTAAAGAGAAAAATCCTTTTTATTTTGGCTGCATCACAGCTCAGCCTCCAACATTGATGGGTCAGCAGCAGCAAGAAGCTGATTGGGAAAAAAAACCAAAAAAAACAAAAAAAACAATCACACATGCAGACATTAAAAAGTGGGGCAACAAAGCCATAGGTGCATGTTAATATGACATAAATGAGTTACACACACACACACAAATACACGCACACCCAAAAAGTAATTGGCATGATGTAATGCACAAAAGACAGAAAAAAAAAGAGAAAAAAAAATCTGACATCATTTTAGCCTCCCAGCCTGCTGCTCCCGTCTCTGCTCAGCTGCTGTAAGTAGGGCACATCAATTTTTCACACTGCCTCTGTCTCTCACTCAGTGTATAGCTGTGAACGCAGCACCTGTGCATAGAGGCCTTGCTATTTGGTCCTGTCATACAATGTCCTGCCCATCACTTCAAAACATCCCTCACATCTTTTCTCCCCCTCTCTTCCTAGGTGGTGTGTTTTGGAACACTTCTCCATCCATCCTCTTCATTTCCTTTGTAACTCCTGCTCCCCGAGCCACGTCTCTTTTACAGTAGCATGCCATCCATCCTCTGATGCATGCAATATGTAATAATCATGGGAGAAGAAAGCTAACAGATGTGTGCAAGGCGTGCAGGAGGAATCTGTTAGAACACAAAGATATGGATGCTACATGTTGCAAGCACTCACCCTTGCCCCTTCGCATGCATGAAGGGGATTTTCTGATTTACAAATGTTGCACTATACTGCATGCACGTTTAATAAAAACAAAAAACAACTCAAATCTCCACAACGGAGGCAGTAAAAGTCTATGGAACATGTTTGCTCTGCAACGCCTTGCAGCTTTGCAATGATTTTTTTTTTTGCATAATACATTTGATTTTCTGTATCATTACATACTTTTCTCTGCATATACAGAAGATGGAGCAGCAACCAACCACACCAACCAAGTGGAAAAACAAATACGCACATCAGACTAGACTTGATGAATGAAATATTCAGATTAAAAGGTTTACTTTATCAGTAAAGCTTGTGAAATTCTTTGTTTATAACATATAATGGTGAGAATGTTCAAGACTATTCAACTGGATTGCCTTGCATGCACCAGTAGAGCTCCATAATGTGACTAAACAGATATTCCTACAAGAAAACAAGTCCAGACTGTCACATTAAAAACAAACAACAAAACAGAGAACATACAGCTTGACTATTTCCTTTTCAGACTGTTATCTGAACACAGTAAATGTTACACAGCTTCTACTAAACATGGACGATGACACATCTAATCCTGAGGGCCTGGGGAGCTCGGATCCATGCCACATCCGTGACTTCTGATAAGTGTTGCTATATAAGAAAATATTTCCTTATTCCACCTGTTTCTGACAGAACCTGCCATCTGGCACACCACCCTCAGCTTTGTTCTGACATCCTGTACCACACACAACAAAGAAAATTACTCATTTGAAACGTGTTTTTGCATTTGTGGGATTCTTTTAAAACATACCCTGGACTGGTTTAACAAATAAAAATCTATCATGTTTCTTTTAGCTGCAGAAAAAAAGTGGCCCAGATAAAGCCAAAATGTGCACGTTATACGGGATCTTGCTTCGGCAATAAATAGAAAGAATTGGCTTCAAAACTGGTAAAAAATAAATGGGTAATACCAGTTACTGTCAACTTTGATAGGAAGTCTGTAAAAGGCCATACAAAAAAGGGTCTCATGAGAAAAGATGAACACTTTTCAAAATTCAATTGGGATATGGCGAATCATTTTTATGTTCCATTTATCATTATTCCATTACTTTGAATCTTTTTAATCTTCCAACTCATACTTTACAGTGTTTTACAGTCAGATTTGGTGATACATCATATTATAGAAAAAAAGAAAAACAACATAAAAAGAAATCAATAAAAACAATCCATGACAGATCGCAAGTCAAATCTCTGATGTCATTACTTGTCTTCAATATGCCCTCTTGAGAAAAATGCGAGGTCAACTAGAGTAGAGATTTAAGCTAACAGGCTGGCAGCTGCTGCTTTTTTTCTGAGATGTCAGCGATGTGTGACTAACCCGGACCTTTACTGGAAGCTTCAAATGGGAAAATGCTTCGTAATTCACTTTATAAACTGAAAATGAAGCCTCTGACAGTCCTTCCAAAATAGTAAGTCAATATATAAGCCCAACTCTTAGCTCAGATTAAATGACCTTCCTTTAATTCAACATGAAAACTAATATATCTGGAATATAAGAAGTTGCCAGCTGAAGAAATGCTTCTCATTAAGGCGGCTCCATGGGAAAATGTTTAAAAGGAAGTCAGTTTCAGGTAAAATTAATCATATGTGACAGAAGTCGGAGAGAAAATGAAACTAACTTACTTAAACTTAACTTTCTTTTAACCACATAGATCGCATCATTAAAACACACACGAGTGATGATGAGCCGCTTGCAAAATGTATTTCCAGTAGCAATCTGCAGAAATGTCAGCTATAAAATAGCTTAAGCTGAAAAAATAAAGGAGTATGGAGAGGTTTATGTGTGTCTTTGGAGAGATAATCCATTTGTAAACCACGCTCTGGGCTAGGGACAGGACCCAGCACACAGTGACAGACGGCGAAGAGGAGGCAGGGATAACACTTGGCCGTGAAGGCGCAAACATAGAGGAGGGGTTGGAAATAAGAAATAAAATAGGAGAGGAAGACAAACAGGGAGAGAAGACTGAGTGGAGACGATCAAGTGATAAGACAGATGGAGGGTGTAAACACAGGAGACATGGAAAGAAGAAAGTGAAAAAATAAAAACGAGTACAGTGGCAAAAGATAAAACTAGGGAGATCGTGCGGAGAGGAATCGACAAGCAAAGACTAGCTGGGGGCCTTGAGATATTGTATAAGGCAATAAAACAAGCAGGCATGACAAGGAAGCCAGAGGGAGCAATGAGGGCAAAAGGGCAAATGAAATGAAGAGAAAAAAAAAAAAAACAGCGCAGAATCTTAAGGATATTGGCATATATGTGCATAAAAAAAGAAAAAAAAGCAGAATGGGGGTGCAATGATGGGCGAAAAAGGCAAAACAACTATGGAATAACAGAGAATGGAATACAATGAGAAACGATAGAGACATGAAAGGGCAGCAGAGCGGCAGAAATCAATTCCCTCTGGGGGTCACAGGATCGGGGCAGTGAAGTGCAAATGCTACATCATAAACACTCAGTAGGCTATAGCCGCAACACAAGCCATCAATTTGTCCTGGATGTGCAGAGAAAAATATCCTCGCCGCTTCCCTATCAACTATTTCTCACATGAACGGAGCTGCTGTTACCTCACTGCGTGTGCAGGCAGCAGAGCTTACTCCTCAGAAGGCCGGCATCGACAGTATTTCATGCTGCCCTTGAGACATTTCCACCATTAATGCAAGAAGACTTTCAAAAAAGTTCTTCAATCTCAATAACTTAGACATGTTTTTCTCTTTACTTCAAGCCTCACCAATGTTTGGTCCATTTTTCAACAATTTAATTGCTAAAATCTGAAGCATCTTTGGGGAAAATTGGCAAAGTTGTATCTTTTCTGAAAGCCTACATTATAAAAAAAAATGTCATATTTCTTAGTTATTCATTATTTTTTTGTGAAATTTCAAATTCTGATCTTCTCTTGCTCTAGCCTGTCTGCTAGATGTGTTCTTGAGGTATGATGGGAAAAGGCTTGGGCTGCATTGAACTGAATGAAAAAGGAGGAATTTATAATATGCAGATGACATCCACTTATAAGTACAGGGCTAAATGAGACTAATTCTGTAAAATGAGTGATTGTTGTCTTGTGGATGTTAGTTATTATAACTCATAATGTTCTGATCCAAATGGAACCTTTGATAAAAAACCAAAAAACTTATGATAAACATCCCACTTTGGTCCAATTCGAACAATCTTTAGCAGAAAAGCTGATTAGACAATAATGAAGTCATGAAATCTTCCATGCTCACATTAGAACATTTTAATAACATCCTTTCGATGAGTGCGCAGCAAGGTATAGTTCAGGACGACGTTATAAATGTCCTTAAAATTTTGTGACCCATAGGAGCCCACCAACTTCCATGATTACAAAAAAGTTTTGTGCAGGAGAGACCGGAGAGGCCTATATTTAGGACTCCCACTGGTCATATTCTGTACTCCCACTGGGAGTCCTAAATGGCCCACTAGGAGCATTTAAAGGAATCTGAGATCCCAAATAAAATGTTCCAGTAGTTTGAAGAAACAACTTTTTGATCTTTGTGCAGATCTATAACCCCAAACCAGTCGCTGCTTGTTACCTGGCCACTACCTGATGAAAACTGGATATTTTGTGACTGAAGCTAATGCACCTAACATCCAAAAGAGCCAGATTATTTTAACAAGAAGATCTATAAAGTGCCCAACAGTAAATGCATTTTCTTTATTTTTGCAAAGTACGTTGTGACTAATCACACAATTTGCAGGGTTAGATAACTCTTAAGTGTGTCCAGTGTCTTATAGCAGCTGGGTTAAGTTTGGAGGAACTCTATAGTATCTTTGTTTAAATCTGCAGCTTATGAAAGCTTGGCATGATGGCATATACTGGAAACCAGTTCCCCACCTCCTGTAGACTGCTTGGAGTGGTTCTTTACCTCTCCAGTGATGAAACACGATACAGTCTATGTGGCGTTGTGTTCCACCCATGGCAAAACTATCTTGTGGTTTGTGGAAATGAATAACATTAGAGACCATATGGATCACTAAAAGACCAGCTTGCAGATAGGGAGAGACTAAACAGTCCATTGCTTCATGGGGTTTAAGCAACTAAACTTTGAATCTATGCAGCCAGATGGTTCCAGTCTCTGTGTAACCAGGAAGAGATGTTTCGGACTTAGCACAAGTGAAAAATGCTTTGCTAAAGCAAATGTCCAAAATACAATGTCAACAATATCTTATGTCATTAGAAGTTAGGAAAAGTCTTGTGTTGTTGAGTCTAAAAATGGCGAAGGACAAACGAAAACAGCCACAGCTGTAATTTAGGCAACTAATGGGGTACAGAGTAGGATGAATACATCTAAAAGACTGACAGGTTTTTGAGAGCGCAGCAACACTAACTGGTGACTTTACACTTTCAGCACCAAAGCAGCCCAAAGCATACAGCTAACACAATGCAACCAAGGCTTAAGGACACCAAAGCTTAAACTTCCTTGCAACATCTGTTGAGACCCAAGTATGGCAACTTAAAGGTGCTTCCAAGTCTGACAGAGCTTAAGAAACAGTGCCAGGAGGAAAGGAATAAACTGCCCAGATCCAGGCTTGCAGTGCTGCACAGTCTTACCTTGGAAAACTCAATGCTGTATTGGTTGCCAAAGAAGCAAGGCACTTGCTTTGACTCTTTTGTAAGTAAGAGAGCATTTGCAAAACATATATGATTTTACTTCAGTATGGATTAATATGGGAATTTGTGAGATTACATTCATTCAAAATTCACTCAGCAGCAGAATGTGTAAAGCTTTTCCTGTGAGGTTTTTTTTTTTTTTTTTTTTAATTAGTAAAACGAGAAACGAGAAAAAGGCGATGACTAAACTGCCATGATGGTGAAATAGCTATTAAGTGATGTAGTACTGATGGTTTATTCTGAATTATTTCTATGATGGCATACAATAGGCCAAAATAAGCCTGGTGGCTTCAGCTTATTTCTTTTTTGGTTGCTGACTGATACATTTTTTTTAAAAAATATTATTTTATTTCTGGTTTTAAAACCAAAATAAAGTATTAATTTATTCATTCATGGTGAATTACAGGCAACATACAACACCGGCTCTCGTCATATAACACTTAAAGCAGAAGGATCTGTCAATTAAAACAACTGATATGGAAACACATAATTACTAATGCCAGCTCGTAACACTATTAATTTCAAATGAAAACAAATGTATAGAGACTTGATAGGTAAAACACTATGTCTCGTTGCATGCTTAACATGAGAGTTGTGGGTTTGCGGTTCAGGAGGCATTAAAAATGCATCTATTTGCAAACACATATGCTGCACATGGCGTGAGCATGGTTTAAACATATTAAACAAAGCTGTAAATCTTGTGTTCACCAAAGAAATTGAATCTCCTTTTGCTTCGATGTATTTTGTACCTAATGGACTTAGATTGGACTTGAGAGGATTGCCAGCAATAAAACTTCAGAGTTCTGAAGAATTAATTTCATTGATAATATCACCTTGGCCGCCTGAGCCAAGACTTTATCCTCTTGGCGCTGATGTGAATCACGCTTCGTTCTCCTCGCTCGAAGAACACATACCTCCCCACAATTACGCCATGCAACTGCTGACACACTTGGTCTCATAATGGCTGGTTTTTATTCATTCAGCGCGGTTTTTTTCCTTACGTCTATCTGCTCTGTATTGCCATTATTTTTCATACTCTGCCCTCAAACTGGCTGCCTCAAAGCCTCTCTAACTGCATTGGGGATCGGCCTTTAAAGGGTTGCTATGGTGACCGGTAGAGCCATCACCGTGCCACATGCCTTACTTTAGCTAAAGCTCAATCGCTTGCAATCTCTCTCACTCGTTCCCTCTTTTATGTGTCACTGTACTTCCTACCTCATCTGTACTTTTACACTTCATACCATTCACCCCTTAATCATTAGCCATTTTGTTTTTTCATGTGGCTTGATGAAAGCAAGGGAGGCTTCCTAGAGGATGAGAGATCTGCAGATGTGGGAGGGAAACATCTTGCCAGTAAACACTTGACGTGTAAGCGTGCATACGTATGCATACACACGCCCACATGACAAACCCCAATCCGACCCCTAAATACGCACATAGCTTTGAAAGCCATCCTGCTGTGTTGGCTAGTGGTGCAGAATCGGGGATTGAAAGGAAGCCCAGTTAGAGTGTTGTGTGTGCATCAGCACAGCTGGTCAGTACATAATACAAGCTGCCTGACAGCTTTCACTATTTGAAGGCATCACTGTCAATCAAAGAAGGTTTGAAGAAATTTTGCGACACGTCCTGATTAATCAATGAAGACTATTGCCAAACAGTAACAGCAGGATAAACAAGGACTTCTTGGTGATAGTTCCAAAAGATATTTCTAGAAGCTGCCAAATAGAAACGTTTTTTCCACATGTCCAGTGTATAGTCTGCAGTTCAGGCTTCAAATTTGCAAAGATGACAAGAAATTAGAATGAGGTTGTTTTGTGTTGAGTATTGTTCAGTCGCATGACAGGAACCAGGACCATTGATCTTTAAACTGTGAGAAAAATTTTCTGACTGGAACCTTTTTTTCTCCCTAATCCACAACTGCCAAAATCCCACCAGCATCATCATGTTGCAGTAGGAGTGGAAAACACCATCCAGCAGCCTGATGGGAGCTGTAGCCTATGCCAGATGAAGGAAACTGAAAGCAGGGGTGAAAATGTAGCTAAAAAAAAATCATTCATTCGTTTGTTAATTCGTTCGTTCGTTCATTCGTTCGTTCATTTTTAACTGCTTGGTCAATTTAGGGTCATGGGGACACTGGAGCCTATCATTGGTGAGAAGTGGGGTACACCCCGGTAAGGCTGCAAGTTCATTACAGCGCCAGAGTTGAAACTGTTGAACTGAAAAAAATTAAATAATAATAATAATAATAATAATAATTTATAAAATTTAAAAAAAAAATTAAAAAAAAAATAATAATAATAAACAGCTTTTTCCTAACTGCCAAATTCCAACAACCAGATATATTATGATTATTAATGTTAAAGTATAGACTGTTTCTGTCAAGCAACCACAAAAATTGAAAAATACCAAAATAGATAGATAGATAGATAGATAGATAGATAGATAGATAGATAGATAGATAGATAGATAGATAGATAGATAGATAGATAGATAGATAGATAGATAGATAGATAGATAAGAAGAAAAGATGGAGTATCAAGGGGAAAAAACTTTTGTGTATCACACTCAGCAGTCCAAATGGCTCCAGATTAAGTGGCTGTTATCTGTGCCACCTGCTGTTTAAACTGTAAACAAGTCCAAGTGTGTTTGTGTGCATGTGTGTGCACGTATGCCTATGTGTGTGTTGCAGAGGACATTGATCCACAGCCATGTTCAGCTGAGTGCTACAAAGCCAGCACCGGAGGAAGTCAGTCTCCCACTAGATTTGCCAGTTTACAGCACACAGGCACACATACTGTACAGAGTCCCTCTCTCCACTCATGCAGAGTACACATGCACACAAAAGTTTGCAAGCATAAACACTGACATGACTAACAACGCAAAAGCAAAAAGCCCCACAGCCTGTGCAGCTCTATTAAGCTTTGTAACCTGAGCAAGAGGAAGATATTAGCGTACAGTCTCTGTTTTCCGTTCTTTTCATCTCTTCCAGTCCCATTGGGCATGTACTTCTATATATATGTGCCGTGCGTGTATTTCCAAAACTAGTTAGACTGAGTGTAGGTAAAATCCCCTGCTGATCTGGCCATTTCTTCTTTAAATCGGCACACAAACAAGCCACAGGGAAAACTACAAATTCCACTTTTTTATAACCTCTCCTTCCTCTCATACCTTACCCTCACTGCTTCTTTTAGCATCTCCGCCCTCTCTTGCATTTCCTTGTTCTGCATGCTCCTTCACAAAGACTCTCCTTCCCTCTTCTGCTCATCAACTTCTTTTTATCTCTCCTTTATGCACAAGTTCCCTGTTCACTTCCCATCACTTTTGCTGCCTTCAATAATTCAGGCAGCTTTTCTCTTGGCATACACTACATGAGGTAGGTACACCCGTCAGAACCACAGGCAGCAAACTGGAGGGCCTGAACAATACCGATGCAGGACTGTGTGCTTGTTTTAGGTTTAGATGAGGATGAATGGTTTGTAGGGTCTTGAATTTATTTATTGTTTGTGTAGCGTGACAAGTAGATGGTATAGAAAAGACTTTGAAGATGGATGAACATATAGATAGATAGATAGATAGATAGATAGATAGATAGATAGATAGATAGATAGATAGATAGATAGATAGATAGTAGGGGTGGGAAAATCGAATCGAAAAATCGGAAATTTTTTTGCTTCACAATTTTAGAATCGATTTTTTGTTAAAAAAAAATCTTTTTTTTTCAAACAAATAAGAGTCCATCCATCATAACTTTTTTCTCATTTTTATTGTTTTTATTGATCTTTTTACTTGTCTTCTTGGGCATTATAGCAGCAGAATGATAATTTGGCTACTGTGTTGTTTTTTCCTAATTGAAATCAAGAAAAATGACGAGCCCTAAAAAAGGTTTTATACATTTATTTTGTTTTTAATCTACAAAAATCAGCAATATTGAAGAATTGTGAGAATCACAATTTAAATTGAAGCAGCACCCAAAAATTAGAATCAAATCAAAACAAAAGCATATCGTCACAGCCCTAATAGACAGATAGATAGACAGATAGATAGATAGATAGATAGATAGATAGATAGATAGATAGATAGATAGATAGATAGATAGATAGATAGATAGATAGATAGATAGATAGTTAGATAGAACATCCATGTATAAACACAGTCTTTCTATGTGCACAGCATGAAGATACTGCAGAGCAGGAGGAAAACGTACACAAACACAGTATGTGCTGATATATTGACATGAACAATGCTTTTAATGGCTGATGTGCAACCTGCTTCAAAATGTCATTCATGACAAGCATGTGTCAGGACCTCCCTTCTTATAACTTGTAGTGTGTATATGCAGTCAGTCACTGAGCAGAATACACACACACAGATTAAAAGAACTGCATTTTAAAATGTATTAAAATAATAGTTGAACTAAATTTATGAATGCTTTATCACAATGGTGAACCATGAAGTTGCCCAGCCCTACAATTAATCCAGTTAAATTCCCAATAAAGCTGCTCCCATTCCCGTATTTTCCCTATTTTTTTACATGTCAGGAAGCTAATGACGTCAGCAATCATGGTTCATTAAGACTTTGTGACATCTTCTAGTTGTATTTATTTCCACGCAGTCTTCTTGTAACATCATCATCATAATTTTGACATGCATTATCTCCAGTGCGTACTGGGAAAAGGATAGCATTTCAGTTAAATGGTCAGGTTGAACTTTGACTGTAGGTTGTGTGTGTAATCAAGCTAATTGACGGTGTAATTTGTTCTCAAAGTATTCTCTTGTTTCTTGTTTGATATACATTAAGTCAAGCAGTAAACCTTTGTTCGAACACAACCAAATGTGAACTAAAACTGATACAAGTAGATGAAGTTTTTCAAAGTCCGTCAAATCTTTGGCTGACTTGGGGCTTTGAGAGTCAGAGAGAAGAGTGTGATGGGTATGATGCAAAAAGATGAAGCCAAAAAAGTAGAAAGGCTCACACTATTTCCTCCCATACAAGGCAGGGGAATTTTAGGTCAAGTAGGAGAGTAGCTATGGAGTGCACTTGTTCCAGCCTTCAGAGAACTTTGAATGGGAAACCATTCGACTTGACAAGGACATTAAATTGCAATATAGTCACATTATGAGGCCTGGACATTTCTGAAGTTATTTTGGACAGCCATTTCCCATAAAGTGTGTGTGTGCACACATCACTTTGTGAACATAGGACAGTTTTTCTGGAGAGCCACAAGCAATATTAATTGGAATTGCCCACTTTGGGCACTTGGCTGCGATCCCAGTGACAGTATAAGCCTGATCACTCTTCATGGCTGCTTGGCATATGCCGATGTCCATTAAATGCAGATTGATTTGGAAGCTTGGAAATGATGTGACTACATAAACACACACAGACACATTTGGATGTGCTTGAATATGCACATCGCCTACTCTGAAAATGCTCAAATGGTACATGAAAATGTATCATGCATGCTAAAGCACAAACCCGATAATTAACATGAAATGGTCGATGATCCTTGTTTATCATTGATTTAGAAAACATCCTCATGCTTGTAATGAATGACATTTTGAGGCAGGTTGCACACTTATGGGAGGGTATCGCTGACATTTTACCAGTCAGAATATTACTCCAACAATTATCTCTTGACATCCCTGCAGCAGATTTCTATTTTGGCCTCTTTTGCTGGACACTGGTAAGAGTGCCAAACGTAAACAATTAGCTGACTCTGTACATTCACATCTACGGCAAACATTTCCAGCTGTGATATTTCACTTCTGGCTCTGAAAATGTGTAGCCTGAGGGTCTGTCAGTGTCTCAGAGCAGCTGCATACCCCCACCAAAGCCACAAAAACAACTCCGACAATGTTTCTTTACAGGAATTCTTTATCACCTCGCTGTAATTTGAATAGGAGAGGGGATCAAATATTTTTTAAAAGTTGTCTTTTCCATGTCGCTCAGTCAAAAGAATGTTATGCGAACAATCACACGACGGCAGAGTGTATCAAAGGCAGTTTGAGCTGCATTGATATCCTCTTACTTTACAGAGCTCTGAGGACACAGTTGCTCTCTGTGTGTGTGCGAGTGTATCTTCGTGTGTGTAGCTGCTGCTTCTTCTACATTGCCCAACTTCAAAAGCATCGTCTTCACTTTAATCTTCTCTTCTCCTGCACTGCAGACCCAAAAGAAAGACAGAAGAGAGAAGCCTTGGCTCTTTCTGCCACTCCCATCCCTCCATGAGTTGCTTCAGTCTCTCCGTCTGCTGTTCTCACACAGTTTAGCTCTGTAACGTATAGATCATCTACACAAACACTTATCCCATTCATTACCTGCCTACACTCTCACACACAATTATTTACATACCCGTTGTGTAAACACTGCACTCCCAACCCACGCTGCTCGGCCTTGTAAAGACTTACAGTAACAGTCTTGTGGGGTTTTTTTCCTCTTGCTCCCTCTAACAAGTTGTATTGCATTGCAAAGCATTGCCGCAGTGAGGAGAATGTATCAGGCATATTAAGTCATACCAGGAGGGCACTGAGCACTGGGTAGCAAGAAAGCTGGAATTGGCACCTTGCGATTTCCACCACTGCTGCGTCAAATATTGAAAAGCCAATTCCAATTGGACCCCAGTAATTAGAACAGACCAGAATTCCTGCGCTGAATGTGAAATGAGGGAGAAAGGAAAAAGACAAGGGCAGAGTGGAAACAAAGACGAATGACCTGCACTTCAGAAACTGTTGTTTCAACGCGTGGATATAAACAAATCCCTTAAAGACTACCTGTCCTCATAACAACCACATGATTATGTTTGACAGTCACATTAGTTACAACCAGCAGATTCATAGCATGGTTGAAAGAATGGCACAAGTGTGAGGGGAAAACATGGTTGTCCACTTTTTTTTTTATCCTTGTTTTGCATAAAGACTGGAAACAATAGTGACTCGCTTGTCTGGCTTGCTTTAAAATGAATTCAGACATGTTTCAATGCAACGTCAAACAGATGTGTGTGCAATCAGGGAGCAGAAAGCAGTGCTCAACCCAGTTTGTTTGGTAGAACCTATAGTTCCTAAACAGACATAACAAGCCAGTTACCTTTCCCAGTCACCTCAAAAGATTAATGGAAATTGTTCAAAATTCCGAGGGGATCAACCTTTGCCCAAAGTATGGACCCAGGTACAAGAGCAGTGAGATCTGTGAGATCAGAGGAATCTCTGCTGTGCTCCCTTTGTCAAACTGCAAAATTGGGATCCTATATCTTAAGAGGTATCTCTTACAACATTACAGAGAACATAAAGAACTTTCCTTCAAAGATTTTCTTTATGTAAATACAGTAACATTTCAAATTTGTATTCGGCCAAGTTGTCACTCAGGAATGTATCCAGCTTAAAGTGTCACGGTGACTGTAACTAATGACATTGTTACTTTAAATGTTGATGTTTATATCAGCAGCTCCTTTATCAGACTGCATATGAATAAATTTTGTGTCATGACGAAAAATAAAAACATTTTAAATAAGGTATATTGAGAAATCTATTTTCCTTGAGAACTGCTATATCTAGATGCAAATTTAGCTACAAGACACCTCAAACCATTCATTTTCAAGAATGGATGTCATGAATGAATCAAACACTTCATTCCTGTAAATAAATAGCTGGAGGTGCCTTGTAATGTTGAAGGACCAAAAGGCTAGATCGAAACATATTTACCATGCCACTGCATGCCATGATTCAAGTCATATTTCATTTTTGAGACAAAAAGATTTTACAACACCATGAAAACAATAAGAAGTTTATTAAAATATAATGACTGCTAACTTCTGTTTTGTCTGCTGGCTATACACATATCTAGTCATCTTTGTATGTAAGAAACTGTTTTCTAAAGGTCTCTGGTGAAGATATTTTATTTAACATTAACAACATTGTGAATCTAACACAATTCCTAATTTCTTAATAGTGGTACAACAATACATAACTACACTCACAGCTAAGTTTGTTCTACATTATCATTATCAGAGCTAGCTAGTAAACTTTAGCAGTAGCTTTCACTAATGCTAATGCTAAGGCTAATGCTAAGACAACAGCTCATTTGTCTTTTTTTGTGGCTATGTAAGATTTGAGAAATTCAAAGCAAAATACAACATGATCATGTTTTATTTGAAACTTTGGTTTGGTAAAGACTGGTAAAGACTTTGGTAAAGACTTAATAATGGAAAATCTACCAACTTTTTTAGATATCATCAATACTTTTGGAGATGGACATTAAAGCACACGCCGTTTACGTATTCTGACGTGGGGTGCCGCCCAAGCCCCTTCCCTGCCCGACTGCGCTCACAGAGCCTCATCCTGATTCAGTATTAGTTCTAGCTCCCAGCAGAGTGGAAGATGTCCAGATGCCACTTGCTGATCCCCACACACTTATTATCAGATATTAATGGCTAAGTCTGTAAAGAAAAACATGTAAAAAGTTAAAAGTACTGTTGCATGTTGTAAATCTTTGTCACAGAACAGCTGGAGATGTTAGTCAAAGTAATAAAAATGTCACATTAACTTTAAGTTTGTTCTGTTTGGGGTTTTTTGCTACTGTTTTGAATTGAAATGTGATTAAAGGTATTTTTTCTAAAATGAATTCAAATTAAAGATTTGTTGCTTTTTTGATGTTATACTATTATAATTTGATTATATAAAATATGAACTTATAACAAAGCCTGTAATTAGATTACGTTTTTTTAATCAAGTCCCATTATCTGGTAATAACTGGTAATAAGCTTTTTTGCTTTGTTTTTCAGTGGAAATATAATTTCCTCCCCTCACAGTATGTTAAGAGTTTCCAAGCCACCTTTTTGTCTACTGAAAAGAGAAACATGGGCCGGAAATTCCATAGTTCCTTCTGTGTTCAGAACAATGATACAACTCATACAACTCAGAAATTTATACTGCTGGTTGATTACTTTTAACAGAAAAATCCTGAATATTTAATCTTTTGTCATGTATATTTTATTGCATCATTATTTTGAGTTGAGATTTACAACAAATATTTTAACCACTAACTGCTGAAAAGCAGCTTTTGCGCTTGAAGGTTTATTGAACTTGCACTACATTTGTAATATTCTGCAAAACACTATTCTTGAAGTCATTACTGAATTTTCCAAATAAAAGAATGTTTGTAGGTTGATTATATAATTTAAGAGACATGCATTTGTTAGTTTTACAGTTATGGTTGTTGGAGATCAGTCTAAATAACAAAATCTTCTTACCTGAATGGGATGTTTTGCTGCTATTGTGCTGCGAATTATCTTTAAAAGCACCCGTAAGCCTGTGTGACTGTGTGGTCAGTGCACTTCATGAGCACAGCTAATTGGTTATTACCTTATCAACCTCATAGATAAATGGAAGAAAGGAATGGAGGACGTAAAAAAGCAAAGCCCTAGACAATGAAAGATGCAGACATGACAAAAAAATCAAGCCCTGGAGGAAAGCAGAGAAGTGACAGAAAACAATGAAGAAACTACAAGAAATGTGCTATTTTCAATTACACACAAATAATTTAGAACAAGGGAAAAAAAAAAAAGACATTGAAGATGAATTGGGAGAAGTTCATAGTGAGAAGATGTCACAGCAGATGTTGGAAATCTCCAAAGCTTATGAGAAAAAAGAACCCATTTTTTGGAAATTCTGACATCTTTTTGATTAATATGATTTTTAGGAAATTGGTGTTCACCTTTTTATACCATGTTGGCTAATGAAATCATTAACATGGTAAATTAAAAACATTTTCCAGCTAAAAGCTATGGATAGATGGGTCAATCTGAGGGGCAAACAACATCCCTATGGTTAGATGTAATGCTGGACGTATCACATCCTCATACAAAGCTGCATCATCTAGTTCATAGTTCAAGTCACTTAAAACTGGCATTGTTTAAAAATAGAGACATGGTTTCACCACAGCCAAACATGCCCTATGTGGCACCATCTGACCATGAGCAGACTTTAAAAGCAAATCCATCACAGGAACTTGGACTTAAGCCTACCATTTGCCTGGATTTTCCTCACAAGCAGAAATCAGGTGCTGAGCATAAGTAGTTACATGTCTAACTGTATAATATTTAATGCAGGAGTGCCTCAAGGATGTGTGCTCAGCCCTCTGATCTGTGCATGACAGAACTGCATGGGAGTCAAGCTCAAGCTGACGCAGCCTCACAGCTTTTTCAGCCTCGATCTCCAGTTTTTTTATCTTCAACTGGAGCTGTGCCTGTCTTTGTTGGACTTTCTCCTGGGCCTCCAGCTGAAGCCGAGCGAGGCGGACTTTCAGACGGGCCTCATCTTTGGCGGAGCCACTTTCACTGAGGGAATTAAAACGTGGAAGAGTGAAAGGCGTTTTTGGCCGACCACTCTTCTCATCATCACCCTCCAAAGCAGGTGGGGTTCTGCTAATACTGCAGTACCATGCAGAGTTTCTATGCCAGGCACAGCTAAGAGCTGCAACTCCACCAACTTCATCACCACCAAAGCCTTCAGCTCTCTTTTGACCAATTGCTTTAGGTAGGATAGGGCAAAGTGGACCGCTATTTCAGCTAGCTCAACTTTGCAGCAGCTATCCAGCTGTTCTAGTGAGGGTTTCTAAAGGAACCACTCCAAATCAAAACTGCTGGAAGCCATTTCCTGAAGTCTCTCCCCACTTCCCAGCAGACAATACAAGAGAATACATAACACAACCAACACAAGTTACAGGATAGAGTTACTCATATCCCGGACGAGCCCCCACTAATGTTACGACCCTCAATGGAGTTTGTCCAGGGGTAAACGGGGGTAGCAACATTAACAAAAGAATACCACGAAAATGTACAAATGAAGGCTTTATTTTTGGACCCACTAGCCCCTAAACGCATCAAAGGTCAGAAAACAACCAAACAAACCCAATAACAAAATTGTCCACCAAAGCTGGCACCAACCCAGCAGTAATCGCAAAAGCGTCAATGCAAACACCAAACAGTCAAACTCCTTCGCAGTCACTGAAGGAGTGGCAAGCTGTGGCACCAGGCTCAGCCAGAACACAGCTGCCAGGAACGAAGGTTGGTGACAGCCTTTATTCCGGTGCTCTGTAGAAGGTCCGGCCAATCAAGGGTAGGTGGGCATGTGGCGACCAATCAGCATCCAGCACACATCAGCCTGAGGGCAGCTCCAGGAAGAAAGCCAGGTGTTTCAGATCCCCCAGGTGATGCTTGTTGAAATGATGAGCTAGATGACAGGCCATGGGCCGTAACACCCTCCCTCTGAAAACAAAAGCCATTAATATACACAATACAAAATTATCTACACACTCACCCTGGACAGGGCATCGGCTAAAACGTTGGTTGCACCCTTTTTATGCTGTATTTGCAGATAGTATCCTTGAACAATTAGTGCCCACCGCATGAGGCGCTGATTGTGGTTGTACAATCTTTGCCAGAAAGATCAGAGGATTATGATCAGTAAACACTTGCACGGGCACAGAGGCAGATCCCAGGTATACGTCGAAGAGTTGTAAGGCTAACAACATTGCCAGGGTCTCTTTTTCAATGGTGGAATAATTTAACTGATGTCGGTCAAACTTATGGGAAAAATAGCAGACGAGATGATCAGCTCCATCTCTACCTTCCTGCAACAGAACGGCACCAGCTCCCACGGCACTGGCATCTACCTCCAGTTTGAACGGCTTAGCTAGGTCCGGAGCAGACAAAACTGGGGCATGATTGAGTAGGGCTTTCGCACTCTCAAAGGCATGCTGACATTCAGGGGTCCAGAGAAAGTCATTCTTTGGGATAAGCAAACTAGTCAGAGGATGCACAACAGTAGAGAAGTTCATGTATAGAGCTGTCATCCTAATAAAAAAAAAAAGTTTTGGGCCTTATCAAGTTATAACGTGACAGTTTTATTGTAAAACCATGAAACATATCATGGATCTAAAAATGTTAACTTGTTCATTTTCGACATTAGATGAGGAAATTGTATGCGGGGTCATGCACAAATCCAATTCCTCTGTCAAGTTTGCTGATCACACTATGCTGCTAAGACATCTCAAGCAATAGTGAGACAGTGAACACATGGGAGGTGGAGAATGTTGCAGTTGGATGTTAGCGAGACCGAGGAGCTAATGGTGGGCTTCGATAGGAAGCATCAACAGTCATACAGGCCCTCAGCAGTAATGGGTTTGCAGGGTAGAGGGTGAACAGCTCAGAATATCAGGGTTTTTACATCCCTGAGGACCTCACACGAACTATACAGATATGAGCCTTGTCGAAAGTGAAACAAAGCATTAGTTGTATCAGCTGAGACAGCTGAGGAAGTTTTGAGTCTCTCTGTGATTAAGGGCTTTCCACTCTGCTGCTGTGGAGGAAAGTGTCTCACCTTCTGGCTGTGTAACAGCTGTGTATGGGATATTAAAGGACGACATAGAGTGATCTGAGGAGTGGAAGGCAGCACCAGCTCAGCTCCTGTATCTCTGCAGGACATTTATACCAGGACCACAGCAACTTGCATTAAGGGCCTGTTTTACCCTAACAACTGTCTGTTTAGCCTGATTAAATCAGGAAAATGTATATTTAGGAAGATATTTCATCCTTCAGGCCATCAAAACTTCTAAATCTGGACCACAATTCTATCTTGTTATCATTCACTACTGCTATTTCTTATATATGTCTACTTCAGCAATACGCATGTACATATTTAGAATTTTATAATTATTACATCACATACAACTGTATAGTTTGAATAGTTGATTGGATTTTTATTATTTCATGGATTATTTAAAGAGACATAATCAACATAAAAGAAACTACAACTGGAGAAAAAATAAATGGGTAGAGAGGAAATTCATAACAGGAACACAAATATCATGCTAGAAAATGAGAAAAATGAGGTGCAGTAAGACGGAGGACGTTTTACCTCAAAGTGGAAATCAGAAACTTTACAGAAAGTGAGCAAGAGAGAGGAAAAATACAGAAAGAGATAAATTAATTGGAGCAGGAGATATAAACAACTGGAAGATTAGATTAATCAACCAGAACAGGAGCGAAAAAGGATTTCAGCTGGATAAAAATCAGTTGTTACAGAAGAGAAAAAATCGTGAGCAACGGCAAAAACAGCTGGATGAGAACTAAGAAAAAAAAGATTTGGAGCAAAGAAGACTCAGCTGCAAGAAGATGGAGGAAATGTGCAGTGTGAGAAAAAGAATGGGTAAGGGAGGGGGGCAAAGTTATGGAACATGAGAAATATCAATTCAACTCTCCCCTTTACTCAATACCAGTCATAATTTTCTGTTGCATTTAGATTCACCTCACGATGTATCCTCTGAGCCTGCCCCTTATTCTACCTTCAACTCTCCACCCTTCTCCAATTATCCTTCTGATTTTCTTCTGTTCTATCCAGATTCCTCCCATGATCTCTCCTCTGAGCCCACCTCTTATTTCTCCTTCAGCTCTCCAACCTTGTCTAATTATCCCGTTGATTATTATCCTCTGTTTTATCCACATTCTTCCTCCCATCTCTCCTCTGAGCCAGCCTCTTACTTCACCTTGAGCTCTTCAACCTTCTTTAACTATCCCGTTGATTATTATCCTGTGTATTAACCAGATTCTTTACCTCATCTCGGCCTGAACCACCCCCCCCCTCTCTATGATCCAGCCTCCCCTCATATTTCTTCTTGCTGCGTATAAAATCACTCACTGCCCCATATAATGGAGTACGCAGTGAGCTAGCCATTTCCATTAAATTATGCAATTATTTAACAGAGGACTCGGTTTGATGAGTCCACTGTATAGTCCTTTAGTACAACTTTCTAAATGCTGAGTATTATGACTGTGTGTGATTTCAGGCACAGTTTCAGTCTCTATCTATACCTTTCCTCTTTCTGTTTGTTAACCCCCTTTTGACAAAGCCCCTCTCTTCTTAACCTTTACCCCTTCCACTCAACTTCTCTTTTCTCTACTCCACTGTACAATTCTACTCTTCCTATAGAGTAAAAACACAAAAACATAAGAAAAACTGTTGGCCACAAGTCTGCAAGTGTAACTATAAACTCAAATACATATTTTGAATTTTGTTGTTGGATTTAAAATTATTAAAGCTGTACAGGGTTTATTGTAAATATTGTTGTATATATATATATATATATGTATGTATGTATGTATATAGTTATATCTATATCTATATCTATATCTATATCTATATATATATATATATATATATATATATATATATATATATATATATATACTTACAGACACAAGTCTGCAAGTGTAACTATAAACTCAAATACATATTTTGAATTTTGTTGTTGGATATTATATATATATATATATATATATATATATATATATATATATATATATATATATATATATATATATATATATATATACATACAACAATAATTACAATAAACCCTGTACAGCTTTAATAATTTTAAATCCAACAACAAAATTCAAAATATGTATTTGAGTACAACAATAATAACAATTATATATATATATATATATATATATATATATATATATATATATATATATATATATATATATATATATATATATATATATATACATACAACAATAATTACAATAAACCCTGTACAGCTTTAATAATTTTAAATCCAACAACAAAATTCAAAATATGTATTTGAGTTTATAGTTACACTTGCAGACTTGTGTCTGTATGTATATATATATATATATATATATATATATATATATATATATATATATATATATATATATATATATATATATATATATATATATATATATATATATATATATATTATATATATATATGTATAACTTTATCAAGTTATAACATGACAGTTTTATTGTAAAACCATGAAACATATCATGGATCTAAAAATGTTAACTTGGTCATTTTCGACATTAGATGAGGAAATTGTGTGCGGGGTGTGAAAGATTACAAATGGCTCATTTACAAGACTTAATAGAATTTTTCTTCATACCTGGGTTGAGACATTGTGAAATTTTGCTGATTTGGAACTCTTTGGATGACATTGTAATACGTATGCGTACTTTAAGGACAGTATTAAAAGGCATGGGTCTGTACAGATGGAAGAATGAGTCCAGTCCTCTTAACATGGCATTATTTCTGATTGAAACTTGAGCGGCACCAGAATCGCTATGAATGCAAACTACATCATCTTAGCTGTATTCAAGAGCAATCCATCCATCCATCCATCCCTCTTCTACCGCTTATCCAGGGTCTGGTCGTGGGGGCAGCAGCCTAAGCAGGGAAGCCTAGACTTCCTTCTCTCCAGCCACATTTGCCAACTCTGCGGGGGGGATCCCAAGGCGTTCCCAGGCCAGCCGAGAGCTATACTCCCTCAAGCGTTCTAGTTGTTATACATTTTTACAATAAAACTTATCACGTTATAACGTGATAATTTCACGTTTTTACACTAAACTAATCTCATTATAACGTGATAGATTTCCTGTTTTTACAATAAACTTATCATGTTATAACATGATAGTTTCAAGTTTTTACAATAAATCATCACACTATCATCGTCTTTTCTCGACTTTTGTCTCATCTCTTCTCCTGTCTTTCTTTTTCCTTCCGATTATGTTTTTTTTTTGCGTTCTTTAGCTGAAGCAGCAAATGTGAGTAGTCAGAACAGCTGATGATTTTGTATCTGCATCCTAGAGTGTGTGACGAGGAGTGTTAAGAGAAACCCAGCTGCATTGTCACACAGCATCCTGAACACAAAAGTTGTATAATCCAGAGTCAGCTCCAGAAATACACATAGTAGATGTCACTTTGCCATCGAACAAGCAGAGTTTTAAGGTCAGAAAATTACGTAAAGTGTCTTTAAAAACCACCAAAAGAACTGGTACTTGTATCTGCTGTGCTTCTGTATGTTTAAAGTGGAACTATTATGTGCATTTCAGGCTAATTTATTTTTATTTCTGAGACCAGAAGGGCTGGTATTGATCGAGTTGTTGTCACAAATCGCTTTATTTACTTCAGAACAACCCTCTCCGTAGGCTGTCAGATCAGCCTGTGGGCAAAACGAGTGGATTGAGACTTTTCTGCATTAAGCCCCGCCTCCCGCCACTGCACTACATTGGGAGTGTGCACCACAACTGCTTTCGCCGTCATTGTAACATCTCATAAACAGAAGGTTTAGGCTAATATAAACTCAATAAAACAACAAAATACAATGTCAACACATAGCATACAGCCCTACATGTTGCAACCTGAACAGACCCTGAAAACAAAGTGGAAATCAACAACCCACAGCAACGAATGCAGCAGGATGTCTCTCTTTGGTAAACTCACCAGCCATCGTTGGAAATAACTTTATCCAACGTTTTCCACCCGCCTGATGTATTTGTACATGCCCGTGTTAACCAGTAGAATCCTTGTTAACCATCCCCCGGGATGTCACAAGGATTTCGAAGTAGAAAAAACTCTCTAAAACGACGCGTTTTTCATCGCCATGGAAACCGAATGGAGAGAGTGCTGGAACTCAAACTCAAACTCAAACATGCGTTTAGGTGATAAAAAAAAACTGTGCCTCACATGTCTGATGAGGATTCAACACTGTAACACTGTAGAAAGCTCAGAAAACTCAAAATACCATAATAGGCCCTTTTTAAACAATTCCATGTGCTGATTAGGCTCCTTTTACATACTTAAACAGGTACATTCATGTACCAACATCTTCGAACATCACAGTTCACATTCCCCACATGCTTTAAGTCGGTATGCTTGTTTGGCATTGCATCCACTAGGGGGCAATACATAGTTCAGTACTCACTTCTAATTTCTCAGTTTCAAAAGCGATATACAATATGGTGAAAGTGAAAGAGATTGTAATAATAATCCACATTTTCAGAGATGTAAAAGAGGCACAAACTTTGGCAGTGGAGCAGACTGTCTAATAACTTAAGGGTTAAGAGTTCAAATTCAGCTTCATTCAGGCAATCTGTCACTGTGTCCTTGGGCAAGACACTTCACCCACTCATCCACCAAAAACTCCTCATCACCATCACTGGTGTATGAATGCTTGATGGTGGTTGTAGGGGCCATTGGTGCAGATTACCTGCCGTGTTTCGGTCAGTCAGCCCCAGGGCAGCTGTGGCCACCCATGTAGTCGACCACCACCAAGTAAGAACTGGGTGTAAATGAATAATGGGTTTAATGTGAAATGCCTTGAAAAGGACTACATAAATTTAATCAAATATTATTATATAAGTAATAGAGAGCATTGGTCACTGCCGTCATCATGGCTGCAGTGCTAAGAAGACTTCTTTGTTCTTTTTGCAGGTCATGCATGAGCTATACGTCTCAACTTTGTCCCTGTAGTTTCTGGTGGTACTGCATCTGCAAGCTCTACAAAAATATACCTACCGGTAAGTATACATGAAATGAACGCAGACGACAGACTCAATCCAGTTGCAGATTTAACATCAGCCATTAATTTGCCTTATGTCAGGAAGATCAATAGAAAAGAAGTGGTGAACTGTCAGGACCAGTAATCAGAGAAGACCATGGACATACCTGAAGAGTAACCCAATAAAATGAATGGAAAAAATACTCTAATGTGTTTTTATTTTTTATCCCACCTATGTCCATCTGTGTCTTGGTTTCAAAAGCATTATTTTGGATAGATAATAAACCAGTTGGACTTGAAGTTGGAAAGTGTTGCCCGTGTGCCTTCTCATAGCTTCATGGTATTTTAGAAAACCTGATCATCCTTTCATGTCATAACCTACTTGAATCAAACTTTGTTTGCTCATATTTTGGATCAATTCAGCTGACGTGGCTCTAATGCTGAGACTCCTTGTTTAGAGCCGAGTGTGTCAGTCCTGTGAAGACTTTGGAAGTTCGCTGGCATACTATGTAACCTGGGGTTGTCCAATTTTGTCAAAAGAAGACAGTACAACAAAGAAAAGCAACAGTACTGCAACATTTCAAGGTAAGCCTTATTAACTTTAGCAAACAATGAATGTGTATAGCTCCATCTTACACAGGCAGTGTGAGATTGTTTCATTTCATCTTGAGTGGTTCAACATACAGAAGTTACCAGAGAAGAAATTAAAGCAACTGCACCAAATTTAAGCCTAAAAAGCCAAACAAAGCATATTTAATACAGTTTCTGAGACAATTTGCATCACGATTGAAACTTTACTCAAAACCTTATAGTACGACATGTGGTTCTGATCTCCTGCACCTTGGTGGATTTAAAAAAGCAGCAGGACTACACCACAATGATTTTGAGCTATTGTATTGTAATAAATTAGAAAAATAACCCAAATATTTTATTTATTTATTTTTAGATTTTGTTGAAAGGTCAAATAAAGATTTCAGTTTAATTTAAAATTTACTTTTCTCCCCAGTTGTTATTAGGTTAGGTAACCTCTTTTTTTCCATTAAATTTGTATTATTTGTTATACTGGCCTTATTGTACAGTTTCAGAAAAGCTCTGCAACTTTTAAATATTCTGGATGCCGTGACTTCAACTAAAGTTGTAACAAACCAGATCTTGGGAGAATAAATCAATCAATCAACTGTTCCCACATGTTTATGTCTACTGTTCTTGTCTTACTGTTCTTTTGGCCACAAATACTTAGAAGTACACTGCATAAAAAATTCTAGAGAATGCAAAAGTAACATGTTGTGTATCTGAATGAATGAAATATTTTTTATTAAATACTTTGTTCTTTCCATAGTTAAATGTGCTGACAACAAAATCACACAAAAATTATCAATGAAAATCAAATGTATCAACCCATGGAGGTCTGGATTTGGAGTTATACTCAAAATTAAAGTGGAAAAAACACACTACAGGCTGATCCAACTTTGATGTAATGTCCTTTAAACAAGTCAAAATGAGGCTCAGTAGTGTGTGTGCCGTCCACATGCCTGTATGACCTCCCTACAACGCCTGGGCATGCTCCTGATGAGGCGGCGGATGTTTTTCTGAGGGATCTCCTCCCAGACCTGGATTGAAGCATCCGTCAACTCCTGGACAGTCTGTGGTACAACTTGTCATTGGTGGATGGAGCGAGACATGATGTCCCAGATGTGCTCAGTTGGATTCAGGTCTGGGGAACGGGCGGGCCAGTCCATAACATCAATGCCTTCGTGTTGCAGGAACTGCTGACACACTCCAGCCACATGAGGTCTAGCATCGTCTTGCATTAGGAGGAACCCAGGGCCAACCGCACCAGCATATGGTCCCACAGGGGTCTGAGGATCTCATCTCAGGACCTAATGGCAGTCAGGCTACCTCTGGCGAGCACATGGAGAGCTGTGCGGCCCTCCAAAGAAATGCCACCCCACACCATTACTGACCCACTACCAGACTGGTCATACTGGAGGATGTTGCAGGCAGCAGAACGTTCTCCACGGTATCTCCAGATTCTGTCACGTCTGTCACATGTGCTCAGTGTGAACCTGCTTTCATCTGTGAAGAGCACAGGGCGCCAGTGGAGAATCTGGTAAATGCCAAATGTCCTGCACGGTGTTGGGCGGTAAGCACAACCCCCACCTGTGGACGTTGGGCCCTCATACCACCCTCATGGAGTCTGTTTCTGACTGTTTGAGCAGACACATGCACATTTGTGGCCTGCTGGAGCTCATTTTGCAGGGCTCTGGCAGTGCTCCTCCTGTTCCTCCTTGCACAAAGAAGGAGGTAGCGGTCCTGCTGCTGGGTTGTTGCCCTCCCACGGCCTTCTCCATGTCCCCTGATGTACTGGCCTGTCTCCTGGTAGCGCCACCATGCTCTGAACACTACGCTAACAGACACAGCAAACCTTCTGCCACAGCTGGCATTGATGTGCCATCCTGGATGAGCTGCACTACCTGAGTCACTTGTGTGGGTTGTAGACTCCGTCTCATGCTACCACTAAAGTGACCAAAACATCAGCCAGAAAGCATCAGAACTGAGAAGTAGTCTGTGGTCACCGCGTGCAGAACCACTCCTTTATTGGGTGTGTCTTGCCAAATGCCTATAATTTCCACTTGGTGTCTATTCCATTTGCACAACAGCATGTAGAATCGATTGTCAATCAGTGTTGCTTCCTAAGTGGACAGTTGGATTTCACAGAAGGGTGGTTGACTTGGAGTTACATTATGTTGTTTAGGATTTTGCCTTTATTTTTTTGAGCCGTGTAGTTAGACGTGGATGGGATGGACGATGCTTGTTAAAGAGGGGTGACTTTCAGCTTTGCCCTCCACCTTTTCCACTTTTCTTTTCCCCACTCATGTCGTACTTGTCATACCAAGGATGTTTCTCAATCCATAGCTTGACTTGCACACAAACCTAGTTGGGTATGAATAACACATTTTACAATCCATATGTTCTGAACACTTGCTGTCAGAAAAACATCACACTGAGGATGCGTTACTGTCACAAGGTTTACAACAATATATTGTGACACCAGTATGTCTAATGTGTTCTTAGGATTAAGTCAAAGCTTTTTAATTTAGCTTTGAGTCTAAAACAAATTAACATGTTAAATATTCTTTTTATTTTACTAACTTCATGGTCGGTATAAACACCACAATGATCCTGGAACTTTTGTACCTAAACAAAACACAAGCGTTCTTAAGGTTATTGAATGCACCACTACAATTCCTGCTGTGATAAGCTAAAAGGTGAAAAAGCTTTATTGTCTTTGCTGCTGATGCTGCTGCTGTTATTGGTGTTATTATGGCATTTTATAATCCCCTCTCTACCCCCAGCATCTTCTAAAGTTACCTTTCTCTTGGGGAGGGAATTTAATATCATCGCTATCTACTGTAATGCAGTGAGCTCAGACTTATCGAATGCGGGGTGTGACAAGTTCGGAGCTACAAGGAAACATACGCAATACTACATATTCACTTATTTTCACACAAATTAGTGGATTAAACAGACAATATATGCTGTGAAGTCTTTAAGAATCTTTATATTAAGCTGAAAAAAAATTGCTTTCTAAAATGAATCAATAGTTCAAACTATGTCTAGTCTGTAATTACAATTTAATTTCAACTCAGATCATTTTAATTATTCATCATTTAAAATAATTTTTGTTACATAATTAAGGAGAATAAAACAGCTTGTTTTTGCAGAAAAGGTATCTTTATTTTTGAATAGATACCATCAAAATATGTTGTTCCCAATCTTGTGTTCTCTTTTTCTACTTTAACCTTTCACATCCAATGACTGTCACCCTTAAATCCCCCCCATACCTCCCTTATGCTTCACCCACCTCTCTACAATCCTCTGCCTTCATTCTGCACCTTCATTCAACCTCTATATACTGACCTCTTCGCCCATCCCCCGAGCTTTCCATCACTGTGACCCTTACATCTCTCTCTTTATTCTCATCTAACTCTCCGTTGGTTTTACCTTGACCCTCACCTCGTCCATCTACTTCCATACCCTCCAGAATCAACTGGCTGAAGCAATGACCCCGATGACAGAGTGGGGAAAATGAGCAGAGCAAAGAAAAAGAACACATGGATTGCGAGGGCATAAGTTCAGAGTAGCAAATTTAAAAAAGGTCAGCAATGAGTGACAAGGGAAATCTATATGCTGTGGGAAGAGCTACATACAGACGGGAGAGACATGAGCAAGGGGGTTTCATTTCAAAGTGTACACACAAACACACACATAAACACACACAAGCAAAATACAGCCCATTCAATCAATTAACTACCTGCTGCTTCCACAAAAAAAAGAAGAAAAAAAGCTTCACAAACAGCGATAAACAACATTTAACCTGTGCAAACGTAGCAATTTGAGGATGAAGTGCTTTTAAATTCAACTACATGATTAAAGTGTTTTAGAAAACAGCTTTGTGCTCTCAGCTTGTACTAAAGAGCACCATTAGATAATTCAGACCCTAAATATACTGACAACTGAACTAAAAGACTCTTATCAATGTCAAAATGTGACACGTAGTGCATTTATTTAAATTATTTGTCACGATTAGGGATGTAACTAAAGATCTGTTACATAGACCGGAGCTTAAAATAAATATTCGGATGATTATTTTTTTGTTTGTTTTGTTTCTTTGTTTTTCTTATATATAACATGAGACCATCTAAAACCCCCAATTATTGAAATCTCCATATATGAAAGTAAATCAGGGATGAGATGAAAAGCGATTAAATGAGCAGAATCAAATAACTTAACAGGAATGGGTTTAAATATTCATTTATGCATTTAGAGGTATAGCCTTAATGTCCTGCACATATACTGTATATACTTATACATATATACTATCACATATACTGTACATCCACTGAATGTTTTTCTTTTGGGTGAAAGTATATACACTATAATATACAGTATGTGCGTGGGCGCACACACTCATACACATACACATATGCTGTCTGGGATTGGGTAATGTATTCCATTAGTGAGTGCTACAGCTACCAGACCTGTAGCTGTAGCACCCAGGTTGTTCTTAGTCTCTAATGGCCACAATCCTGCAGCCCAACAGTAATCCAGTGAAAGCAACAAGCTGTCATATTGTTTGGAGCATGTGTGTATAAGTGTGTGCACCTTGCTAGAATGGTGCCTCTATGGAGTTGTTTCTTTTTTATTTATTTGTTTATGTGCCTTTTGGGTTCTCTGCATTTGCACCAGTGTTTCTACAGTGGGGAGCTATCTAAAACCTTCTGTATGCTATTTACAATGTATGCAGGAGAACTAACAGGATTTTGACAAAACAAGTTCATTTTTGTTTCTCTTAATGTCTCACTGGGTACATATTCACTGCACTTCCTCATTAGCATTACCCATCACACCCCATCTATAGGTCAGGGTCCCTGCAGTATCATGTCAGGCTACTGGACCTTTGCTCCACTGTATGTAGTCAGGTCAGAGCTGTATGACAGCTGTGGGCCCCACCTGGCACTGGCTGCTGGTTCTGGTCATCCACCAAGAGAGAATAATTTAACCTGAACTTGCCCCATATGAAAATTAGACTTTCTGCGACTGTATAATGACATGATACGGAGCTGAAGTTTCACTATCAAATTACTTTAAATGGCCACAGTTTTTTATTTTTTCAGCAGCAAACTTAAAAAACACCTTTGATTTAGTAAAACCTTTTAGCCAAATGAAAGACACGTAAATAGGATGGGTCATGTTACGTTAAGTTGGTGTCAGCCGGTGCCGTATTTCTTGCCACTTATGATGAAAAATTAAAACTGCATTTGGCAACTTTAAAGCAATTAAATCTGGAGCCCACTAAAACCTCCACATATCTTGAGCCACTCTTAAATTTTATTTTAAACAAGACTAAATAATTATTCTGGCTGGAGTTCAGTTTCCATCATTTCCTATTAATAAAATCTTTGTCACTTTTGCTGAATTTACCCAATATCTGTCTTTCCAGACATCAAGCTTGAAAAGATTCACTTGACTCAAAAAAGTTTGTCTTTCACAACAGTTAATGTTGCTAGAGTTTGACTGCTATAGATGCTAGTTTTGGCCTTTCACAAATACACTTGCATGTTCTTTGATATGCCCTGATATAAGATCTTATTCACCATAAATATCAATCAACAAATCAGCTCAGACTGATTTTAAATAGGCTTTTTATAAGGTTTCCAAACCAGAAGTGGTCATCACTTAATTGTTTACTGACAGACAGTTAACTGCTAATAAGCTAACATGCTGTATGTGTTGAATCTAACAAGCCATAAGCTGCTATTCAGCTTGTAAAATCCATACTGCAAAATAAGTTAAACACACAAGCACGCACACACACTCACATTATTTTCACTTTTAAGAGTGATAAAATTCTGTCCCTAAAAATCATGTAAAACATGCTAATCATCAGTGCAGTGTAATAATGTAGCAGTGCAGCATCTTTCTGAGGACCAACAGATGATGAAGGGTGTCAGGTGAGTGTTAATTAGTGCTAGTAATAATGGTAACTAACAATGGACTCGAAGCTAACTGGAGAATCTTTGCATTGTAAATATGGGATGTATAAAGGTATAATGTGTTCTCTGTAGCATCACATTTTTCTTCACGGCAACTAGCTTTTTGAATGGCAAAAAGCTAGCTGTCATTATAATGTGACAGTTAATTTGCTAATAATTCTTTCTTATTAAGGATCGTACATGCGCACTTCACACTTCCCAATCCAATTCAGCACTTGTAGTGGAGTTAGAAAGCTTCTTGGTGTTCTCCAAAATCCTTGTTTACAAACTTTCAAAAATGCCAAATTTACCAGATTAAGCTTTGTTTGTGACATTTAAAATTTACCTCGTCCATAGGGGCAGAACTAAACCTTAAAAATGATTTTTTTTTTTTCATGGCAGGATGGATATAAAACCTGCAGCTGTACAAAGTTCCCAAAACAAAGTATTTTCTCGTCATGCCAAAGGCGAGTTAAAAAAAAAAAAAAAAAGAATAGACACAGATAATGTTAAAACCATGTAATAGTTAGGAACATCTTGAGGTTATATAGGAGTTAACATAGTTACCGTGAGAAAACATCGTTATTATATGACTATTTCTTGACACCATGGGATCAGTGACAAAAGCTGAAAGTAGTATATTAACAACAAGCCAACAAATTCATACAATTTACTCAATTATTAATTATTGAGTTTTCCTTTGCGGATTAATAAAGTATTTTTCATTCATTCATTGATTCATTCCTTCATTCATTCATTAAATGTCTGTTAATATGTCCCCTGATTAGGGGTTTTGAGATGTAAAATTTATTACACTGGATCAAGACACAATGTCTATGTATTCCTACAGAAAACTTTGTCAACTCAGTTATATGTGACAATGTTCAGACAATTCAGTGTCTGGCTATAGATTTTCTATAAGTATATTGGAAAGTTTATCAAATTTGAGAACAGGTTAGAAAGCTTATTTGACAATGAACATACAGAACATGTGTCCAATAGTTCACACCTTTTTATTGATAAATTTGACAGAACTGAAAGCCCACTATTAAACAAATTCCCCATTTATTAATCCAGTCGCTGCTCTGAAATTTGTCAGACCTTTTAATCTGAAGATATTGCCTCAGCCAAGGTTTCTCTTTGTTAATGTTGAAGATATTTTAAACTATTTATTTCCCGATTCATTTCCAACATCTTCAGAATTAGAATTAAAATTGCTCATTGTAAATCTGTACATATGATTGGCATTATACACCACAAAGAACACGTTTGATGATATGATGACACGACTCATATCATCTCTTTTGCTGCTTTTTCTTCTTCTGCAATATATAATTAAACTTAATTAAATTTTCATTGCCACAGACCTAGCTGTAACAAGTGCAAACATATTAATTTGTCAATGACATGTATATCTGCTGACACGCACAACATGGAACATGTCACATTGTAATGCAGCCTTCTGAATTGTGTAGAAAATGTGAAGCTGGGGGAGCAACGGCATTATTACTAAAGTAAAAGTGGGGCTTCTTGATTCCTCATTTGTCAGTTTCTGGAGAGAACACAGCTGATAGCCAATACTCCTGCACACATATATCACACCTTCTGATGGATGGCAAAATATATGACAGAGTTTTTGCCTCTTTCACCACACTGAATACACATAGACTCAAAGACAGACCCCCACAGAGAGAGACGGCAGGAGAGGGGAAAAGAAAAGATGACAGATATTGTGCACATGTGCCTTCATGTGTGATTGACACCTTTAAGAATAACGAGAGCACCGAGCCTTTACTCCTAAAAACTTTCATTTAGTTAGTCTCTTTACCTTCCTTTCTGTTCACTGTCACAAAGCCCCAATCTCTCCATCACACCTTGGTGTGACTCAGCACCCCACTGATCCCACTGTCTAGTTTTACCTTCCCTCCATTTTCATCTCCCCTCTCCCACCCTTTTTTTTATTTTTTCTGACAGGCAGTTAAAGGCAGTCACACACGAACAGCTCCCTAAAATGTCCCCTGAGGGAACAACTGTGTATTCCTGAAAAGTAAGAAGCGCCCGCAAGGAAAAGGCTTTGGAGAAAACAAATGAATAACAAGCCAGAGAGAAACTAATAAGATCACAAACAAAACTCTTCATCTTCATTTTCCCTCCATCTCTTCACCAGAATCTGTGCATAGCGAGCAGCGGGATGTTTTTTTTACAGCTTCACTTATTTTTATGTCTGCTCTTCCGTCTGATCTGCTTCCATTTTATCTGACTGTTTCTAGTAAGACATTAAAAGCTGCAAGACTACAAAAAACATCCACCTACTGTTCATAACTGTCTATCCTGCCTCCAAAATCTAGCTGCAGTAAGTCCATTTTTTTCATTTTCTGAAATGAAATGACAAATTGTAATGAGGCTTGGCAATATGATAGACAATGTTATCAGGATATTACTATGAATCATTCTATATCCAACCATCCAACCATACATCCATACATCCATATATCTATACATACTTCATACATCCATTTTTTTAACCACTTAGTTCATTCAGGGTCGTGGGAAGCTGGAGCCTTTCCCAACAATCATCGTGTAAGACCCTGGACAGGTTGCCAGTCCATCTTGCTGATCAAAGCTAATTTAGTTCACTTTCAAAACAATTTATTGCCATGGTAACCCCTTAGTCTCCTTTTAAATGCTTTTCAGCATCTAGTGGGCAGCACGGTGGCGTAGCAGTTTACCCTGCAGCCTCATAACAAGAAGGTTGCTGGTTTGAGCCTTGGCTTTGGATGCTCTAAACTCCTTTCTGTGTACTGTTTGCATGTTCTCCCTGTGTAAGTGTGGGTTCTCTCTGGGTGCTCTGGTTTCCTCCCACACATCGGGTTAATTAATAACTTATCATGTGTAAGTTGCTTTGGACAAACTTGTCGGCCAGTTGACCGTAGAATATTTCTGGGAAAATAAGCAAGTCATTTCATCAGTCGACACACACAACTTTTTTCTATACCTGCTTTTTCCTGCTAAGGGCCAGGCTATACCAGGCTACACCCCGGATGAGTCCATCACAGGGCCAACACAGACAAAAGCAGAAGCTCATACTCAATGCTAATAAACAACCAATCAACCCATGGATGTCTCTGGCAGAAACCTCAACAGACATAATTTACACTACCACTGTTTGTGTAAAGATTAATCAGTACGAATTGGACGAGATTGGAACGTTAAAGTTTTAAGGCTACGGGGTACTATAGTGTGAATAAAAGGATTCATATAGTTGTTGGCCGGATTCTGATTCTGCCTTTAAAATCAAATTGAATTTAGTTGCAGATCCTTCACAGAGTCAAAGCAAGATTCACAAGTCAACATCAGAGTAAATGTCTGACTTGTTTTCACCATTATGAAGCTGGCACATTGTGGAAACCACACAGCATGTGCCCCAATCAGAACAGAGAAAGGGGTATAAATATCCACACCGATTATTGCTGACAACATAAAAAGAAATATTTGATAATAGATTTTAATGCAGTTTAAAATGTCCATGAAGTCCAAAAATTCTTTCATGAGGATTTCATGAGGACAGAATGTTGACGGCATCTCTGTCAAGTAACACAAAAGTGCAGCAGTAGCATCTGAATGCTAACCTAGTGAGGTTGTATGATGAATCCTTGCATGAGAATACAGTTAGCATGAGCATTAACATAGACAGCACAAAATAAAGATGAGGATTTTGGAGAATTTTCGTCAATAGCATTAGCTACAACTGGTCAAATGTCCCAATTTTAGCAAGAGATTAAAAAAACCTATGGTGTGGGTAAGAGCGACTGTTAAGGTCACATGACAATAGATTAGAGAGCTGCCAATGAATAGCAGGTGGAAAGTATTTCAAACATGCTAGACTTTCACATTTCAAATTATAGTAAAGAGGAAAACAGAAATGATCAAACACATCAATTTCTGTCTTATGAAGAAACAAAGACGAAACAAAGGACAACTCTTTTAGAGGAAAATGTGATTGTAGCTCGCAGTCTACCTTGCTCTGATTAGGGTGTTGTGTCGGTTTTGTAGAAGTAATGTTCTATTGATGAGTTATCAATTTGGAAAAGCCGAATCTGTGAACATCTTTCTGACTTTACCAAAGTCTCCCAGTCTGCTATGTTGCCATTTTAACAAGGAGGGCAGGTCAGGTTCAGATATCCCGCTACTTTCCTCACCAAAGATAACCAATAATGAGCTGAGAATTTACTTTTTCTTCCATTTCAATCAAACTCTCAAACACATACAACTATTCTCATTCACACATCACATCATTCTCTTTTGCATTCAGTCATTTTGCCACATCCACATAGTTATTTGGATTTATATAGAAGTATATGTAATAAAGGATGTCAGTAAAATTGAGAATATATGATCATAGTAACTGTGTGGGAGTATTAATATCCCTATAAGACGGTATAGAAGTATTTGTGAGTGGGTATACTGTTGTTTAAATAAGAGTATAATAGTGCTTGTGTGCGAGTATGATGATATGTGTAAAACCAAGTTTAAATTATCTCTCAAGCGGCCTCTCATATGTTTTCACCCTCCTGTGAATATTTTAGAATGAACCAGGAAACAACCATCACAACACACTGTCCAGTAGCTTATCCAGTATTGCCATTTTGGAGCTATTGGAGGAACTCAAGATGGATTTGAAAAGTAATCATGCAAACTTGCAAATAACAGATACTGTGTGTCCCAGCTGGGATCCCCCAATGCCCTTTTAAAGATGTACTGTCCAACCTCTGAATGCCAAGTCTCACCGGATGACCATGGTTTGTAGGTTTTCGACAAACTTCTATTCACCTATTTATGAGCTGGCGAGTTTTTAGACAGCTGACTTGTAGCTGGGTCAGTTTATGAAATTTTTAGGTAAATAAATAAATGTAAGGTGACGGTACATACACCCTATAAGTAGGGCTGGGCGATATATCGAATATACTCGATATATCGTTGCTAGTCCCCTGTGCGAATATAGAAAATGCCTATGTTCGTCATATTCGAGTATCCTGTTGTCACGCAATTGTTTTTAGCTGTGGGCGGGGTTTTCTCACTCCTCCTCGACTCTGCACCGCTTTGCACGGTGAGTTAAAGCAAGCGCACCTAGTTACGTACATAACGTGAGCTACGTGCTACGTCATGAGAGGCAGCGTGTAGCCACTTTCTCGCTAAATCTGGCGACTTCTTGTGAAAAGCGACTAGCGACAAATCTAGCAACTTTTACAGGAGTTATTGGAGACTTTCCTGGTGTTTTGGCGACGGACTTTAAAGCGCATATTGTAAAGTTATTGTTACGAACGAGAGTCTCTCCCCGTCCTAAAGCACTCAGTCGCTCCGGCTGCAGCTGCAGCCAGTCAGAGGAGCAGAGAAGACACCTGCAGGACTCCACCTACAGTCACAATGAACAGCCAAATCCGCCACTGATCCCGCTCCGGATTACAGAGTGGGACGTAAATTGCAAAGTTTTTCATGTCACGCAAAAATAATTCATTATATTTGATTACATTCACAGCCTCTGTCACGTACTCACCTCATCCACTGTGTGTGTGACACAAGTATATTTATCTAGCTCGTCATATCTCTAGAAAGTACAGAAAGCAGTGGGAATCAAACCCTGAATTAAAAACTGTCTGAAACCATTTATTGGAGACGATACGAGGACATTCTGCCTGTATTATAAGACTGATTTCTACGCTAAACTCCGCGATTAAAAAAAATACACGACAACTCAAAAACATATCCATAAAGCAAAGCCTTATAATAGTTCATCATTTGAAAAGTCCCCCCCTAGAGCACCTATTTTCATATGTTGCATTTATTACATCATGGAAAGTCACTTTATTTTGTTTTAAAATGACATGTTTCTGCCACTGCTTTAACTGTTTTGATCAGTTAGCTTCGTTACAAATTCATCCTTTTGGCATGAATGTTTAAAATCAGCATATCTTAATGCAGTACAAACAATTATGTTTTAATGGAGACACAAAATCATCTTACTGATGTGATTGTATGCACAGAAGAATTAATTCAAGGCTAAGGTAAATATCGAGATATATATCGTATATCGTGAATTGGCATAAAAATATCGGGATATTACTAAAAGGTCATATCGCCCAGCCCTACCTATAAGCTTACCTGTTTTATTCTATTGCTCACCTTCTAATGTCTGTATACCATCTTTTCACTTCATCCCCTGTTCACATTGTTTTACCAACAGCATTAACATCTTTCATAAATTCACTGCCATACAGCATTTATTAAAGTGTCAATCAGATTTCTTTGCAGTAGGTCATGCTTTCCCTCCAAACTCGCCATGCTACAAATTATGTCACATGCAAAACCCTCATTAAAATAGGGAGTCTCAAACAGGTTTGCACCTGCCACCCATTTATGCAATCACTCTTGGTAAATCACATGCAAACCGTGGTTCAGCCCCACAAACAACATTTTAGATTGCACACGCAAAGTAGTGGATCTTAGTAGATCTGGCCCTTAGAGTTGAGTAAACTATCAATTCACTTCGACCACTTTTGGTGCTTCCTTTGTGTAGGAATCACTTTTCCTACATGAGCTAGGAATGTTTGTTACAAAACCTGTAGAAAAAATACATTCCTAATGGACATATGCTGAAACAACTAAAGCTTCCACTTTTCTTAGGATGGCTGTCAAGTTGTCCATAACAGTCCACTTTAAGTGCAATGTGAAATCCGGTTTATAGGAAGAGGGATGGAGGGGTGTCCCTCTTTGCTCATGGTATCAATATTGCAAGCATGTGAGCTGGTTTATGCATGTCACCATCAGTGATGCCTGGCAACAATGCCTTTAGGATCTCCTGCATTATTCAATAGGCCCAACAAGCACTAGGCTCTGCCATTATCTATTTAAATCTGAGCACAGGCATGTCCCACTGAAAGCCTGTACTCACTGCCACCTGCCCCGCTTATGAGAGAGAAAAGGAGCTCCAGAGGAGGCAGGGGACCGCTCCACATAAGAGAGGTAGGAATACATCGAGAGGGAAAGTATCGAAGAGAAGGAAAGGTTATTACTGGAAGGGGAGGGGAGGGGTTAAGGTCATGAGGAAATGAGGGAATAGAGGAGGAAGAATTAAGCTTGACAGCTGGTAAGGCAGCGAGGTTGGACAAATGCAGTGCAATGAAATAGGAGGCCAAGTCTGGTAAGGCAGGGCAAGAGGTGATGGAGGTAGATATTATGGCACCAGACGTGATGGGGAGCAGAAAATAGTTGATGAGATATGAGGAAAAAAAAGAAGTGGAAGGAAGCTTGAAAGGGGGGCCTGAAAAGTGCAAAGTAAAAGCAAAAAGACAGGAAATCTGCATGATTAGACAGAAGTCAGAGAAGAAAAAGAGCATATGAAGGAGCGAAGCTTGTAAATGTTAGAACTGAAGCTGAGCGTAAAAGGGAACGTTCAAGCGTAAGAAAAAAAAAAAGATGCCCTTTGAGGATAGACCTGAAGGTAAATAAAATGAACCGCCACCAGATGATGTAGCCTTTAAAGACTACTCCTCTCTATCATCTTAGGTCTCTCTTCCTCCCACGTCTCCCCCTTCCATCATCCATTCATCAAATGACTGCCACCCCTTTATCCTGACTCATCGATGCAATTGCTCATCCACTCCATTAGGCTATCATGCTAGCCTTCTTCATCCCCCCCCCCCCCAACCACTCCGCTCCATCGAGTGATCATCTGCAGGTAAAACACATTCCTCTTATAATGCAGTCTGAGAGGAGAACACATGTCTAGAACCACAAATAAATCCAGTTAAACAAGTCATTTAATCTGACATGAAGTATTTCGTAAACCATTTCCATTTGCTAGCCACTGGGGATAGATAATTTCACAAATAATCAATCAACTTGTTTCAGGGCTTTCCATGAACCAAATTAAATGCTCTTACTGCTGTAGATTTATTTGCAATACAAAAACAATGTTGTTCCATGTTATTACATCTACAGCACGGACCAGCGTTTGCTGGGAATGACTGTGACTGATGACTCAGCGGTTTTGAGCATTCAGCCAATATTTAATACTCAAATCGGTAGCTAGCATGAAAGCACATCACGTGAAACTTTAACTGTGTAGGGCAGAATTAAGCCATGATTATCTAAGTTAGGTGATAGGATTATTAGGGCGATGCTCGCTGAAAGGGAACATAACATTTGGAGTGCTGGTAGCTTCGATTGTGGAGCAGCACACAGCTACTCACTAACGCTTTAGACATTCCTGGAGCGTCTGGACCCTTGGTGTCATCTAGTTTTGGTTTTTTTTTTCAATGTGTACCAAACCATCTGCACTACCAAACCTTGGTGACTTTGTTTCACATGAGTCAACCTACCGAATCACTACTTGTCCAGGATGTTTAGAGTAGCTGAAGAATCCATGATTTCATCTGCCGTATGAATTGTCCTTGTTCTTCTTATCTTCCTCTTGCAGTCATCTTCCACAACCAGTGAGCTACCAGTGAATAGTGAGCAACTGCACACAACAGACTTCATTTACCAATATCTTCCTACAAATCTTCAAATGTGTTCTTAATTTAAAAAAATAAATAAATAAAAAAAAAAAAAAAAAAAAAAAATATATATATATATATATATATATATATATATATATATATATATATATATATATATATTTTTTTTTTTTTTTTTTTTTTTACAAAATCCCTTTGTCAGATTCATGAACATGACTGCAAGTCTGTTTGTAAATTTGTTCTTAGGTTGGTGAATGCCAGCCTCTTGCAAGCTAAAAGGATGGATCAGGCCTTATTTTGCATAAGTAAACACCCCAAAAATGTCTGTAAAAGGTCAAGATTTCCAGGCCCTGTGCAAACCGACACAAGGACGAGGACAAAGCAGGATTGATTTGTCAATCAAACTAACCACGAGAAAAAAAAAGCCACTTTTGAGGTAAATTTGAATGATCAAAGACCACATTCATCAGGTGGATCTGCGAGTCACAAGTAACTTGAACATTTTAACTTGATACTATTTTAGCTGATCTGTTGTGTGTGCAGTTTTTTGCAACAATGTTAGGAAGACCAGCAAAGAAATTAAATTTTATTTTATCTGCAACTTGTTTTCGAAACAAGGAAATGGATGACAAAAAAGGTTAATTTTCCATTTAGATCATTTTAATAAGTTCTGCAGTATCTTGCTATTTATCTTAAGGTTAAGCAAGAGGGTAGGGGAAGGGCTATAAAAGAGTTTTCATTTCTTGTAAACATGTAGAACAGGGATCACCAATCCTGGTCCTTGAGGGCCAGTGCCCTGCAAGTTTCTCAAGTGTCCCAGCTGAAACACACCTGATTCAAATCAATGTGTCTTTAGCAGACATGATCAGAGCTTGTCTCAGTCGGAGAAGATTGGCCAATGTATGAACATTGGCTAAATAAAGCCAAGGCAGCATGGGATTATAGTAAAATGTTAAGCTTTTCAGTGGATTGCAATGCACCTAAAGAAGATCTACGTGTATCCTTAAATATATTCATACCCTTTCATTAAATAAACAGATGAATTTACAACTGTCACTCAAATAAATGGACGCTAAAAAAAAGAATATTGATAAAAATTTACTGAATTATAATTTAGTAATATGAAACACTGTTTTTTCACTTAATTCAAATAAAGAAAATAAAATAAACATACGAATGGGTCCTGGACAAATTAGAGCATTTTTCTGATGAATAGTGGGACAAAATACCTGTCACCAGGTGCTGCAGTCTAACTGTGAATAAAAGAAAACACCTGACTGTAGATTGTTCAACAAAATATTAGTTCATGAGGGATGTGACAAATATTATACTAGCATATTTATTTGCTTTTTTTTAAAAAAAAAAAGAAATACTTCTATTGAACCAGAATCAGAAAATAATCTAATGATTTTCATAAAATTTTAATTTATTATTACTTTTATAAATTTCAGTTTATTTCACAAAAAAGCAACTTTTTTTTCCTTCTGTAATAGGAGGGTATTAAAAAAATTGAGGACGATTGTTTAGGAAATCATTCCGTCAAACAAAAGGATGCTTTTCTAAACAGAAACATAAAGTCAACCTCACAAGTAAACTTCAGTAGTAACTAATGGTTTAGCTATACCATCCAGTTTAAAGCAGATAGACATTAACATGGTATCTTGGGATCAACAGCCCTGCTTTTGCCCTCATAAGTGTTTTGAACTCAGAAGCAAAAATGTATAATTTATGTCTTACAAATCAAAGTAATACTTTGCTATTTGCACAAAATCAGCTGTTTGTATTTATTAAATCATGCAGAAAAAGAATCTGCTTTTCACAACTGGAAGCCTGTTGCCTCTATTATGTCTTTCACTAACAACTGTCATGGCAAACACTTAGCAGAATGTGTGCGCTTCCTTTGACAATTACTATAAAATACACAGTAGAGACGCAGTGCAAACACACATCAATGTGGCATGGCTTCATCAAGCACATAACGCAGCAGGAAGCAAGTTGGATTTATTTTATTTTGGTTTTGTCATGGTTGAGAAACTTCAACACAGAGAGATGCATTCACATGCATGAATGGAGTCATTATTTTCCCACTCTGTGCTTTCAGCTATAATGTTTCCAGTGTAACAAATGGCAGTGAGTCATGGTCATCTACCCTGGAATTAATCAATTTATCAATCTTGAAAAGAAGCAAGACTGAAAACACACACCACACACTCGCCTGTCAATAAGTGAATGATCATATGCTAATGTGTTTTCTTTCCAGAAGCACTTGAACCACAGTACTCCCAGTTATGCCTCTGATCTCAGCTCAAAGTATTCAGCGATAATTCTTGCCGCAGTTTCTCCATACAGCCCATAATAACTGCAGCGCTTGCTCACTTATTCTGTCAGTCAGCGAGAAATGAAGAGGGCCCAGCTGATGCCCAATATTCACCCACTCTCCGCTCCCCTAACAAACACACTCATCAACAAACACTCAAGCAAACACTCAAGATGGCAACCAAAAAGCAAACAGACAACCCTGGTGTACAAAGACTAACACATGCATGCAGTTAGGACACCTCACCAAGCCAGAGAGGAGCAGTGGACTTAGGCTCAGGGCTTGCTAGGGTGGAAAGGGGAACAATTTCATGCCCAACTGCATCGGACAAGAGTACGCTGAGAACACAAGCAAACATTTTTCCATCCAGATAGGTCACAGTAATTACCCTCGCCTCCTTAACCTTGCTCCTTGCCTGCAAGCTCTTTCAGGTCCCATCTACAAAACCATTTAGACATAGAGTTTGCGTTGGAACGCTGGAGGTGGCATAGGTCTGTTTCTCTCTGTTACATCATGGTGAGCGTGATAAGTGGTCTCGAGATCAAATATGAGTGTGTACTGTACAGTTAATGGTGGGATGGGGTTGACCCGTTATCCTGTGATAACAACAGCGGGTGTGATTAAATATGCACCATCATGGGGATAAATGTGTCAAGACAAGGTGCTAACACTCCACACTGGTAACAACAGTGTGTAGTGGGGTGCACGCATCTAAAAAGAGAAGTGTGAAGGCTATGAGTGAGCATTATGTGTATTTTCAAGGCCCATGTTCCACTCAGCCTAAATGAACTATAAACTGCCATTCTGCTTTTTAGTTTTTCTTGTTGACAAAATGTCTTCTTGCCTAGAAATGAAAAGAAAAACCCTTTTTTACACAAGAAGACTGAAATATTGGTCTAAAATATCCAGATCACATTAGGCCTGGAAACAAACATTAAGTTCTGCTTATGTCTGTATTAACTTATTGCTCAATTACTGTGCTTGTAGATTGCACAAGTACCACTAAAAAGCTCTTTCTATTAAGAGTATGTTTTTAATTTTAGAACAAGCAAAGCTCATCGGAAGTTAAACTAGGGGGACTGTGTTTCATTATTACCCTCTCTACGCTGTATATTTATGCTTTTCCTCTCTCATTTCCAGCCCAATCAGCTGACTGGGGCACAAAGCAATTAGGTTCATCAGTGGGCTGGTTATTTTCAGCATTGTTTATTAGGAGCCAGGTTTTAACAACACAGAAGACCGATCCAGTATGTTTTCAGCATGTTAATTCTTTTAATGCACAACGTGGGAGCAGTAATTGATTTCATAACCCGTATGACTATATTAAACTTTTATGTGGAGCCTTCAAAAGGAAGGATGTATACTGAAATTTACAGAAGATGTGTGATCTATAGATCTGATGCAAAAAATAACCCTGTTGCATAGCCTGCTTGTTGCTAACCAGATACATAAAGGGGAAGGAAATATCTTCTATGGGCTATAAGGGAAGGTAACCTTGACAGCGGAAACATCATTAGAGTAAAAACTGCCTTCATATACTCAAATAGGTTTCTGGTTCATTGATAGACGTAACTAGGACGTCAATCTTTTCTTAAAAGCAAATGTAAGGTGATCTTTGAACAACGGTGATCTATTAAAATTAGAAATGTATGATCTTTAACTGGCCCTGCAATGGACTGGGGAAGTGTCCAGGGTGTACCCTGCCTTTCGCCCAAAGACTGCCGGGATAGGCTCCAGCTTTACGGCGACCTTTCATTGGATTAAGCGGTTAGGAAAATGAATGAATGAATGAATGAATGGTCTTTAACTGCTTCAGTCTATATATAGAACACATTTTGAAGTAATTACTCTGTAACCCAGCAGAGGGCGATCTGAAATCATCACGCATGCAATTGCAAAAACTCTTGAAAATAACATGTTATTTATAGCTATGTTGTAATAAAATGGAGGAAACCAGCTAGCAAAGCTGTGCAAAGCCTGCAACTAATAGCAATAAAATAATTTCACAAGCAAAGCTTATAAATATTACAGCATACATGCTGTGTATTATATAGTAACAATGTCAATGGTTTTACCAATTACTTAGTTCAAACTAGACTTAGGGGCTTGAATTTGCTCATATTCATTCTTTACTTATGGCAAGGGACAGTTCTAGTCAACATGGGGCTTAGAGACCATAGTCCTCAACCAAAACCACTGCCCTATTTTGCTTTTTAAAAATGTTACAGCATTGATCTTTGGACAACGAAAGGGTGTTGCACTACAGCAGCAAGTTCTCAAACTGAAATCAGACTGAGCCAAACATTAAATAGCTTGTAGTTTTCTAAATAGGCTATCTCGTCACACCAGAACTATTTTAGCTTCACAATATAGCATAAACAATGATGAATAGCCTGAAAGGATCACTTGCTGCAGACTTGCATAGCAGAATTCCAAGCTTTATGCATGTAAGGTACAATGCAGGAGAAGTGAGCACAGGGTTAGTGACTGGTAAGAACATTGTAAGGCATAGCTATTCAACTCTTTCCCACAAGGCTATTTCCTTACAGGTTTACAATGTGTCCCTGCTTCAACAAACCTGACCCAAATCAAATAGATCCAATGGCCAATGAAGTTCTGCACGGCGACTAATTAATTTGACTCAGATGTGTTGCTGCAGAAAAAGGAACTAGAATACCTAAAGTTATCTAACAGGAAGTGGAACATTTAGCATTTATACAATCTCATTGTATCAAGAAGAACTCAGCAGGAGCGTAAGGACTTCCTTCATCGTGTCCCATGCAGCTTTGTGTCCTAGTTAACGTCACAGTATGTGGAGATCATTACAATAACTGCTCTTCAACATTGCTTTGAACTCATCGTCATCATGATTTCACGACTAGCTGAGAAGAGCAACTTTGTACCTGAGAACTGAGTGATCTACAGAACCTATTCCTTTAGCCACTTCTCCACTAGCTTATGAAATTTAACATGGAGAGTATGGAGAAATCAGACAAAGTAACACTCAGGTATGCTTTAGTTCTGTCCACCCATCCATCCATCCATCCATCAATCATACATCCATTCATTTTAGTCCAATTCAGGGATAAAGGAAGCTGGAGTCTATGCAATCTGGCAATCTTAGGACGAGGGGCAGCCTACAACCTGGACAGGTTGCCAGTTCATTACAGGCTAACACAGAGAGACAAACAACCACTCGCACTCACACTCACTCCTAGGTACAATTTAGAGTAACCAGTTAATCTAATATGAATGCCTTTGGATGGTGGGAGGAAGCCAAAATACACGGAGAGAACCCACGCATACACCAAGAGGACATTCAAACTCCACGCAGAAAGGCCATACCCCAGTCAAGGCTCAAACTGCTTTACTAAAATAAAATATATTCTATTCATAAGGTTAAGTAACACATTTTCACAGAAATATTGTGACATGAAAACGTGTCTCTCCAAGTAAAGTTCTACGTTTGAAAGTGTATCAATAAATAGCTTTGGTGCTTCAGTCTGTTTCCTTTTTTTTAACATCAACAAGTGTAACAGTGTGACAATTTTGTACATCCACTATGTTGCTTCAGAGTTTAAAATCTGCTCATCAGCATTCAGGTATTATCCCCTTTGTGGCCAGACTGACAGAACCCACATGTCCACTGGGTCCATTCAGTAGCACCTATTCACATTTTCAGCTTTGACATCCTCACAATGTCTTTCTTGTATTGCACTTCCAGTCGACAAACAGAGAGGAAGGTAAAATCAAAGCATAAGAAGCAAAGATAAAGGGTTTCGACTTTCCCATGATGTAACCTCAGGCTTCTTTTTGTGTGAGGGGTGGAGGTGGGGTGGTTAATATCCTGTCTGTAGCACCTCAGATGTCTTTTCAACTCAATACCCTAAATTTTCAAACAGACTTTCCCATCATAAATTTGTAATCATCAAACCTAAACGAGACAAAAAAAACCTTGATAATGTCAGCAGTGTTTTCAGATTCTAAAAGGCTGATTCCAGAGCTGCCGATTGCGTCATGCTAATCTATTCACATGTGAAGTAGAACGGTTTATGATTATAAAAGTGGCATTCATGCGTCAGTAATCAACATCAAAGCAATGTAAGTATTTCTTACAGCCCTCCTAATTGATGACAACAAAGGAAGGTGTGAGAGATGAAAAACTTCCCGTTAGCTTGTTCAATAGGGCATAATTAATGTGACTCATTCCACTTGTATAACCTGGTAACAAGGTCTGCAAAGGAAGCGTGGCGTTTTTTCCTCTTTTAAAACATAGTTTTTACCAGTCTGCGGTCGTGACAGATTGTTTGTCTGCAACGACTGAGAGCGGCAGGTTTTATCTACATTTTAACAGGTAAAAAAAAAAATCTGTTCTTCACTCCACAACAGTAAAAACTATGAGTGTACCTCTTTTTTCCAGCTTCAGTGCTTTCTGCAGTATCTTATCACTATATCTCTGTCCACCTGTGTAACAACAGTAACCCCCCCCCCCCCCCCCCCCCCTCTCATTTCTGTTGTTTGTCTCCACAGCTTTAGGATGAGCAACATTTTAAATGACTAATGTTACACACACTGATCAACTCCAAGGTAAATGTTATACTGTTAATTACTAGCACCAATTGAGATCTTAGCAAGAAAGGCAAATTAGATCCTGAATCCGCCTTCTCCTGAGCTGTGTGTACTACACCACCAAAAAGATGCACATAACATGACGGCCGCTACAGTTATCGGAACTGACAACACTTACATGACCAAGCATGGTGTGCTTCTATCATGCACTCATGGTCGCCAGTCTGTGTCTGTGTGAGGCCTCTCACAGCCCCAGCACTACAGTTTAAATGCCTTTTATTGATATGCAATATGTAAAAGGGCCTCGGCGTGGGTTGTGTGAGTCGGGGACAATCAGAAAAAGACAGATGGAAGCGTAGTGGTGATGATTCTGTCTTTATGCAAATATACTTGCATGCACTTAGATGTGTGCGCCGCTTTCCCATCAGCAGTGTCCATTCACATAGACTTTAAATGAATGCACTGCATCCGCACTGAGAGCTTCTTTTTTTTTTCTCTTCTCTCTCAAATAGCACAATCTGCTGCGCCCTGAATTTTCACGCAGTGCTCGGCTTTAGAGGCAGCTGTAATGATATAAAAACACTCAAAGCCCTTCACCTCCTCACACAGACCTCTGTTGCGTCCCTCCTGCAGCACCGAGATGATAACAGAGCTTGAAATGGATACTCTGTTAGTTCCGGTTTTTATTTTGGGGGGGGAGTAAAGTAGTGGAAAATCTGAAAGGTTAGATTCCAAAGCAGCTTTTAATGGTAAGTAAATTTGATATCATGGCTTAACATTTCAAACGCACGATACACACAACTTCAATATTTCAGGGTATGGTAATAAATAAGATATAAGCCCATATATTTCCATATTACATCAGGAATCTTTTGCAAGAATTCCGCAGCAGATCATGGGACTCATTTTCAGATGTCATTTCAGTTTTGGAGCCTTGGATGGTTAGTTTTGAAATGCTCTTTTACCAACTCATCATGGAGTAAATTGTTATTATATGTAAAATTTATGGTCCTAACAATGAATATGGCAAATTCCTCCATATTTTCTCTACACCACTAGAAAGGTAGTATTTTAGGATTTTTATAAAAATAAAATGTCTGATGTTCTGAGTCCAAAGTTTAAGTAACTACAATGATGTTTTCCAGGCTAAGTGACCACATAAAAAATGCTGTTTTTCTTTATGGGACTTAACATTGCTGCTGCTATGAAGCTAATGAAGAGGTGGCAGCGGCTTAGTAGGTAGACCTGCTTGTCTTGTGACATGCAAGTCCTGCTCCCCTACGCTGCTGCAGCAGAGGTTTGCCTCAGGAAGGGCATCCGACGTGAAGCATGTTCCAAATGTTCAACTGAGCAATGATTTGCTGTGGCAACCCCTTTGGAGAGACAAGCCGAAAGTGCAACAACAACTGCGATGCTAATAAACAGCACTCCCAAAACAGGACTTTTCAAAACAAAATCATTTCTATACACAACAGTTCATCACATATGACAGTAAATTGTACCTTTGTGAACACAAATTTTCCCTCATAATCAAACTGCTGAATTAGCTAGACTCAAGGTGAAAACATATTCATAGATTAATAGATAGAAGTCCTCACAGAAACTGGCAACCAGAGAAAAATATACCACGAGGGTTGAAATAGAAATCTAGCACAAACTCAACAAAAAACAGGACCAAAATTCACCGATTATCACTTGTTCTAATGAAGAGCTACGTCAAACCGTGTCTGCTACCAAGACACGGTAACAGATAAAAGTCCTCTTTTCCATATCAGGTATTAAATGTGGATTAATACAATCAAGAAGCAATTGTTGCTCTCGATCAGTCTAGAAGATTTCCGAACAATGTAGAGTCGCTCATTCTATACTGACAAAAGGGATTGGCTGTAAAGGGAAAGCATTTAAAACGGCTGTCAATCTTCTGTCATTGGTGCAGCGGACATCACAGCATGTTCAGTCCAAGGTCAGACTGGATTATCTTCTGAGTTATTGCAAAACAAATGAACAAAAAAAAAAAAACAACAAAAGCTTCATCTCAGACTCTTTTGGCCTCACTTTGTGTGCTAAATGAATCAGAAAAAGAAAAAGACTGAGCAGGTATGTCCCAGGTATGCTCACATCTGTCATGGTGCATCTGAAAAAGGAAACAAGACCTCAGGAGCGGTGTCCTTCAAATAAATGTGACAACGGAAAGTGTTGTTTTTTGTTTGTTTGTTTTTTTTACAAAAACCAAACAGCAATTCTGTACAAAAGCTGATATAAACTGTCAAGCACAATGGTGGAGGTCTGACGAGTTGAGCTTATTTGGACCTGGATGCCTTGCAGGTGACAATGAGCTGAATGAGTCAAATGAGTCTGTCTGTCCAACAACTGAGGGTGCACTCACATGAAGCCAAATGGTTTGCTTTGAAACAATCCAACTCTGCTGATACTGTCCAGGGTGTACCCTGACTCTCACCTGATGATGGCTGGGATAGGCTCCCGCTTTTCCAGTAACCTTTAACTGGACTAAGTGGTAAAAACAATAATTGAATGTATGGTCTGCAGATAGTGTGGTTTGTTTGGAGTAGTGTGGAGAATGCTCATTCATGCAAACCAAAGCAGCCACTTCAGGTCCACTTTAAAAATCTGTGGTTGCTTACAGTGTGAATACAAACAGACCATCCAGTGAACCAAAGACAGGACGTAACATAAGCTGTTCTGTAATACACCACGTTGGATGTCATGCTGCCTCTGCTGCTGCTCGTACTGGATAGATTCATGTGAAAACCTGGTTGGATTTAAACATGAAGTAAAAACAAAAACCTCAAGACGGCATAAATTTGTTATTGCTCCATTTTTTATTCATGAAAATCAAGTTTTTTCAGTCCTGATCATTCAATGAGCCAGATTTTCTTCTTCCTCCTGATTTTTCTTGATGCTAGGTGATGATTTTTGCAGAGTACCGCCCCCTAGTGAGCAGCGGTTGTAACAACATAATGTTTTCCAGGAAGTTTGTTTTGCTAAGTCAAGTGCTGTGTGAAAACAAACATAAATGAAGGAGGAAATTTTTCAGAATTCCTTCCCAATCACACGGATTCCCGAAGACCGTCCTAGCGGCAATGTGCCCTGAAACTTGACAGGAGTTGGTCCAAGCAGCAGGACAGCAATCCCAAATAAAACCCACCGATTGACAACAGAATGTAAAAAGCCAAAGCGATGCAGTGATGACGTTGAGACTGGGCATCAACTGGACTAAAAAGCTGGATCTTGAGAGAGCTGTGCATGAACAAATGTTGGCAAACCTCAACAAACTGACGCAATGTAATAAAGAAGAATGGACCAAAATTCCTCTACAATGATGTGAAGGATTGATGAGGTCACATAAACGTGTGACTGTAGGCGGTTGCTGCTAAAAGTAGTGCTACAAGTTGTGGAATCATGATTTGTACTTCCACATTTTTACCTAGCTTTTGCTGAATACGTAATATTATTATGTTATTGTGAATCTAAGAATGTGTTCACCTGATCCTAACACCTGACTCCTAAAAGGCTTACTCTCGAAAGAAAACACACAATCTTTTCCGCATGATTGTTATTTTGCAAAATATCCCACAGCTCTCTGTGTTTCTGAAGTTATGATGCAGAATAATTAACTGATGTATGTATCCTATTGTCTGTGTCACATTTTAACCTTTACCAGGACATTTATTCGAGTGAGAAGGGAGGGTGCAGGGGCCTTAAACAGACGTCAAGATGAGCACTTAATCCTGCGCCCATCATAATGGAGCCTCTTCTGGCTGGTGAAAAGAGGAGAAAGGGACAGAATGCACCAGAAAAAAAGGGTGTCTAAATGTGTGGCTCAAGAACAGAAAATTCATTCTGAGCCTGAATTAGACGAAGAAAACATCATCGCAATGGCATCTTGTCGTCTTAATGAGCTGCCTGCTTTGCTTAATGAAGGAGACCGTTGGAGCTGCAAATAATGACTGAAAATATTTCAAAAACCTTCTTGTGAAAATGATCAGCTGATTTGTCATTTTTACCTCTGCCAAGAAGGTGGTCGAGGTTATGTTTTTGTTGCCATTTAACTCTTTGGTTTGTTTGTTTGTTAGCAACTTTGCACAAAAACTACTGGACAGACTTTCTTTTTTTTTTCTGAGAATGGGTCTAACTTAGGTCCCCAAGTGATCTAGATCACCATCTGGATCCATGAGATTTTTGAAGGGTTCTTTGTCATTGTGGGATAGAGCCGTTGTCAGTATGGATATAACTCCAAATTAAATAGTGGAGGGGCTTGGCCAAAACATCCAGCAGGAGTTGCCAAAAGGTTTGACAACATATCAAAGAAGAATTCTGGATACTACGATGTAGAACTTTCATATAGAATTTTCATCACTGCAAAAGAACAAAATAAGATATAAACACACGTCCACAATATAACCACAACACTGTGGATTCATTCTCAGTATATCTAGAAATCTAAAAGTGTGTACAGATTATTGCTTTTCTAGTTGAAATTTTTGTTTACAGTCGAAACATAAGTAAGAAGAAAAATTGGACATTTAATGTAAATATTATTGCATATTGTACATCATGTCACCAAGTCTTTATGGATAAAATGGGAAAATTTAACAGTAAAAATGCTTTTTTTTTCTTTTTTTTTTAGCCCTGCGATTGATTGGCGAACTGTCCAGGTGTACCCTGCCTCTTGCCCAAAAGCAGCTGGGATAGGATCTAATTTCCTCACGACCCTTACTTGGATTGAGCGGGTTCAGAAAATAAATAGAAGAATGTTTTTTATTCTAAATTTAAATGTAAAAGTGAAGTTTCAAGTCAGTTTGGGTGGGAAGATGAACACAGCGTACTGCAGAATAACACAACCAACTGTTTCATCACAGTATTTTCCCATTTGACAGATTGTAGGCAGAAAAAAAAGTGATTTATTGAAGCCGTTGCCACTAGAGACCGTGCTCATTTTGCAGCCTGCAATCAAAACATCATATTGTTGTTTGAATCACTTTAATGACCAAATGTGTTTGATAATCAGAGCAATGTGAATTCACAAGGAAGAGAGTCCGATACCCTTCTGTAGCATTAATAATTCACTGCCCTGCCTTGACACTAAAACCTCTATCTTATCAGTCAACGCTCCATGCAATAAGATTTTAAAATCACCATGTGTCAGATGCAGGGACATTTGCTTAATGTATACTGCACAAAAAGTAATAGAAATGCCCTGAGGCTGCTACCCCCACCAATACACACAAATGCACCTGCACACAATCAGTGCACTGCAACCTGGATCCAGTGAATGGAGAAAAACATTCTCAGTTGCATTCAGTTAACTTCATATGGATTCCACTGACAGCTCTATAACTTAAATAGCCACCTCAATTCCCATCACACAGCAAAGCAAAGTGTATCAAACCAGAGATGCTCCATGCCTGATGCGTCTGATCTTTTGGCACATCATCCAACTAAAGCAGCAAGATATAGCAGCCAACACCAAAAGAGGGACTGTACTGCAGGGGCAGGGTTGTAACAGAGGCGGTAACTGAGACAATTCATGTGAAACTCGATGTTGAAGGAGGGAGACAGTCACCATCTTTCAAACCAACGCGTTACAAGGATGCGGCTGTAAAAGGCGCATTTAATCACCCAAGTGTGTGACGATGATGATGATGATGATGATGATGATGCATGTGCAACATTCCAAACGACCCCACCCCCCACACCGGGTGATTCCTGAACCGGGTGGTCCTGAGGAATCATCTACTTGCCTTCCCCAAGCGCCGGTCATGGCGCGTCGTACGCGCCTCTTCTTTGGTTCACTCAACTGTGATGAACCTCGGGTTTGCAATGTAAGCGCTACACTTATGAAGCTGCAGGTTGAATTCCTCTCCGGGACTATAGGCTGCCACACACCCTACTTACAGGCGAGGCGCGCTTTTACGGTCAGCGAACATTTACGCACGAATGGGGGGGGCGCAACTTCTCATTTTTCCTGTCAAGTTGACACAGCTGGGAGCCGTGTCTCCAGCAAACCTGCGGCTCCCGCTGGTTTTACAGAAGACTGCGCCAGTACAAACCAGTACCCAGCGGTTGCCTTCAACATATAATAGAAAAACCAACCGCATGGCAGCCCTACTTCCACTGGGAGTTGGAAGAACATCAGCTCAGGCGCACCTGTATCTTCTGCTTCCCCCCCCCCCACTCCCTGTTTAAAAGCTTTATGAGTTCGCTTACCTTTAAGTCGAGCGAGTTCAGTGCGACGTTTCGCTGCGTTTTTCGGCTTTAGAGCAACAGAAACACACGCCTATTCCACAGCTCCCCGGTCGCTGTGCGAAGAACGAAGGATGGAGAAGCAGCAGGGACAAGCAGCGGTGTCTCATCCTCTCACTCTCTCGCTCCCCACTGGAATATCACCGGCAAGCGATTGGTCTGTGGGATTCACGGCGGGCCCTCTCCACTTCTCTAGGAGGAGCCAAACAAAACAGCTGAAATCGACCAGGCTGGCGCACAGTTACAGGATCAGTGTGAATGATTTAGTCTTTATTAAAAACTGGTGATTTCTTTCTGCTTTACTGAGGCAGATGGGAAGCCCAAAACCAAAACACCACGTGCCTCAGGTGTGTACACACACACACACACACACACACACACACACATATATATATATATAAATGTGTGTGTGTTTGTGTACTGTATATATATGTCTTTTGCATCTAATATCCTAAACCGAACAGATGCAGAGGTTGTTCATTCATTCATTCATTCATTCATTCATTTTCCTAACCGCTTGGTCCGATTAATTTGGTTGAAAGGCAGGGTACACCCTGGACAGCTCACCAGTCCATCGCAGGGCATGATGTGGTTGTTGAAAATGAAAATAAAAATAATAATATTTCAGATGGGGGATGTTTGTGAACCTGCTGGACCATCCTGCCCAAACAGAAGAGCTTCAGCTTTGGGGTTTGGTGGTTTGTGGGTTTTTATTTTTGTTTCAGGTATCTGCTGTATTCTTCTTCTTAGCGTTTGGTCGTTCCTTTGTGTTTTTTTTCACTGTGTACAATTCTTCCCCCTCTGTAAATGTTCCTCATTTGGTCACATCGCCTTGTTTTTGTTTGTTTTGTTTTGTTTTTTCTCCCTTAGTATAAATGCGATGGTTTCTTTGGTTTGTTACTAGCTCCGTGCCTGTCCCCTCCTGGTTTGTGTCTCCCCATGTTATTTCAGTTGATGTTTGTTCCTGGATTTTCAGTGCTTTTCTCACCCAGCCACAGTAACGCATTTTCTTCTTTCATTGTTTTTTCTGGGTGCACTGGCAACCCTGCATTTGTGTCTTCCTCCCTGTCTGTGGTGGTTTACCGCCTTCCATGTCCTTCCACAACCTTTCGATTTGATTATGGTAAATAGTTTAGTTTAGCTGTTTTCACTTCTTTTTTTTTCGCAGATTTGTTTGTTTACTTCATAACTTTTTAGATCTGCTTCTGAGACAAATGACTGAGTTTGAAGTCACTGCTAAATCTCTTCCTTATACAGGACAAATCATTTTCCCATGTTATTTATCCCTGCAGCCATCAGGCGACAGAAATCTTTCACCCTTCCATCATTCCTTTAATTCATTATTTTACTGATGGTCAATGTTATTTTCCTGTAAATATATATGTGGTCTTATCTTTTTGTCTGTAAAATAAGCCAGTGCTGAGTTACACCTTTGTTCTGTTGACTGATTTGTTGATATGTGCTGAGCTGTAAATAAACTGCCGCTTTGGATCAATAAAGTTGTATGAATTTGAGCTGTGGTGACATTTTTTTCTTTTTTTTATCAATAAAGTCATCTTGGTCCACATACAGCAAAGCAGACCCTAACGGTGGTACTTACTACAATGTGTTCTTTTGTAGGAACACATGTTTTCTTTCTCCAGACATTAATGAGATCATCCTGTTTTGGTCTGTCCACACGTTTTCTTGTCACCATCCATTCTGTGATCTGAAGAAGCTGCACACAGGAAGTAATGATTTTTGTTCGTGCCACAAATGTAATAAAAATCTGACTTTGATAGATCGCTATTTCTTTTAATCGGACAGCATCCTGATTGTCACTCCGTTCCCTGAGAGTACTCCTTTTGGTCTAAGTTAACCATCTTTCTTTGAGGTTCAGTAATCGCTTCCTCTCAATAATTTGTATAAATTTTTCTCTATGAAATAATAATAAATAAAAGATAAAACCCTTCTCATATATACAAGGTAGAACTTGTGTAAATAAAATCCAATGTTTTGCTTTTATATGCATGACTATAGAAAACTTTGAAAGAGTTTACATGTTTTCCAGCATCTACAATAAAATGGCACAAACAAGCTTTGTTTGGAAAAAAAGAAGTAAAAGAAGGACGGACGTTTTGTTGTCATAGCAGGTCACTACGAATTTATATGTGGGGATGATGGCGGTTACAGCTCTGGTATGACATTTGTACTGATGATACTTGGCCTCCACTGCAGCCTGTCAGCATACAGCATACAGTGTCCAGGGATGGCAGCATCTTATCTCTGACCCTTTGTGCTGTTCTCACCTCCCGTGCCACATCCTTCCTTGTGCACTAGGGTGGCAGAAGATGCATATTGCTTCCCAACAGAAGCTCTTGAGCAGATGAGGCGGCATACCAACATGCTGTCTCAGGAAGAAATGTCTCTGAAGTGATCACTGACAACGTTGGGTTCTTTTTCAAGTGAACACCCAGGAGCCGAACGTAAGTCTTGGTCTCTCTTAAAGTCCACCATGACCTCTGTTGTTTTGGTGTTTATTGCACCATTCTGCCAGATGTTGGACCTCCTTCCAGCAGCAGGATTTGTTTTTGTAAGTCCAATAATAAGTCACACCCTGTTGGTGTCATCAGTGAATATATTTATGGTGTTTCCTATCCTGATATTTTGCAATCTGTTGGTAAGGAAGTCCAAAATCCTTAAACAAAGTGAGCCAGGCACTCCAAAGTTGCAGAGTTTATGGGCGATGGCAGTGTTAAAGGCAAAGCTGAAGTCCACAAAAAGCAGTGGATTTTTGTACTTTGTGCCCTCTAATGAAGGCTTGTCCAACCTCCGTCTTGTCTCTTGCCATTCAAACTCTCTCCAGCAATGTTGACCCTCGCTCTGTCATTTTCTTCATTTCTTTGCCTCATTTCCTCTGATAATGTCTTCTTGGAGCTGAATCAGTCAGGGTGCATATCTAAAACAACCAGAATATCAATATCTAGTTGCTGGCATGTGATGTAGCGCCACAAAACAAAACATAGCTGTCATGTGGCGCTTCAGGCTGGAACACAAAGTTGTGAAATATCCCGGCTCAAGGAACGAGCATAATGAACGTCAGTTTGCCATCAAAACATGTGAGAGCACAAATCACTGAGTTTTAAGTTGGAAACTACAGATAATGCAGATAATTGCTTTAATGTGCTGCACTTTGCAATAACAGAAAGTTAGTTTTAAAAAATAATTTTAAAAAAATGTTCTGTTTTATTGCTGTATGGCGTCAAATGACATCATTATCCAAATGTTAGCAGCATTTGAACCTGCTATGACATCATATGCTGAAATGAAACAGTTTGAAGAGACCAGCAAAGCAGTAGACATAAATACTTGCTTGCAGTAGTATTTAAGTCGATTTAGAAATGCATGAGTCTTTCATTTTGAAATTTTTATTTGTAATAAGAATAAATTTAATTTGTAATTTAGGTCACGCCATCAGCTACAACCCAACATGACCTCAAACCTCTTGTTGTATCGGCCAGGTCTTTATTTCTCTCATTAGTAATTCACTTGTTTGTTTGTCCATTACTGCCAGGAAGCCTAAATTTCATGAGCGGTGGAGCATCCCTTTGGCATTCATATCCAATCATGCAGCAGAAATTAATTCACTAAGACATTTCCTCCATAGCTGAGGAACACACCTGTATGGTTCATTTACTTCAACATCAAAGCCCTTTTGCTGCTGTTAACATCACATGTATATTTTTACAGTAATCAATAATGCAGGGACCTTGAAGGTTCTACAAGTTTAGATGCATCCCTTTTCGAACACAAATAAAACTAAAAGGATGCAACAGCGTTTCATCAAATTCTGCACAAAGGCTCATTCATTTGAGTATGATATGTTGAAGCAGGGAAATGTTTAAAACCTGCAGGACAGCGGCCCCCAAAAGCCGGAGTCTGCGATCCCTGAAGTAGTAGTTTATACTTGAAAATATCGCTATTCAACTTTCCTTCTTTTATTTGCAAAACAAAGTTTCCTCTTCTAGGGAAGATGCTGTAAATATGCATAATGTATGAGTACTTTCATATTTAATATGTGTGAGCTTGGTTGAATTACAAAAGTGCTTTTTTTTTTTTCGCCCCCAAAAACATGATAAATTATTTTACTGCATTACTTGCTGTTTTCTTTGTGATTTCCCCCACTGGCAAGCGGGCAGTAGTTCACACAGCCTGTAATTTACTGCTGCAGCACTTCCAACAACAGCTCAGCATTTTGCAGTTAAGAAAACTTTATTGCTGTAAGTGATGTTCCATAATGATTAGATGCTTGCATCGATTTCTAAGCAGCAGCTGTGGAACAGGAAGAGCGGTTTACTTTAGTTTCAGCACCACGGCCAGTGGCACTGACAGACGTCTGCTGTGTGAAACTGTCAGCATTTGCACGAGCTTTTCTAAACTGTTCTCGCTCCACTGCTGAGTAAAGGCAAAGATGTGTTGACTGTCATGACGGAATATGATCACTCTGCTTGGTGTTGCAGTCACACTGTCTGCCATATTGGGAAGAGTGTGATAACATCTGCCTTTGGTTGCTTGATGAGGAGTGAGTTTCACCCTGTGAGGGTTGTTTGGAGCTTCTAAAAGAAGGCTGAGGATTTATAAGAGAGATGCACTACAAGGCTTCAAGTGTAGCTTTTGAAAAGGTATTTGCTGGAGGTGTGACAGATTAAATACACTAAATCTGGACTCACAACAGCAGAACACTTGCCACTGAGCTCTGCTGTAAATGTATCTTACTCATTCACATTTCCAATAACAATAATAGAGAGTATTTGGAAAAAAAAAAGAAGAAGCAACTCATTATTTAGTCTATTAACCTTATTATGCTAGTCGTGTCTATTCACTTGTAGACAATTGAATTCTCAGCTGCGACACACCAATTTCCTGCATAACAAGCCCCAATGAAGTGTCCATACACTCTCTCTTTCAATGGAAGGCAACCTCATGAATATTTATTGGATTCACCAGGTCAAGGTATAATATCCACCATTTCAACACGGCACAACATGAGCTTCTGCCCCTCATGTACTTGGCAGGGCATTTATCAACAGGGTGGAAACAGATACAGCTGAGCCTTGCACTAGATGCTTCACAGCCTGTCTGCTGATCTGTTTGCATCTTCATTAAACTTATCTGATGCTTCAAGTCAGGCGTTGGAGAGCTCTGACCTCAGCTTGGATCCCACTGCATAAAATTTAATGTTAAGAACTGAAATTTCTTCTTGATTCTACATGCATGCAAAAGATAGGGCATGGCTTATTTCAGTCAATGATACGCATGACGTCTCATTTTGTATCATTTCTGTGAGAAAAATTCAGTTTCTATGTAAAAGCTATGAGTGAATAGATGCGCTCTGTCATTCAGTAGCTTGTTGAACCACCTTAAGCAGTAACAGCTTGAAGCAATCACTCTCTCCCCATCCTCATTATGGACGACTTTTGGGCTACAGTTCTTTTCACTAATGATGAAGTTCAGTGAGATTTACTGGCCTACACACATTCACAGCTAACTTAAAGTCGTCTTTGCCCAGACCATTTCTATTTTCAGACACTCTGCTGTAGATTGACTACTAAGTTTAGAATCATTGTCATGGTTAGTGATCCAGTTTCAATCTAACTTTAGCTTTAGACAGATGACCTCACCTTTGGCTCTGGATTACTGATAAATTCATGGTCAGCTTAGAGAGTACGTGTCCTGATCCTTTTGTTGCAGAACAAGTCCAAATCATGGTGCTGTCACTGCCATGCTTGGCAGCTGTCATGAGATATTTGTGCTGATAGATTGTGTTTGAATTTTGCACCTAATTAACCAGCTCCACTGTAATCTTGTGTTTCCAAAGGATGTTGTTCCAGAAATGTTCTGGTTTATTCAAATGCAACTTTGCTAATGTTGTTATGCTACCATGTTGTTTCCATTCGTGTTTATTCTTTTTCTAATTGTTCTGTCACAAACAAAGTTGAACAGTTAACTGAGGCCTGTAAAGTTTAACATTTTGCTCATGATTTTACTGCAGTTTCATAATAATAATAATTTCCCACTTTTCTTACTTGTTTTTGTTTTAAACACAGTTTTTGCATTTTGATTTACTGTTAGTTCAATTGATGTTTTTTTTTTTCTAAATATTTTTACATCATGTGTTGTTAATCTGTGGTTGCAGTTTTTAGACATGATGAGAACAGAAAGAAGTCTTTTTTTAGGACTCTACCATCCTGTAGTTTGTATGAAGATCTTGTGAGGTCTGAACTGTCATGGCCACAAAATGCCTGCAATCATAACTTCCTGCACAAGAAACATTTTATGTGAAAAGGTTGTAGTCCAGGGTGCCCAAAGTTGGTCCTCGAGGGCCGCAGTTCTGCAGGTTTTTGATGTAATTCCTGTTCCTACACACCTGGTTTCCATTAAATCCAATGGCCACTAAAGTTCTGATGAATACGTGATAAGTTTGAGTCAAGTGTGTCGGAACTGGGATACATGGAAAAGCTCCAGGATTGTGGCCCTTGAGGGCGGTAGCTGGACACCCATGCCATAGTCTTAATTAAATAACAGGTGGGCCTGTTTAGGTGATGCATTCCTTGTAAAACTTGAAAAGTAAATTTGAATAACGCCTATTCTACCATAATTAAAGATTAAAGTGAAAAATTTATCTCTGAGCAGTGACATATAAAGGTAAAGATCCAATGAATAGAGTCCATGTTTCCCACCATCAAGAGTTGAAATTATGTATTGGTATTAGTTCTGACATGGAGATCCCAAAAAGTATAATTTCTCTGATAACTGTGATTTGAAAATTGGTTAGGGTTAGTGAATCAAGTGTTTTTACTTTTCATGTGCATGAAAAGGGTGCTGGGTTTTCTTATATTTTGTTCGAACTGATTACAGTGCGCAATAACAATACAAAATGTGCAATATGGTAGATTTCTTAGTAAAACAAAGCTGGACTGGCAACCTGTCCATTGTGCACCTGCCTCTTGCCCATTGATTGCTGGGATAGGCTCCAGCTTCCTCTTTAATGGAATGAGCGGTACAGAAAATGGATAGATGGATGGATGGATGGATGGATGGATGGATAGACAGATGGATAGATGGATGGATAGATGGATGGATGGATGGATAGATGGATGGATGGATGGATGGATTGAAGGATGGATGGGTGGACAAATGGATGGACAGATGGATTTATGGATAGATGGATGGATGGATGGATGGATGGACAAATGGATAAATGGATGGATGGATGGATGGATGGATGGACGGATGGATAGATGGATAGATGGATTGATGGATGATGGATGGAGGGATGAATGGACAAATGATAGATGGATGGATGGATGGACAAATAGATGGATTGATGGATAGATGGATGGATTGATGGATAGATGGATGGATTGAAGGATGGATTGAAGGATGGATGGATGGATTGAAGGATGGATGGATGGACAAATGGATGGATGATGGATGGAGGGATGAATGGACAAATGATAGATGGATCGATGGATGGACAAATAGATAGACAGATGGATAGATGGATGGAGGGATGGATGGACAAATGATTGACAAATGGATGGATGGATGGAAGGAAAACAAAGCTGTTCTTACCATATGGCAGTTCCTTCAATGATGCAAACTAAGTTGTCAACATTACATTGCATTTCCCTAAATGTTAGTCGCAAGAATGTTCAATTCCAACCTCAGGTCTTCCTCTCTGATAGCTTACTTGTGGTCAGAGTTCATTATCCCCACTGGAAAAAACACATTGATTACCTTCTTCAATCCAGCCACTAAACTGATCCCCAACCAAACATGATGAGTTCAATATAAGGTTAATCTCCTTTGGGTTTTTTGATGTGGGAAAACTTGCTGATCCACCTTATCCTCCCTTTCTAATAAAGCTGTCATCAGTTGCTGGTGTGCACTTCGATAGCACTGCTCCAAGATGGCTGATCAATAGTATCTGCCAGGGAGTGGTCCAAAGGCCGAATAAGGTTGGGAGGCACATGAAGAACACATGTGGCTGTAGAAAACATTCATTTGTTCAGGTACTTTGTTTGATGTGGGTTTCGAGAGAAGGCTCCAGGAATCTTTATAGCCATTATCAAACCAAAGGAACAGGAAGGAACAAAATACAAGTTATAATTTTGGCTTATCTGTTTCCTGTTGGCACTGTGATAATCTTACATTTCCTGTTTATGCTGCATGATACCCAATCACTCCTTTCCTATCAACCTTCCAGACTCTAACATATAGTCACTTTAGAGGATCTACAACTCTGTCAGTGGCATGCATATTTCATCAAACAACATGCAAAACAGTGGAACCCAGAGCCCATCGCTCATCTGGCTTTGACGTCTTTACTTACCAAACAGTGCTGATAAGAAACATTCTTTTTGCTGGAAATTTAGTGTTAAAATGACAGAGTGATAGAGCCAGAGACATTTCCATCACTGCCCCCTAAAAACACACACCCACACAATATAGATTCACTCAAGTATGTCTTTTATTGCCAAACCCAGATGTAGAAGCAATATTTTGATGTGACACATTCCTTACAGTTTGATATTGCTTTATATGACATGTGACGGTGTTTGTTTCTTGATGATATTTCGTAAAGAAAGAGCTGCAAAACTCCAGTCAAGTGTTTAAAATAAGAAAGATGACAAGGAGATAGAAAACATACATTTTAAAAAACTGTTGACAATGAAAATGTAAAAAATCAGCTTGAAACTAAGTAGTTCTAGTTAGATAAGGTAAATATTTACATAGCACTTTTCTTACGTAAAGCAACCCATGTGTAATATAAAAGAGACAAGAGAAGACTGACGTAATACAAACACATGTTGATGGGATAAACATCATAATAATCATAATCACCACTAGTGTTTATCAATCCAAAATCATGTAAAAATATTAAATGGAGTTATTGGTCCATAGTAAAAAGTTGGTGTCAAAAAAGTTTCAAACAATTGTGGAATGACTTTTTATTACTGTGTTCAGTATAGATACAGTACAGTAGAAATTTTGTTGATTCCATATCAATGTATGTTTCACCGTGTCCCGCAATTCTTTAATTAAATATTATTTATTCATTTTCAAATTAATTTATTTATTTACTTACTGTATGTTAATGTAGTGGATATTTCTAACATAATTTCTAACATAATAGACAGGAATTTCCCAAAGTGACTTTGCTTGTTTATGATCTAAACAACACCTTATTAACAAACATCAAAAAAATTTAGAAAAGGAAAATGCAGAAATAACTAGATTAAATAAAAAATTAAGAACTCAAATAATTACATGAATGAATGTAAAAATAACCAGAGGTTAAAAAAAGGATTCAATAAACTGGAAAACAAAACTATATGTAAAGAATTCAAATATATAATTTAAATTAAATTTTATATATATATATATATATATATATATATATATATATATATATATATATATATATATATATATATATATATATATATATATATGTATGTGTGTGTGTGTACATACTATTTCAAAATATATATACATTGTATATATATATGCCAATGTGTCACAGCAAACTGGTGACACATTGGCTATGCTTTGGACAATGGGAAGGAACATTCCCATCACATGTCTTATATTTTATGTTGAGCTCTAGCGTGTCAGTATGCTAACATTTGTTTAGTTGCTTGCGTAAGTCTTTCTGATTCAATGAGCCACAGTTGCTTTGCTATTAGCCTGTGACTGGCTGCATGCTGCAGTTCGCAGAGCATTCTCTTTCCCTGCCACTTTTTGTATGTTACCTTTTTTCAAAGCTGCTCTTAGGAAATGCAAAACATCTGCCCATGCACTGTAATTTGCCCATTTTGATGATTACGCCACAAAGCAGAGCTAATGGCATGTTTTGATGGTTGGTCAAAAAAAAAAAAATGTTGAAATAATACATCTCAATCATTTGCTTTTATGCAGTGCAGGGATGCTCTATATATTGGCCCAGAGGTTCCATCACTTTTTTCAGCACTGTTGCTAAGTATTCGGCTTACCATTTATCAAATTACAAACAGGCTAAAGTATTTAAATGTTTGCAAGCACTGTGGTGCTAAAACAATATTTAGATATTTAGCTATTTTAACGGATAAATTAGTAATAAGAGTGCTTTGGTTCCAAGGCCAGATTATCCAATGGGCCCTGTGGGCACAGGCCAGGGGCCCACACCTACTTGGGGCCCACCTAGGCCAAACACCAGCAGTTTGGACATGAAACAAAATGTACATAAAAGTCAGATAGTTTCCCCACAGTGTCTAGTGTAGTGCTATTGGTACCTTTGGCTGAGAGATGTTAGACAGTTTGTTTTATAGTGTATCATTGACAATTTTTACGATGTTGCGGTTAGGAAAGGGGCCCCTGGAACACTCTGGGCCCAGGGACCTGTGCACTTTTAATCCGGCCCTGTTGGGGTCCATCATTAGAGAAATCACAAAGTCAAGTCTTCCTCTTGTCCACCAAGAAATAAAATTACAAACTATATAATGCCTAAACATATGAATATATTTCTAAATTTAACTCCATAAAAGTCCCTCATTTCAGACAATACAGTCAGAATTTGTAAAGGGTGCAGCCTGCAGCCTTTTTGGACTAGGAATGCTTGCGCGTCATCATTTAGCAAAGCAAAGGTGATTTAACACTTCTTCCATCATTTATTCATGTACAAAAAAGACCAAACACAGGAGTGATTTGTAGTCTTTTTTTTTCTCAGGCAACCAAGGATGTCAAGTAAATGGATCGAGTCATTTTAACACAGGATTATTATTTATTTTTTTGTTTTGAGGGTTTTTTACAGTTAAAACCTGACAAAAACCTTCAAGAGATCTTCAATCTACAAACTCACGATTTAATGTTCTTACTCATCTTTGGATTAGTGCTGCCACTTAATATTCATATCTGCATCACTGAGTTCACTGATGTACACTCAGGACTAAGTCAGTCATGAAATACAACAGTGAATGATAAAATGTGTCCAACAGTGAGGAATTGATTGAAACTGAAGCTGGCAATTCAGAAAGGAGGGGGGAAGGGAGAGACGGGGTGCAGGCACTCCCCTAATCTGCCCACCACCAGAACACAGGAAGGCGTAACACATCTCCTGAATAGAAGCAGTTCCATTACTCGCTGTCGGCCATCCTCCCTTCCCTCCGAGTCGTTCATCCACAGATGTAATGACCAAAGAAAATTGCAAGACGCTGATCTGTCAGAATGATTCACTGTCAGTTTCCAAGGCTTTTGATAAAGGTTTGCTCCATGCAGCAGCCGGGGACACGGGCCCAACCTTCTTTTGATTTGCATATTGACACATAACAATGACTCAGTGGTGATTAGGAAAAGCTGCGAGGACATGACTCTTCAGCTAAAACTAGTTTGGAGGGTGATGACTGGCTGCCATATGTTGCCGGACTGTTGCGCACCGTGCTATGACAACTGTACAAACATACTGCCTTTTGATTTGCCTTTTAATGGAGTGAATCAATTTGAACGGACTGCTTTTCCAGAATGAAACATAGCATCAATTTTTCATTGACGAGAGAGGGCCATTGCCTTTAATGTTTCTAACAGCGTGCGGCCATGGCTTGTGTTATCAGTGATATAAGATCAGCATGATCTGCCAGTGATCTTTTATGTGAACAGTTTGTTTGCATATTCCAAACGAGAATGGCTCGCTGTCAAAGCAGCTTGTTTTTCTGTTTGCTGCTCCCCTGGTTTTGTATTATTTCCTACAGGACTTCCACTGAGAGGCGGACGATCTGTATTATAACAACATTTTCGGTTTATTCAGGGTGACGATATCCACACATCTGTAAACAAAGCAAGTGCACTCCCCGTGAGGTGTGAGCCTTTACTAACAAAAACACCCAACAAAAAAAATCCCTTCCTGAAGTTTAATATGTACCAAGTGTTGACAAAGGTGTTTGGTAGGCAGACTCACACATTTTGATTTCTTGGACATGAATAGCCGTTTATAATATACTGTTATAATATACTGTTATGTAGCTCAGACAGGGTAACAGCATTAAAAAGGCAAACAGAGCTGTGAAATACACTCTGGCATCACCATGTCATCTTTTATGTCCTAAACCTACCAGACTATGATGAATTTAGAGGATTTACTTCACGTTATTATTGCTAAATATTAGTTTAGAAGCTACAGATTCATAGATCTGAAGTTACATTTTGCATACTTCTTCTACCCTTTGGCTTATTTGAATCGAAGTCATGATTCGATGCAATCTGTTGGTTTCCATTATAGGCTATGTATGAACTGGCTTGAAATGATGTGTTTGTAAAGTGCTCCGTGACAACATTGCTGTGAAGTGGCGCTATACCAACAAAGCTGAATTGAATTGAATTGGATGGTTAAATATGTTTCCCCTTAAATAAGGAAATAGTAACAGATAATGTATAGTTGCTATTTAAGGTTATAATAATGTCATTTTAAGACTTAGTAAGGACAAGATGGTTTTACAATAATTATTTCCTGATTCTTCAAATGTAAAATGTCACATGGTAATGTATGTACAGTACTTTTTTAAATCCTAAATGACAAAAGAGAAAACCGAAGACAGATTTGAAAGTGAAAACTATCATCACTCTATTAGGGGTATTAATAACTTTTAACCCACACACAGTCAATATGATGTTGTATTAGATTTATCTGGATAGTGTAATAAATTCATGTTTAAAAAAGATTTTTAAAAAAAGTTTAAAAGTTTTAAAATAAAAAGTTTAAAGTTAAAAAAAAACTTTTTTTTTTTTTTTAGCTTTTGTTTCTACTCTTTGAATTCTAATGTACACAGTACCAACTGAATGTCTAAACTTAACCCTTAACCAAAATAATAATAATAAAATAAAAAAAAAAACAAAAAAAACTCAAACATATTTTGTATTCACAGAAGAAATTTTCTGTCCCCAAATTCACAGAAAAAAAAGACCCCAAAACTTGTCACGTTTGTTCCCACAGTGTAGGAAAAACAAATACACAAACTGGAAATGAGGACTATTGGTGTAATCCTGATGAAATAAAGAAATCAAGTGGAAAAACTCTAAGTATACACTAACATTTGAGTGGAGGAGCTTTATAGAAATCATGTGCTTGGAAATAAGGTGATTGGCGCCATTATGTGGCATAATGGAAAATTACAGGAGCCTGGAGGGGACAGTCACAGAGAAAAGTAGTTAACCAACAGCTTCAAGTTCTCTTCAAGGCGTCAGACAAAAATAAAACTGAAAATCACGTTAGGAAAAAGGAAGGGGCTGAATTAATGCGGAAGTCAAGTTCATATTTAATTTAAAAGTACACAGTGGTTCTCAACGACAGAATAACCGATGAAACTCTTATTTTTGTTTATCTTTAATAAAAAGTATTCACCCTGCTACGAAACGTCACGTTTAGATATTTAGTTTCTTCCATCGTGCCTGCTCTGCTTCCTAAGTCACCCCCAAGTGTTAAATAGCCGAAGGCAGAGAAATATTTCCATGCAATTAATGCAAACCGGCAGCCTTGAAACAAAGTTAAGGACCCTGACGTCCGCGCGCAGCTACCCAGAACCGCTCTGACTTCTCCCATCACGTTTCCTGGACCAAGTTCCTGAGGGAGGGCCCGACTTACAGACAGGCATGGGAAAGTTCTCCCCACTTTTTACGATTACATCGGATCTTTTTTAAAAGAAAGCGAAGCAGCTGAGCTACGGCGCGGAGCACCGCTGAGAGGAGCGGACTGATATGAAAAAGTGAACGGAGTGCTGAGGCCAGGGAGACTGGAAGGAGATAAAATCCGCTTCACGAGAGAGAAAGGTAGGACTTTCCCTGGAGGGGGGTTAAAATTGGGATAACATGATAATCTGTCCTGGAACTTCTCAGTCGTGCTGAAAGAGCCATTGTAGTATTTTTTTTTTTCTTTTAAATGAATTCACAGACATGTTTTCCCATTTCTTTTCTTTGATTTCAGTGTTTGTAAGTCAGGTTTTTTCTTAATTTGATTTCCCTTTTGGTTTTCTTACTTTCTTTTTGTTGTTCTTTTTCTTTAAATTGTTATGAATTTTATTTAAAATCCCACTCCAGTGGTTAACAGAACATTAAAACCATTTTTCTTCCCTTTATCCATCATCTTTAATAACCTGGCTCTAGTATTTAACAAACAATAGAAATCTCATGGAAAAACTTCTGTTCACTTGTTCCATTATTATCATATAAGAGGCCTGATGGGCCATTTTTCTCCTTACAGCCCTACCATCTTGGTAGAAGAGTTGGTGTTTTTTTTTTATGACTAAACAGGGAGTTTTTATCTCAGAGGGCAAGAAACAACAGAAAAATATGGATAAAATAAACAAACAGACAAGTGTCACAGCAATAGCCAAACTCCCCCCCACACAGGATGTTTACTCAGAAGTGTGTATGTATGTTGAGCTTCCCAACAAACTGATGTGTCAAATCATTAATACCCCCCCTCCCCCCCACCACCACCACAAAAAAGTATATTAAAAAAATTGTTTAATTAAATCAATCACACTGTACAATCTGTAGCTGAATCATTCTGTGCGTTAGTTGCCTGCTGAGTAAAAGTGAGAGTGGCCTCTCTTGGACTCCAGTTATGCTGTGAACAGTTACAGCGCACGCTATTTCTGTTCATATTAAAAGCTAACTTTAGTACCATGTGTTTTTGTTTTAGTCCACTTCAGTGTAAGGGGGGCCTTTCCTCTCACATCTTGATGATGAGGAGTTAGAGCCCACCCTAACGAGACTGTGAGCTCATGGAAGAACTAATAGAGGACCGCAGCCAGATACGCATGTTCCTCAGCATAAAAGACGGCATTATACTGTAAAGGTTGGAGAAACTTAGCTCATTTGTGACTTATAGAAAAGTAAACAGCACTTTAGCTGCATGTTGTTAAAAGCCCCTGAGAATTTTGTAACGGAAATGAAACCTACTTATTGAGTTTTCATTTAAAAATATGTGTGTGTGTGTGTGTGTGTGTGTGTGTGTGTGTGTGTGTGTGTGTGTGTGTGTTGGAAATTAGCTTGCACAAGCAGAGTGAGCAAATTTGGAGAATTGCTGACTTTAGGGCATCTAATAGAATCGCAATGTTACGGGAACTTTGCCCCCATTTTTAAATGTTTGAAGGTGATTTTCTTTTCATGGTGTTTGGGATAAATCTAGCTGCTATTACTGTGTTTTATTAGTTTATACATGACATTTTATGCTTTTTGTTTCCCTTTCCTTGACATTAACATGTAGCTTTGTCATGCACAGTCTGTATAAAAAGCTTAAAGTTGACAACAAAGTAGGTTATTGTATCACTTTTTCACTCAGTGTATCTCCTTGGCAGTCAAGACTTTTTATCCTGAATTTGACAATATCACCATGAGACGCAAGATTTAAGTTTCGGAAAGGGATCGCTCTCATACTGCTGTAGTGACAAGTCCCTGCAGATAGGTAGAGATGGATGGTGTTAAGGGTGTGATGTGCAGTCTCAGGTTTCCTCTGAACATACACCTTTTAAATCGTAAAGATATTTTTAAATATTTATTGTTATACTGAAAGAGTTTTGCATTTTGAAAATGTCTCAGTGGGTTGTCATGTGCCTTTTAATGAAGAAAAAGATGTCTGGTCATTCTACCATAATGACTTAATTGGTTTCGCGTGAGGGTTTTTAATCTCTGCAGTGGAACTCTGGGTCTGATTCACAGTGACCACAGGCCTGTGAGTTACCTGTATGACCAGTTCTTCTGTCACTGAAAGCTCTTTACCCAAGCTGGTCCATGCAGTCTGGTGGTAGCTCCAAAAGATGGAGGCTTCTTGTGTCTCCCTTTGGATCTGTGTTTTGACACTAATTCCTTCTGTGTGTTTATGGTGAAGTCTTCGGACACGTTTGGTTTTTGCAGTAACATACAGTACTTCATGTTGTAAGTTTTTATTTACTGAATTTGGGAGTTTTTCGTTTCAAAGCCAAGTTTTTCGTAAGTCAGACATTATGTGAGCTCTATTAGAGTAAAAAGGATGTGACCTACTTCAGTAAATCAATGTACTGTTAAGACATTCTTTCATATGTTTTTGAAGATTATTTATAGCTAATAAAGTTCTCTTTGCATGTGTGTGTGTGTGTGTGTGTGTGTGTGTGTCTTATATCTATCTATTGTCTCTCTCAGGAGCAGAGGATGTCCAGAGCTGATTGGTCCTTCCTGGAGCACCTGTTGGAGGAGGGCCAAGAGTACTCAACAGCGATTGGCCGTATCTGGCTTACTGTACTCTTCCTGTTTCGCATGCTGGTCCTGGGAACTGCTGCAGAGTCTGCGTGGGATGACGAACAAGCCGGCTTCGTCTGCAACACCAAGCAACCTGGCTGTACCGCTGTGTGCTACGACAGAGCCTTCCCCATATCTCACTTCCGTTACTTTGTCCTCCAAGTCATCTTCGTCTCCACGCCGACCATCTTCTACTTCGGATACGTGGCTATAAAGACTCGGAAGGGCAACAAAAACGAGGAGGATGGTGTTGAGCGTAAGAGAGGTGAAATCGTGATCGAAAAGTATGCGACTGAAGACAACGCAGAGGAGGAGGAGAAAGAAAGAAGTGGTGGAAAAGGCAGAAAAGCCAACAAGCCGCCTCCTGAAGCTCCGAAACTGAAAGGTAGGCTGCTGGCCGCGTATACATTCAGCATCCTGTTAAAAATCCTTCTGGAGGCCGGATTTATTGTGGGACTTTGGTTCCTTTACAATGGCTTCTTCATTAAAGAAAAGTACGAGTGCACGATATCCCCGTGTCCTCATACGGTGGACTGCTTCGTCTCCCGCCCCACAGAGAAAACCGTTTTCACCATCTACACTCAGGCGATCGCTGCCATCTCCCTTCTCCTCAACCTTATTGAGCTCATCCATCTCATCATGATCGCTATTTCCCACCAGCTGGGAAAACGCTCCCGTTCCCAAGATTACCTACCTCACTTTGAGCAGGTACTGACCCAGCAGGAGACTCCAGAACTCCAAACGGAGGTGTCACATGCTTACAGCGCAGGGAGCCATATTACCCTGCCCATGCAGGGAGAGGCAGAATTCCATCCCAACCACTCTGAGACCTACACGGATACAGCACCAGAGGTGGACTGGGAGCCTGCAGAGACTGGGGGTGACCTGCTCCCCAGTTATGTGAATTGCATGAGGGGTATGAGGAAAACACATTCACTAAGATCTCATCATAAAAAACATTCCCATCACAACGGGAGAAATCCAAAGGCACACACAAGGCTAAAACATTATGTATGATATCACATACTGTTCACGAAAAGACTTCATTTATTTTTTTAATAGATACTATTCTGCACATGATACTTGACCAACAACTCAGAGCTGAAATGGGAGGAGACTGTAGAAGAAGAAGAAGAGACCCCCTCTGCTGTGAACTTGGTGCCTCACAGGCAAACATGCAGATATTTACCAGATAAATGATTCTATTCAAAATGAAACATTTTGACAACAACCCCCGAAAGGCAAAGAAATGAGACTGTGGAACGAGAAGTTTTTAAGTCATAAGATGAACTCCCTGCTATATTTAATGGCTTTGAGCTCAATGTGACTTTGGAGAAAAAAAAAAAAAAAAAAAGATGACTGCAAGGGGGGTCTGTGGAGGCGCACTGTGTGAGTGTTTATGCGGGAGAAAGCAGATCTAAGAATATTCCACTGAGATTTGCACCATAACCCCTTAAGTTGTTTAAAACCCCCCTGCGCTGTGTCCTCACCATGGAATGTACTGGTTTCTGGATCCTGCTCGGCTCCCGGGAGGATAATTGCTGCTGCGTGGATGCAGGCATGCATGCATGCACACACACAATATACTTTTCCCCTTTCACCCAGTGAGTTCTGGTCACTCAAGCTGGGGATGTGGACTGGGAAAAGATGAAGCTTAGAGATTGTGGGACTGGATGTGACTTGTCATTGCCAGTGACCGTAGCATTTCAGCTATGAATAGCCAAGGAATGAGGACCAGTGACTAATGGGAAGACCAACTTCCAGTTTGAAACAGTTTAATGAGCGTTAATGAGAACTCAATGCGGTTGCACAATGAATGGACTGAAAGCGGTACAGAAATGTACAAATTCAACGAGAGAGAAAGAGAAAGAAAACAGATGATTATGCAAAAAAACTGTGTTTAACTTTATTCTTAAGCTATTGTGAAGAAATGTAAGTGCCTATATTTATTATTTTAATGAGAATAAAGTTTCTGTATGAAGAATTACTTTGTCTGCTCTTAAAATAATTATCACATGATTTTGCCTCCGATGATGCCATTTGTTAAATACAAAAGTCAATGAGTCATTTCCTCATCGACCTTCTGTTGTCTGAAGCAGCTGTTCACTACACATTCTGATGGTCTCTCAAAGTTTTTTTTTTTTCTTTTTTCTTTTTTTTGCGTGTTTTGAGTCCAGTCATGTTCCTGACCTTTTTCAATGGAACATGTTTATTTTGTTGGGAGAGTGTTCAGGCCAGTGAACATGTGAAAAAGTGCCTATCTGAAGGGATGAGACAGTTTTGTGACCATATTATCAATAACTAAGCAACAAGTCTATTTTACCATTACATACTGTTTCAACCCAATTTGACCTGTTTTAGCATTTGACGGCAGTAAAATGACTTCTTTTGGCATGAAATTTAATCCTTTCCTCAAAATGGCCTAAGAAACATAAAATTGAAAAAAAAAAAAAAAAAAAAAAAAAAATTGTTTATGCTTGTATAGGTGCTTCGGAGACTGTGGCTGTTTCAGGTCATATCTGACCCACATCTATTTAGATGGGTTTCAGTTGTGCCAGCGTACGTCATATCTATGGAAATGATGTTTCCAGGAAATTTTGAAATTGTTGAAACACTACAGGTCATGTTTCTACATATTTATTATTATTATTATTATTATTATTTTTAATAAAGGAGGTTATGTCTTTGCCCCCATTTATCTCTCTGTCCATCTGTCTGTCTGTCTGTTAACAACTTCATGCAAATAAATACTGGGCAGATTGTTCACTGTGTGAACACAGAGACAGACCTGCTGGTTATTCAAGAGGCGCTTGGTGATTATCTGTCTCATTAGCGGGTCTGCAATAAACTTGACGAGCAGGCTCATTAATGTGAATCAGGTGTGTTGGAGTGGGAACACCTCTAAGACATGCATGCAGTGGTACTTGAGGACCAGGATTGAGAAACACTGCGCTAAGGGAGTAGAAGTCATGCAGAGGTCAAACGGTGCTATGACACAACCTTCTGGACCTGTGATTATAATGATACTGATGATGATAATAATAATAGTAATAATAAATTAATAATAATTAACCATTTGAAACAGTTTAGGGTGGGAGAATGAAGGTGATGGTTTCATAATATTATAAAGGTATATGAGCTGTTATTTCAGTATCATGGTAACAAGACATAAAGTGTGACAAACGCTTCGTCTGATCTTCCAAGATGAGGTAGATGATAGCAACTTGGAGGAGAAAGTGACAAGGAATTAAACAGAAGAAAACTAATGAAGCTCCTCTGATGAAAATGACTGATGGGGGGTGGGGGGGGGGGGGGGGGGGGGGTATGGAGAGTGGGCAGCAAAGTAGTTTATGTAAAACACACACATACACAAAAAAACCCAGTATATCTACTAGTATCCACACAAGAAATTAACACAAGGAGACCAAAGAGAAGAAGATTTAACTTCTGATGTCAAAACCTGCAAAGCTGTAGAAGCTAACTCATATTTCTAAGTTATTAATGTTTAATCAGTATGGATTACTGAAGGGTGGTTTTTAGCTTAGCTGGTTGAACAGCCAGCTCATGAAGCAACTCTTTTACTGCGTGTCTAGCCCTGTGTCTATTCTGTCTACAATCTAAAGGCTACTAGAGCCAGAAAATCTATGAAAAATATACTTATGTTTTCCTGTGATGTAGCTTTTATGACAGTGTTGGTTGGAATGGTGAAACATGGTTATACAGTAAATTCAGAGAAACTGATATCACATTTAACTGAAATCAAACATATCCAAGTTATCATGGATTTTACTTTATTTAAAACAGGACTTGATACTGTGTACTTATAGATGCTTCTTTCTAAAAACGAGTGTTAGAAAAGCTCCAGAAATAAACTCTCTCTGCGTTTTGAAACATTTATTAAGGCTAAATCATGCATTTATTAATGCCAAAAAAAGCCATTTAGACAGGCTAAATAATTATGCAGTTTGAAGTTTGATATGGACACCTCTTAGGAGGGAATTCTTTGTCTTGGTCAAAATTGACCCTGACTATACAATGAAAACATAATATATGAACAGTATGTAAGGGTTAATTGCACATTTTTGTATTTTTCTACAAGCAGCCTGTCACAAAAACACAATTTGTTCCCACTTTTTAAAGCCCCAGTCTGTAAGAAATATATTTCCATCTGGTGGTGCTCTAATTGAATGCAAACAACCAAATTGTGCTCTCTGGTATCTTTTCTGTTTAAGCACGTTATTGCTGGTACCGAAGCTGTGGAGAGCCACAAATGTGAAAATGTCAACATCTTGAATAAGCTGCTGTCCCGTGAGGTGATGAGGTACAGAACAATGCATAAACCTGTTTTGTTATTGATGTTGATAAGTTATAAACATGCCCTCTCTGTATATAGTACCAAGCTACTGCTAATAGCTAATATCACCATGTGAAATCGTGTGACTAGAGGAAGGACATAAACCCCTACCCCTGTTGAAAAATTAGCTGAACTAAATTGTGAAACACAATGAAAAACTCTCAAAATATAAGACTGAAAGCACGATGGCCTGCTGGTATGACCTCTGTGAAGAGTAACAGCAACTGAAAACTGTGACAACGGCTAACTTACAAGTTAGCGTCTCCGCTGTTTTATAGAGCAAGTAACGATAAATTATTCAACTGAAATGGGAGGATAAAGTATTGGCTGGAGAGTACCTGCCCTGTTTCGAATAAAGAACCAAAAGAAACTTCATTGATAGATTGAATTAGCTTACCTGTTCAGCAGAAAGCTCCAACCTCCATGTAGTCGTTAGTTTTGAAGTCCGTCTTCCTCATGCTGTCAATGTCTCTTGTCTCCATCTGGTAAAAGCTACAATGATGTAGACTCTCTTTTTCCCCCGGTTATGGTTTCTTTTGATTCATTTATTTGTTTATTTATTTATTTGGGTCCTCTTGTGGGGCAAAGAAAATGGACGGTCTTCCATTGTGGCATTGGAAAGCAGCAAGTTGAGTGATCCACAGTAATCTTTGGTTGATAACACAGCGGGACAGGCATAAAATAATATCTTTCCACAATCATAGTGATTTTTAAAGTGTTAAAAGTCAGAAACTTGGTATATATTTGCATTGTGTCACTTAAGTAACAATAAACTGAACTATTTCCCATGTCCCTACGCAAAGAAATAAGAAGGGGCCCAAGACTCCATTCCATTTAAATGAATTTCTCAGGAACAAATTAAAAATGGTTTGATTACTGTTTATTTCTGAAAATAAGGATGAGAGCTCTGTTTGAAGTGAAAGTCTATTAATACAGTACTGCTTTTTTCTCCAAATTGCACAACTATCCAATGGCTGTGGCAAAACAGAGGAACTGAATCATTTGAGATAACAGAATGAATAATAGAAAGAGTTTCATACAGAGGTCCGGATGAGCACTACATGGTATCATGAGTGCAGCGTCCTGGAGGAATGTAACTTTGATTTAATATCTGTTTTTACATCTTTTGTTCTGGCCATGGGCATTACTCATGTGCTAATATAACTTCATACAAGCTGGAGCAGCCCTTCAGATTCTATTTAATATCCCCTAAAGAAGCCTGGCTGTAATTGCTTTTTTTTGTTTCTGATAAAATCCAGATCTCTACACCTTCAACAAGGGTCTGTGCCCATGCTCTATGTGTAAAGTCATATGTCTTTTTAAAGATGTAGCTGCAGCACTCAGAAATACTGTATTTTTCCCTGGTAATTTACCGAACTGTCTCCATGACGTTGAGCAGTAATGTATAACAGGAAAAGAGGATAATTTATGTGAGGTGAGTTCTGCTAGCACCCTGAACTGTGTGTGAGGTCAAAGAACTGTCACAAGAAGCTAAAAACCAAAAAATGAGAAAAAAAACCCCCAAACATCTGGTATTATAATTTGTTTTCCAGCGGTTAACCAAAATATTTAATAATTTGAAAACAGTAGGAAGGCCATATATCAGTCAGGAGAGAGGAATGTGTTTTTATTGCAGGTCCGTGTCAAGGATAAATTGGCAGGTAGTGTAGAGAAAACAATCCAAACAGCTACCCACTTCAATTCCTGCTCACGGGAACTTTGCTGGCATTCATTTTTCAGTCTTGTTATCTCAGTCTACATGTGCGTGCACAAGTCCATGTGGTTTCTCATGCCTGTGTTTTCACTAAAAGCCAGGAGGGTCACGAAACAGATTGCGCAGGGCGACCTGTATCGGCCCACTGCTGCCAGACCAAGCCAGCAGCAAAACAGCAGAGCTGCCTTTCGCATCTTTTGTACTGAGAGCTGATTCATCCGGAGAAGCTCAACGCCCTGTTCCATTCTTCCTGCAGACTAAACTCTCACCTCCTGTTACATGAAGAAAATCTAAACTTACAGGTTGATAACGACACTGAAAGGAGGTTATTTGTGGCCCTGTGGGCTGTTTTGAGTCATCTCTAAACTGTTAACAGTGAAGATGAAAGTTGTTTTTGGTTCATACCGCGCCCATTGTTGCAGTGTGTTTCTGCAGTATACTTGCATAAGACTAAATAAAAAAACCCAAAACAGCGATAGCTTCGTCTCCATGTTTAGCTTGCAAGTTTTCTTCTTCATGAAGGTCTTGTCCTCTCTTTTGCTAAATATTAGTGCAGCGCCACCTTTTGTGACTATGGGGATCTATTATTCTAATGATTTGGCTTGTTTGAATAAAGCGCAGCATGAAAGTGATCGCAGTCCGCATGAATACACCCCGCTTCAACTGAGCCGAGACCCCAATCGGACCTACTCTATCCTGATGTGAATGCACCCTTAGATGGAGCGGATCCATCTTTAATGGGATTGTGTGACCTGGAGTGCTTTGCTTTATGGTTACCCCTCTATAAATGAGTCTAGCAGACTGTCCTGAGAATACATCCTTAGTCTACGCCAAGGATCCTCAATCCTGGTCTTCAAGGGCCGGTGTCCTGCAAGTTTTCCAAATGACCCTGCTGGAAAACATCTGACTCAGACTCAAACAACATGTCTGCTGAATACACATTGATTTGAATCAGGCATTGCAGCAGGGACAATTGGAAAGCTTGATGGACACCGGCCCTCGAGGACCAGGATTGAGGATCCATGGTCTATGCTGCTTCCCGGATCAGTGCAACCAATCAGACAAAATGTTTTTAAGGGATGCCCCAATAAACGCTTTAACAATAGATTTAGTTTGTTGTGTAATGCTGTGAAAGTTAAGTGAATGGGAGTCAGTTGTTGGAAGGCTTTCCTTCTGTGTGTATCTGTACAGTTCTTCTCAGTGGTTTTGCAGGGAATGCCTTGGATCAGACACAACTCTGACTGTATTTCCTGACATTGTTGAAGTCACTATGGGTCCATTTCCTGTCTCTTACTGGTGAGCCACATGCTGTTGATCATAAGAGTCTGGCTGTTGAGTGTACATAGAGCAAATAGCAGGCATTTACATTGTAAAGCAGCTTTAAATGTCATCAAATATTCTCCTTTTGGGATTTTCTCAGTGCTATGCCCAGCACCAATCTCTCAACAAACTATAAAGGGTCCATCTGCACCATCTGCTTGGCCAAAACTGTTATGCCAAAAGCCTCAGCATGTCAAGAGGAAGCATCGTAAAACAGGCAGACAACTCACTCATATACACCAACACACACTTTCAAGAAGTCATGATGACCAGTACGATCCTGCAAAGCTCAGACTTCACAGCCACACAAATCAACAAGGGAACAGATGGCCTTAAAATAGCAGCTACAGGGTGGATGTGGTCACAAAACTTACGTAATATTTCTGCATTTGGAAGTTAGAAATCCTGTTCTGTTCCATGGACAGGGAAGAATGCTTAATGTGGTTCAGTGTTTATGTTGGTGTGTGCTTACTTGAGGAGAAGGCAAACATGTGCCAACCCCCTTTGTTTTTCTTGACATTGCTTCAATAAATACCCACACGCGACTCTGTCTCTATCCATAACAATCTCATATTTCTGCCCCCTGCACTAAATTTGGGAATTTTTCTTTCAACAAAACAACACAAAAAGGAGTCTGCAGTTCCTAAATTTAAATCGTGGACAGGAAGTGGCTTTGTATCTGTTTCCCGTTCCAGTTTTCTTTCTCCCTTGGGACTTATTGATATGGATTGTTCACCCTTACAATGGTGGTGTGGTGGACATTGTTACATTGTTTTGCAATTACTCTTGACCTAATGCCGTGGCCACCCCATCAAAGGGAAACTGATAGGGTGGCAAGGGTTGAGATGGGGCATCTTCTGTCTGGTTAGAATAATGCATATATGTCAGACATCTACGACAAAACTCAGTCTTTCCCAAACTTTGGTTGTTTTACTTTTCCTTTTTAATTATTATCATTTGCCACTATTTTTTAATTAAGCATTTTCAGTTTTACTATTTCAATCTATTTCCAAAAAAATATACTCTGATGATAATCAATTTCTTGTTGACTTGTGTCTGAATCATACATAATTCACTATGTAATATCTCTTGTCTGTTTCCTTGCATCATGTGTGCTTCTTTGCCTAAATAACATTAAGTTGACAGATGATGAGCAAAATTAATCAGACAATTGAGCTACTCATAACTTAAAATTCTACCAAAAAAAAAAAAAAAAGGTTTGTAGAAGTCAGCCATTTATATTTTCATGGGAGATTTAATTCCTGTTTAATTCCGAATAAAAGGTAATTCCGTCCATCCATCTTCTGCTGCTTATCTGGGGTCGGGTCGCAGGGGTAGCAGCCTAAGCAAGGAAGCCCTTCCCTCTCCCCAGCCACATTTGCCAACTCTGTGGGGGGATCCCATGGCGTTCCCAGGCCAGCCGAGAGAAATAATCCCTCCAGCATGTCCTAGGTCTTCCCCAGAGACTCCTCTCAGGGGGACGTGCCTGGAACATCTCACCAGGGAGGTGTCCAGGAGGCATCCCGACCAGATGCCCAAGCCACCTCTCAATGCGGAGGAGCAGCGGCTCTACTCTGAGCCCCTCCCGGATGACCAAACTCCTCACACTATCTCTAAAAATGACCATGTAAACACTTCATTCGTGATGCAAATTTACATTTGGAATCAAACTTAGTTCCGATGTAAGTGGCTAGTTTATTCGCATTTCAATTCCGAACTATTTAATTCCTCTGTCATGTAAACCTTAATTCACCTCTAAGTTAATGCCGGTCATTCTGGTCATGCTAGTTACCTTGTCCTGTCATGATGACGCGCGTTGTTTTGCCTGCCGTGTTCAGTGGTCTATCTTTTTTCTCCATTTCAGTTGCTGCAAAAAAGTCAAGTAGTATGCTTGTGTTGAGCTGGTACTTCAAATTTATAGTAAAAATAGCTGTGAAGCTGGTTCGTATTATGTCGTTTTTACAAGTTACGACTGAAAAGACGAGAAGCAGGGAGCCAACTTTGTTTATTTCCGGTATATGTCATACGTCACGTGCACCCTCTGTCCAATCAGAACCCTTCCCAACCCGCCGCTCGAAAGAGGAAGTAAGTGAGGACGTGTTTCATGTAAACCTTCATTCGGAATTATCATTTTCATGTAAACATGTAGGAGAATACGTTCATTCCGAATTATTAATTCCGAATTAAAAAACATCATGTAACTGTAGCCATTGTCTTGTCTTCTTACCTGCTGGTATGAGCAGGCCAACAGTGGATACTGTCAACCAGTTTGTTAAACTTGTTTCTTTTTACACCATTTCACTTTTGCTCATTGACCAACTACAACATGTTTCTCTGACTATGATTTTAGGTTCTTGCGATGCTGTACCTCAGGCTGCAGTATTGATGCCTAAAATAAAAGCTAAGCTCGATCTTACAGGACAAGCAAGAGAAATGCAACAGTAAAAAACTTTGGATATTTGGGCAAGATACCCTACTGGGCTGCAGTTACGGGCTTGAAGTAATCTGCCCATCGAAACGATTACCTGTTCATCCAAACCTGATGCTTCCTTAGTAACTAACAGAACACAGTGTACTTGGTGTAATATGGTGACACTGACGTTTACCCAGGTTTATTTAACATGGAAAAGGTACATTACCCTGACCCCACCAAACCAACAGCACACATTCACAAATAATTACAAAAATGCAAAGAATATCCGTAAAAATGTCCGAATAAAATATGTGTTCATACAGTCGAGTATTTCATCCCTTAGTTGCTTCAAAAGATTCTGCAATGAAAACCTGTTTACTGGTGTTGTCAATCACCTGTACAAACATGCTGCAGTGTTCTCTGTCTCCATGGCGATGGTTGCTCCCCTCTTTCCTTTTGACATCTTTACACCAGCAGGAGATTATTGAAGCAGAGATTTCATGTAAAAATAAGTAACAGGGTAAGATATAAAAGAGATTAACCTCCTGCTGATTACCCCGATCTCTACGATGGGAACTTCTCCACTGAAGGTTGGAATATCACAGATGTTCATTTACATATAGGGGTCCCCAGTCTCGCTTTAAGGACTTTTTAACAGCAGTCTCCTCCACTGTGTAACATGTGAAGATGCAAGCAGTCACTGTCATGAATGCCCACAGCTCTTTGATGCAGCTTTTTAGAGTTTTTGGCAACTCGCAGCTCAATTTGCTGCCATATCTTTTCTGTTATGAGTCTTGGTTTCAGCTGAAACATTCAGATGGTGGATTCAGAATTTGGCATAAAAACATGAAAGCATGGATCCATCCTGCTTTGTATCAATGCTTTAGGCTGCAGGTGTTTCAGCATGAACTCCAATCAAATCAAATTGTATTTATAAAGTACTTTTTAAACAAAAAGTATCACAAAGTGCTTTACATAAAAACAATTTTGGCACATTTGAAGCAGGTCTTCACATGCCTAACTATAAAATCTGTTTGTAAATTCATAGCTGGTCAGCGTCTCGCATTTTCAATAAAAAAACACAAGATATTTTATTGGCACAAAGTGGCCCCTTAGTACTGATGTCACAATGCTAAAATCATCTCAAACTGCTTTCTGGAACATGACTGGTTCATTGCTCCAAAGATCTCCAAGTCTCCAGATCTCCACCGGAGCACGTCAGGGATGTAGCATAACGGGAGATTGTCGTCATGGTTATGCAGCAACTGTGTGATGCTGTCATGTCAGTATGGAGTCAAATCTCTGAGGAATGTTTCCATCGCCTTGTCGAGTCTATTCCATCAGAATTAAGGCAGTCCTGATTGAAAAACTATGTCTAGTCCAGTGACTTAATGAAGTGGTCAGTGAGTGTATAGAAACTGTGTATAGCCAAAACTACATTACATGTTTTTATCTGAAGCAACGATTCAACATGCTGGTCAGCGGAGAGCAGCAAACGATTGTGTTCAGGCTGGTAGATTTAAAAGTTTTCAAGAGTTAATATATTATTTCACTGCTGTCTTAAAAAAAAGTTTTCTTCTTTTGTGTATGTGTGTGTTTGTCTAGTGTTTTGTGAATCACCCAACATGTTTACCAGCTCTCTAAGATGATTAAAGTACGTTATGATAAAAGCTTGTCAGGAGTAGCACTATCCACTGGGGAAGAACTCCAGACAAACACTGTGCTTAGTTTAATCAAGATGTCTTACACACACAAATGTTTGTTTGCATGATTACTCATTCAAAAATCTAACTCTGTTTATTTTCACTATTTTTGTCAGTTTATGCCGTGTGCTGTTATACCTGCATTCCTGGGTTGTGTGTGTATTTACACAACTATATTTCTTTAAAAATAAACCATTTGACTTACAGATAATTAGTATTTCAAAAAGTGAGGACATTTATATTGGGTCAAGTTGGAGCAATAAATGTCTCATAAAGATAGCTTCTAAAAACATGTGTGTGTGTGTGTGTGGTTGTTTAATAAGGGGATGTGGTGCCCTTCCAGCAGGCAGACAGCTCTATTGTTCATGCAGCAGAGAGAACACTGTCTCCAGCCTGGTCTCTCAGGATGTTGGATTGGACCTCCTTGAAAAAAAAAAAAAAAAAGAAAAGAACAGCCAGCATCACCCGCACCCATTATCCCCATCATCCAGCTGAAACAATGGAGCACCTCCCTACATCCCCCTCGTTTCCCAGGAGCCCTAGTGCTCAGTTCCCACAGTACTGTCCAGGTCAGAGGAGCTGGGCCATTTTTAGATGGCTAACCTGTCCTCTGATTGTTCCTAGAAGGATACACACACACATCCGACACACACCACGCTGTTTGTTAACTCTCAGCAGAATTTCACTGCAGTCTCGCTGCCACTTCTCCATCCTCTCTGTTGTCAAACGGAAACTTTCACCAGCTTGAAGTAATTGCTTCTTTTAACATGCACAACTGGGCTCACTGGAGCGGAGCGTGTCATATCACTGATAGCAAACTTTAGAGGGGAGTAAAAGGTTCAAGATGGCTGCAGATAGCACAGCATTTACCACTCTGGTGCCAGTGTAAACTGGGGCTCCATGATCTCTTTCATTTGTCTCGTTTGCGGGGTAACGTAGCAGAACTAATCTTGGCACAATGGAAATGTTTTCGACCTTTCGGTGCGGCATTTCCCCATTCGTACTATTAGAATATCTAAATCTTATAAAAGTGATTAAGATAGATAAAAGATATTGTGACTTGTGATGTCAGGTGAAATGTGGCCTTATAAGGACAAAAGTTTTTGTTTTACAGAAGCAAGTCGTGAAAGGAATGTTTGCACAGAGCTGGCCTTGTTGTATTTTTAACAACTCAGATAAGAAATAAATCTCAGAAGTTGCCAAATAAATAAAAGGAGAGAGAACTACAGAGTTTGTGACAGGAAATTTTTAAAAACATTTCATTTTAATTTCAGCAATGTTAGGATTTATTTTGCAAACTCTTTTACTTTCTTTGTGTATTATTTTCTGTGGTCAGTTTAACATCACCAAACAAAGGCGAATGATTTGGTTATTTCCCTCCAACAATAATCTTCCTTCTTGTAACTGAAAGAGCAGAGTCATGAGTTCCTTCCTTCCACTTTGATCTGACTCTCAGTATTGTTTTGTAATAAAAGGGCAGCAGGATGGACAAGGAATCTGAATGAATGTGAAACAGAAACGTAAATCCCAGTTTTGTTTTAACAGTTTGTTGGAGTACATCGCAATGTGTTTTTCCCGAGGTCTTCGTCCAAGAAAAACAGTAACTTCTGTTTTCTACCATGTATCTACAGATCTAGTCTGACCCACTCCACTCTTATATAAAGTTGCCACTATTAAGCACTATCCCTCGTACGCAGTAATAACTCAGAGCATACATACTCATATCTCTGTTATTTCCAGTTTGGAACAATGCTATCGGTTCCTCTTAAATGACTTCCAGTCTTTCAAAGAATTGACTTCAAAATACAAGTATTAATCAACAAAGCATTGTGGATCTTCTTTACAAATGTTCCTCAGGTCAACAGGGTCAAATTTGATTTTTGTTCCTTCAGTTGTTTCCCTTATTCCATTTAATTGCTGATTTTAATGGAGTTTCTACTGGATATTGGTTTTAATGTTTCATGTAAATCACTTTCAACAGTCTTGTACATTAAAATTCACTGTTTACAGAAACTTGCCTTGCTTTCATAAAATATCACTTTGATAATTTGTTCAGAATACACATCTTGTTTCAGTGCAACATTAGAAAACATTACTGTCTGGTCACACTTCATGTCAAATATTGGCGTTATAAAGCCCGTCCTCAGACCTCTGCTGTTTCGTTTCACGCCTTACTTGTGTACCCAGTTCATCTTTCTGCTGCAGGTTCAGTATAATAACACACTAAAAGACAAATGCAAAATCAGTTTTCAACTGGACAATGAAAGCAGAAATGTCAATAAGCTTGATCGAGTAGATAAGAACAACACTAAAAGTTATGGAAGATGATTCACTCATTGCTTTAGGTAAGTATATTTTCTGTTAATGACAATGAGGTCACATAATGTATCATGATTTTGGCTTGGATGAGGAGACTGTCTAATTCTACTGTGAACAGTTCGACACTTAAGTCCACTTTAAACGTAAACATCTCACTGCATGAGATATTTTCAGAACCTAACCAAGTCACAGTAGTTTTTTCTTTTGTTTAAAAACATGCAAACATACCAATCACATTTAAATCAAGTACACATATTTGGCATAATATAACTTTACTTTATTTTCCATTCATTTTAAAACACACATAACTAAACATTTTGGTGTGCTAACCTTAGAGACTTTCTAAAATGAAAGTGTGATGAGAAAGTTCCAGACAATATGCCTAAGCAGCTTAAAACCTCCTGAGACACCTCCCACTCTGCTGGCTTATTTTGTCATATACCGTCAAAGTTTCCAAGACATACAACGAACAACAAAGAGCCGTCTTTCTTCTCTGCTTGATTATTCACAATCCAAGGTCATTCCTTTACATACAGATCAGATTAAACCACAAACTCTGTGATCAGTCTGTCACTTCAAAAACCATTCATATGAAATGACACGTGACTTTGGAGACTAAGTCACAAAAGCTGCATTGAACTTTCATTTTAATCAAGTAAAGGAAATATCAGTTACACACAAAGAAGTAAAATAAATACAGTAGATCAAGCACACCATTGAATGCATCATAAGATAATTCCATAAATCATACATAAGCTTTACTTTATTAAAAACAAAACCAGTGGTTTTGTAAATCCTTTTCTAGACTAAAAAGTGTTCGATGTTCATCCATGCAGACTCATGCTCTTAAGTGGCAAAAGGTGAGGAAGTGTAGCAGTGGTGAAGAGGAAGAATAAGTGATTTTACCCTCCAGCTCACCCTCCCTGCTTTCCGAACACCGTCCTCCTGGTGAGAAGCTGCAAAGGCAAGTCTGTTCCACCGACACGAGTTAGCTCTTTTCAGGTCGGTTTCTGTTCAGAGCTGCTTTTGGTGTGAACTCCAGTTTCTCTTTCAGGCTGAGCACCTGGGTGTTGTCCTTGCCTTCCTGTTCTTGTAGCTTCCTTTCCTCTCTCAGTTCCAAGATGCTCTTCTCTTCCTCTCGAGGTTTAGGGGTACCCCTGATAAACCACTCCAAGTGATAGCCAACTGCTCCAACCACAAATGCCACCGGGAAGGTGATGTAAGGCGCATAGGTCCGCATCGCAGTCCACACTACAGGCCACATGACTCCACACCGCTTCGGCTTCCTGGTGCGCCACAGAGACAAAAAAAAAGGCCAATGCAGAATAAATAATCTTTTTCATATAAATGGTATATTGTGGCACAATCCATATTAAAAACAAAAAAAAAAAACAAAAAAAAAAAACTAGCGAAGTCACTAGTTCTTATTTAAAGGTGGAGTATGTAAGAGTTTCAATATTTTCAAAATAAATTAACTAATAAAATAACTACAATCATAATTAGAAAGTTTTTTGAACATGTAGGTTCCAGTCTGTCCATATTTGATGCGTTATTAAATTACAAGTTTAATTAATGACAAAAAGCACTCTTTTTTTTTGCTGGTAGGGAAACATTTAAGAAGGGTCTTTGTCTAATTATGATTGTAGTTATTTTTTTTAGTTAATTTATTTTGAAAATATTGAAAATCTTACATACTCCACCTTTAAGCATGTTAAAATAATCTCTTATCTACTGGCTCCCTCTTGTGGATCAAAACTGATTCTGATGGTTAAACTAAAAAAATAAATTTAATAAAACAATCACAACCATGAACATCATTATTATCAGTATTATTATTTAATCAAAATACTGACATTAAGTTTAAAAGGGTATACTATGCTATGCTCTATAATTTTAATTATCAACCAAATCAATAAAAGTACCCTTAATTCTGTCAGACAAACCAAACAAATGGCACAAGCAACAGTTCGCATTGTTTAAAACGGGGGCTCAAAGAAAGACTTGCTGGTTTACATAAGATCTGCAACACAACCTTGAAATGACAGCCTCGGGTTAGCATTAGCTACTCTCTTACTACTGCACATTTTAATAATTAAAAAAAAATATTCACATAAAGCGGCTTCATATTTCATGTTAGCCGAATTAAATACTTACTCTAAAATATTAATATAATCATTTAATTTAGCTTTGACATCGACAGGATTGCCATTGTATTACTTAAAGGCGTTAAATTGTACAAATTTGCAATGAAGTTCACTATTCGTCGTCGTAGTCGTTCAAATGGCTACAGTTCAAGGCGGGTTGTTATGGACTGGGCTCGAACAAATGTGACACAGTCTCTAAAACTACGAAATGTGTTTAAACTGGTCAAAATGAAGCGGTATATTAACATATTATTATCATATATTAAGACAATATACAGTCTATGGCCACAGTCCGTTTCAAAACACATGTAAGAGTTAACAGTACATCCGTGGGACATTTAGCCTGAAGAGTCCGGGCAGACATAGTCGTGGAGTTAACACCACGGCCCATCTTTGTTTGTCAAGAGAAACACTCTGAATCACTCTAATAAGGTTAGTAATTTCATGTAAATATCATTTAACTTTGTGTTTCTATACTCACCTTTGCTTTTAGCACGTTTGCACCGCAGTGACGTAATTTCCGGGTTCTCTCTCGTCTCTTTCCAGGTAAAACATTTTTGGGCTTCTTTGGTGTTTTATCGCCACCTAATGGTGGACGTTGTACACTACATTATTACGAAGGGAATCGTCCTCTTCTACAACCATAAAAGCCACTGTCATGTGCTCAAGCATGAGCGCAAGGCTGACAGTTTTATATTATACAATAAAACATCAGCTACCATTTGATGGTACTCCCAAGGGCTTAGAAATGTATCTTTAACCTAAAAAGCATTGTTGAACCACATTATTAGGTACAGGTGCCACATTGAGACAAGAAGGTCAGCATTTGGTCTAAAAGATGCAAAAGCATGGACTCATCCTGCTTTGTATCAACACTTAATGCTGCTGCTGGTGGTACTTTTTCTTGGCTCACTTTGGACCCCTTTGTACTAACTAAGCCTCATTCAAACACCACAGCATACTGCGAATTGTTGCTGACCATGTCCATCCCTTTATGACGACAGTGTACCATCATCTGAAGGCTTCTTTCAACATGATAATGCACCATGTCACCAAGCTGAAATAATCTCCAAAGTTTACCTGATAAAGAAGCAGATAAGAGCATATAAGTGTTTCACAGGCTCAGTGCAGTACTGTATACACTTAGCTAAAGGAGCTTTGTTTTTTATTTCAGTTCATCTCAGTGATCTAGTTGGAAGATGCATATTGCTAAATTGACAATGGCAGAACAGTATTCCTGTGTGCTACGATGCTCTCGGGGTAGTGAATTAGTAAATGTCCTTTGCAGAGCTCCATGTGATTGATGATGCTTATTATGCAGCCCCCGGTGCAAAAGGTTTTCCATAAGAACTTAACAATGCTGGGTACATAGTTGATGTATAGCAACGGGAGTGCTACTTGTCATGGAGCGATGACCAGCTCCGACTCAGTGGTCCCTTGCAGTTCAGACGTAAAAAAGTAGATGGAGGGGAAAAAAACAAAAAGAGACGCATATCCAAAATAGTTTTTGCTTTCTGAATTGGTTGTAATTAGCAGGATTTGAGGGTGATTATGTTTGAAAAATCATCCTTTTAAGCTCTTCCTCCCTGTGCTGTCCATCCTGCAGTTGCCAGGACTGGCGTGTGATCAATGCTGTCAAATCACTGGGAAATGTTCTCATCCCCTGCAGCCTCACTACATTATTTGTGCCAGTTCTGCTTTAGCAGCGGACCTGCCAGTTCGAGGATTATTTAATAAGTTCCTGTTTATTCGTAAATGAGATTTAAAGCTGCACTTGCCAAAGGTTTATATGTGAAAACAGAACTGTCTTATCAATCCAAATCACAAACTGTGGCTGACTGAGTGCAGTGCCACGGCCCCCTGACCCTGAAGCCCTGCAGACCTGCTCTGTTTGCAAAGTTAATTACAGACGTCAGGCATGGTCAGTGTTGGGAAATGTTCTCATTATACACACACACTTAGAAAGAAACACACACAAAGACTGTCAGGACTTAAATTAAATCGCTGCTAAATCATATGAGCCAAACCAGAAAAAAAAAAATCTGCTGCACCCCTTTCTGTTGTACTTCTATCCATGACTTGCAATTCCTAAACACACAGTCTTAAAGGAGGTCCAGAAACCCAGCATGTTAGAGCAATACATGGAAACATCAAACTGGTGTAACAACCCGTGGCACCTGAATTTATCTCTCAGACTCTTGACACAGACTATGATAAAGCAGAGAAACAGTAAATAAAAAGGAGAAAAAGATGTGAAAAAGACAGAGGCTTTTGCCCTTTATGCAGCCAATTTAGCCCACAAAGGTGGGAGACACATAAAAAACGTAGGATTCTTGGCATTTCAAGATGCAAATACAGTTTGGCTTTTTTATTTATTCAAGTTTCAGGACTGGGACTGACTTGAATTTGTGAAGTAAACTTGTAGAATCAATCAGTTCTCCAGCCAAAAACAAAGAGTTTGGAAAGAAAAAAAAAAAACATTTACTGCAGTACTGATGCAGTTATTTCACACCAAATATATCTTGCAGCTTTTCTTTAGTCGTCAACATTAAACCTGTTAATAGTCAATAAAGAGTGTGAATCAGGAGCATGAATACAAGTAGTTTATTGGATTTTTCCATTACAAACCATTTGGCATGTTCAGGGATGTCAGAATGCAAATACCTCAGTGGAATGTATCATCCACCAACCCAATTTTGTATTGCACTATAAACTAAACTTCCAAACAGCATGTTTGTCACATGTTCATGTCTTCTGGATGCTTTATGTTCCTTTAATGTAACATTTTGAATAGTTTTAATTGCAAAAGTGCATGTTTACGCTGCATGGGAGCAAAATAGCCAGATATGAAATTGCAGTTCAGACTGTCGCAGAGGAGCAGCTCTAACTCTGTCACCACTCAGGTATATTTTCAGTGCAATGTTTTTATTTCTCCATAGTTTTAATCACTCATTTCATCCGGTACTGGTTCTAGTTAATGTGAGCTTTGTTAACTAGCACCGCTAACAAAGCATGTTTGGTCAAATTGTGAGTGTTCACTCAGTGTTCAGGCACTTGCAGCCTGCATGCAGGTAGAAGTTTACAACTGAAAGCTTCAGTTATGACTGTTCAGGTATGCAGCGCGAAGCTTTTCCCACTTACAGCCACTGGCCTTGGGACTGTGTTTACTGGCTGCTGCTAATCCAGATGTGGTGCAGCTTGTTGGGGCACTTATGGTGAAGCGTTGAAGGCCAAATGGTATAACCTGAATATGGAATGATGCTGTGCAGAAAGTGAGGCTCACATGAGCCTTGTGATGGCACCAGAGAGGAAGTCTTCATAGCTGAGGCGGATGTTGCCCGTCATGCCAGTGTCTCTCTCCCTGAACATCTGCGTCATGCTCTGGAGCTGCGTGCACACCTGGATGAAGTGGTCCAGCTGCAAGCCAGGTCGCATGCCCCTCACGCTGAATTTCTGCACCAGCTTCTCAGAAAACTGGGGGCTGAGATTGTATCCCATCTGAGCTAGGGCTGAGGAGGAGGGAGATTGATAAGAACGATGTAACAATAAGCCGCAGCATTTTTCTAGCACACAGGCAAACAGCGATACCTTGATGTAGCTCCGCGCCACTGATGGCTCCTGAGCGGTCTCTGTCATACTGCTGAAACAACGCTCTCCACTGCTGCATGTAGTCCCACAGCGCCGAGAATCCAAACAAATCTATCCGACCCGATCTCGTCTTGTCAAACATGTCTGACAAGAAATAAACACAGCACGCTCAGATAAACAAGCATCAAAGAGTTTTCCGCAGTTAGTGCTCCACTTTCTTCCAGAACAAAGCCGAAATGTTCCAGCTTGTTTCCACCAAGGCCCTCGTCCATCATCACAAACCTCCTCCTTGTAGCAGTAGTCCACAGAGGTCACACATTTTCCATTATGCTAATAGAACGCATTAGTCAGTGTTGAGCAAATGCAGCTGGAATGTCGTCACATAACAAAACAGGGATGCAGACAAACACGATCAGGTTTTTTTTTTTTTTTTTCTTTAAAGCCTAACTCATTCCTTTTCTTAAATTCTCTGTTTAGCAGTAGAAAAGTTTTTTTTTTCATGTTGTTAACCTTAAGGGAGCTCTCTTCTTTTTCTGCCACATTTGATTTTCTGATTCTGTCCCCCCCCCCACCCCCACCCCCAGGTAACTCCTCTTAACTTCCCTCTCCCTCTTGCTGGAGCTATTTAGGTCACGGATAGCATCTCTCCAGTTAAAACTTGTCTCATTCTGTCACCAGACAAGTCTAAGTACAGTATGAACTAAAGAGAAACCCACACAGATCGCGACTTACTGATCATCATGAGGCAAGTCTCATCGTTAAAAGCGGACCAGTTTGAGTTGACTAGCGCTTGTTTCAGCTCCTTTAGGTTGATGAAGCCGCTGTGGTCTGTGTCAACCGTCTGGAACCACTGGTATGCTTCTGGGTTAACACCAGGAGGAACATTACCTAGACAACAGAAAAACATACATGACTGTAGGATGGATGAAGATAATGAGGCAATCAGACTTACTGACAATACTTTTATTCTACGTTATTTTCACAAAACTCCTTGACTAGAAGATGTAACACACACACACACATTATAGGAGCCAATTTGTTTAACTGTGTTCCTCACTGGTGCTGTTAGAGGGCACTGTATTGTTACCTGGACAGGTGACGCATATAGCAGGAACACGTCACTGGTTGGGCAGATGTTTGGCCCGGAAGGGCAACAGTATGGCGCGAGTAGACGTTTGTATGACACAAGATTATTTGCAAAAGGAATAATGATTTTTGAATCTGAAATTAAGCGATCTGAGTGGAAGTCCATCACGGCGAAGCGGCGCGTCAAACCAACTCTCGGGCCAAGCTATCCCAGTAGCTTTGTTTAGACTTTGCTTCTTCACACAAGGAGGAAAATGGAATAATAAAAGGTGAGACAAAATCATGGAGAAACTGATCAGAAATAAAGCAGCTGCAGCATTCTAGTATTAAAATCATTTTATAAAATAAATTAATTGACTAATTAAGGTTCTAGGGTTTGGCTGGAGGGGGGGGGGGGGGGGGGGGGGCTTGAACGGTGACCTTTCTGTGTGGGGTCTGCATGTTCTCCCTGCGTATGCGTGGTGTCTCTCCAAGGACTCTGGCTTCCCCCCACCATCCAAAGACATGCATGTTAGGTTAACTGGTTACTCTAAACTGTCCCTAGGAGTGTGAATGGTTGTTTTGCCTCTCTGTGCGCGATGGACTGGCGACCTGTCCAGGGTGTCCTCTGCCTCCCGCCCAGTAATTGCTGGGATACACTCCAGCTTCACACGACCCTGAATTGGACTAAGCCGATAAAACATGGATGGATTTTCTGACATTATGAAAAAATATGCTTGCGTTTGACTGTCATAATGAATCTTTCTACAGTTTGGAAACGAGTTGCTGTGGAGCTACAGCGTACGACTCCAACCTCTGCGATGCTGCTCAGTTTCAGAAGCTGAAGGCACAATCAAAGGTCTTGGAAAAGTCATCTGATCAGCAGGAGGCAGATATTGTTAGGACAACAGACCATTATCTAAATACATGGTGGAAAAGAAAACGAAACTTAGAAAAC
>NC_136617.1:26380077-26450077 GCF_933228915.1 Telmatherina bonti | reverse complement strand
TTTGTAGTGTCATCAGCTCGTGACTCTCTGCAAACATCTTTCTGTCTGCATCAATCTTCTTTTTAACAAATTTCTTGATACGCTTACATATTAGGTAAATCATCTCGCAGATACACATGCAGATGCAGACAGCGGAGGAGATCACCATGAACAGGGTGAAGATCTTTTTCTCCGTGGGCCGGGATATGTAACAGTCCACAGTGTTGGGACAAGGCTCCAGGGAGCACTTTGACAAGCGAGGCATGTCATAACCTTCATAGACGTGGTACAGGATGTAGAGGAAGCCAGCATCAACGCCTGCTTTGAAGATCAAACTCACCTATAAGAAAGATGAATGTGGGTTAAATAGGGAGAAATCCACACAGTGCTTCCGCTACAGCTGGTCATGTCTGAATTTTAGACGATAATAAACTTAACCTCAGATAAGTTCAGATTTCAGACAGCATTACTGCAGTTTGAAGGAATAAGAATATGTCATCTTTTGCTACAGTTTGTAGAATTACACTAGTCAGACAAAAACACAGCAAGGACAAAACACGGTCACATCTCTTGTGCTTACCAGGTACGTCCACCACAGCCCTCCTCGTTTCTTTCCAGGGTTTATATACAGATGGCCACTCTTGTGGGTGCTGGTGTACTTCAACTCCTTCTTCTCTCTGTACTTTACATGACCAACGACCAGCAGCGACGGGCATGTGACGAAGATGAGCTGCAGGGCCCACAGACGGATGTGGGAGATGGGGAAGATGTGGTCGTAGCACACGTTGCTGCAACCCGGCTGGGCAGTGTTGCAGACAAAGTCTTTATTTTCATCCCCCCACACCCGCTGGGCCGCGACCACAAACACCATCACTCGGAAGATGAAGACCATTGAGAGCCACACCTGACCAAACACGGTGGAGTAATTGTTGACTCCACTGAGGAGTGCCTCCAGAGCAGACCAGTTCATGACTGCTGCCTTAGAGGATGAGGAGGAGGGGACGGGAGAAGCTGAAGGGGGCGATGGAGCCGGTCAAGAAAATATCTGCAATGAGGTTCTTGTTGTTCTCGACCTAAGCAATGAAAACAAAAAGATTTGTACAGTCAGTTCAAGAGAAGCGCTATAGGTGTTTACGCCACAGAGAGTTGATCGGCAAGCTAAAGTGAAAACTTGCAGACTAACTTGGATGGTGTGTTTGTCTGATGTTGGACATTTTCCATAATTTGAATAATGCTGCGGAACAGGGGACGAGGCCCTTTGTTAATTATAGCTATTCTGGTGTTGATATAAACACTACTGAAAAACTAAATGAAGGTTCAGAACAAAAATAATGGAACAAACTGTTACCGTGAAAGGAATAAATTTATGGAATGAGCTTCAAAAAGAAGTCAAAGAATTAGGAACAATCAATGTGTTTAAGAAAAGCATAAAAAGAACAATATTAAAGACTTATGAAGAGTTAGAGGCATAATGTGAATTGCTTTGAGTAATAACGATGATGTTACATTTTGAATGTCTGTAAATACTTTCAAAACTATTAAAAGAAAGGAATGTAATGGGTATTTAATGCAAATTTTGGAACAGCTGGATGTTGTATGTGAATATTGTTAAATATGATCATGAAATTAAGAGGCAGATATCATAAGATTGCTCTTCTTTCTGCTCCTTTTCGTTCAAGCCATATTTAATTGGCAGTCTTATTTTGTATCTATTTTTATGTTCTTTTGAATGAAATAAATAAAAATTAAATGGAAAAAAAATTAAATGAAATGCAAAAGTCTTGAGCTATATCCCAACTTTGGGTTACTGGCAAGTTAGAAAATAAACTTTTTCAGCTGTATTTGTTGGCACTTTGTTATTTTTGCACCAGCAAGTTGATTTTTAATTAACTATTTGGCAAAATTTTCCATATATTAGCCTCAAAGATTCTGAAGAAAGTAGACAAGTGGAGTACAAAAGAGTGGTTAAGTTTAAAAGAAAGAAAAGACCCCACACAGGACCTGAGAGATGATTCCATCTACTGTTCACTGAAGCTTAATCGGAAATAGCAAAGGTAGCTGCCAAGGGTTGATGTTACGTCCTGAAGTTACTAAAAAAAAAAAAAAAAGTAGAAAGGGCTGAGGTATGCCAAATTATAAAAGAAGTGGGCTGAAAATCTGTGGTAACGGCTCTTCTGGACTAATGAATCCTCCCAGGACCCAAACATCAACCTCACTGAAGCAGCGTGGAATCATCTTGACAGAAAATGGAACAAAAGGCAAAAAAAAAAAAAAAAATTCAAAGAAAAAGCTTTGAAATGTTTAAAAAAAAAAAAAGAAAACCTGCAGAGTTATTCCTGACAACTGCATAAAGCAATTACAAGAAAGTTTTTCTAACAGAGTTAAACTGTGAAGGCTAAAGATGCTCATACCAAATACTCATTATCAAACTCATCAGAATTGCTTAAACTGCTGCTGTCTTGCCTTAAATATCATATTTTATTGGTATTTTTATGTACATCACTGCAACTATGTTTGGTGTTCTTAGTTGTTTTTTTAAATATTGCAAAGTGTGGCTCAAGGCTGATAATTTGGGTGGATCATCAGCGTTTCCAAATGACTGGAAAACATTGTGGAAATGAACAGAAAACAACAACTATGTTTAAATGTTTACCCTGAATGGGCTCCTTTTGAGCTGGACAAATTCCGCATTGAAAACCGATGTGTCAGACCGGACTGCTGGTATTATCAGACATCTAATTTGGAAAACATCTTAAACATGTCCTGACTGAAGACAGCGAGTGATAGTACGTATGTTACAGTGGCACGAACTTTCAAAGTTAAATAGTTTCTAACCAAGTCAAAGCTAAATGAATCTCAACAAAGCTACTCCAAAACAAATTCACAAGTTGCACAATGAGGGGAAACACACATGGACCTTTCATTTAAACATTTGCAGTATAGATTAGCTCATTAGTAGTTTCAGAATGATTGTTTGCTTTTATATAAACAAAAAAAGATTACGGTTAACACTGATGTTTTATGCATAATGGATAAAAAGACAGAAATAATTAATACATTTCAATGGAATATTAAAACTCCACATTTATGTTCCAACGATTTTCAGTCTTTCATGTCTTCAATTTCCCCATTTACATGAACCATTCTTCAAATACTGAAGCTGCTGCAACCCAAACTATGATGTTATCCCACCAACTCTATGGAGCTGGATGTGCAATCGCAGAACCTAAGTACTTATAATCAGTTGCAAAGGGTCATAACACCCAGACATCATTTTCACAACTGCATTATCTGATATAGGTGTTTCCCATTTGCAACACAGGGCTGCTTTTTGACTCATTGTTCGTGAATGTGGGTGAGTCATCGTCAGATCCTCCCTGCTGTGAAAAGACAAACCAATGCCCACGACTCTATTAGTCAGCTATTTGAACAGCAGTGTGGCTAAACAAACAGCTGTAGCTGTGTGTGTATAATCCCCTTTGTCTATTGCAACCTTGCGTTTTTTTTAAAAAGACGACAGTCTTTCATTTGTGAACATGAACACAGTGGTATCATGGGAGTTGTGCTCTTACAGGCAAATGGGAATTTATCAAAAATAGCACCAATAACGCAGATTTAATTATCTGATTGAATGCAGACTTTAAAGGTACTGCTCTGAACCCCCCGCAGTTCTTTTAAAGCCTTGAATACATGTTTGTTTTTGTTGCAAAAAGTGTGCATAAGGATTCTTTTGTACTTCGTAAAGGTTAGATTTTCTCAATCAGTGCTTTTTTTCAGCAACAGAAGAGAAAAGAGGAAAAAAGCTTCTCTATTGCATTTACATCTGTCTGACAAACATTTGCAGCCTGACAGGGAAGAAGTTGGATAACAGCGTCGCTGCCCACTGTTCCATTTCAACTCCGTCTCGTCTAATCCCGACTATTTGAATTCCGAGATGTTTTCTGTCACCATTTCAGCATCGCTGTAGACATATTGAGCTGTCAAATCAGCTGCGATTTTCTCTCTCATCCAGCACCCCTGACTATTAAATTATGAAGCTTAAAAAGACTCAACTCTGAGTCAAAACACGGGCCATTTAAAGCCAGACATGTTCAATCACTGTGTATGTTACCCGCACTTTACCTCTGCTTCTAAATGGATAATACCGCCCGTAGCATTAATCCTGAAGCACGCCTCGGCCTGCGGCTCTGAAGGGACTCAGATGTTCTGAAGTTGCACCATATTTGACTGTAAATCTTAAGGCTTACTCTTGATGTATTCGCAAATCACATATGCTTTAATACAAATGCAGAGTTGGCTTCCCACTAACGTAGAAAGTGCCCAATGTTCCCTTTAATGCCAGACAAAAATTTAAGGGTGACAAACAGTCTAGATAAGAGTCATCATGTCAGAGACAACGCTATATCTTGTCTGATGGAGAGGGCAAAGCTGGACCACGATTTGTTTTCCCACTTGCTAAAGATTTCAACGTTGCCTTCCCAGCTAGCAGCCGCCTTCATCTACCTCTTTGCCGTGACTTCGTCCTGCTCTTCGTTGTGATAGAGTACACACATCACCCTTCATACAAGTCTGGGATGCATTTAATAGCAGTATCTACATTTATTTTGATGTAAATAGATCTTAAGTGGAGGTTGTAAGAGAAAAATGAATAATTCTATTATTTACAGGCAACAGGTGAGGTACGGGTGTAGTATGAGTGAGACAAGGTTTGTTTAAACTATCTAACGCTGTCAAGTTTTGTCCATGTCTCACCCCGCAGGTTTGGCTAGTTTGGAAAGGCTTCTCTGTTTACTGAAAACACACTGTATTATTCAAAGTCAAAGCTCCAAGGTGGGGCGAGGACTGACATGTATGACTTTCATGTCCAATCCCGGCTTTTTTTCTGTGATTTACACTTCTCAACTTTTCTTTTTTTTCTTTTTTTTTTTAACCATTAATCTATCTTTTTTTTTTTTCAAGATAATGCAAATCAGGCATAAAGTATAAGGAATCCGATTATAGTTTTATTCCAACCCCTTCCAGTCACCTGTTCTTAGGAAGTTTCATTACTTTATATATGCTAAAGCTGAATTTCTATCCCCTGACATAATCCTCTCAAATTACACTATAGAAAAGCAGCACAGTAAGAAACATACTTACTTTTCTGAAACTATTTTTTTTCTCTTCTTTTGAAGGTTCATTCATTGCAGTAGATACACACCGATGAATAAAAATTCATTTGAGCTACATCTGGTTTTTTTTTTTGTTTGTTTTTTTTGTCATAGTTTCATATAAATATAGATAAAAATAAAGCACCTTACCTACGGCAAAGGGATGCGCTAAAAAAACAGACATTTCCCAAATGGAAAGTAAGAGCGATGTCAGTTTCTTCATGCGCTGATGGTAAATGTCTGGGTCTCACCTGGTGGCAGGCTGGAGGGAGGGGTGAAGGGTTACAAGGTGTCAACTTGCAGGAACAGGGAGGAGCTACCTCGGATTATTTTTACTGAAGAGGGCAGTAAAAGAAAAACAGCAAAGCAGAAATGAAAGCAGAATGATGTCTGGAACAGAATGAGAAACGATGTGATAATGAGAGTTAGAGCAAAGAGATTTAGAGGAAGTGGTTTGCATCAAGCAGCTGGAAAAGCAGGCAGATCTGGATTGTGTTATGTAAGAGTCAAAACTGATGCAAATTAGCATATTAGCATGCAAAATGTATTCTGTGTGTGAGTGCTGATTTCAGACATTCAACCTTTAACTCCAATGTTGTATCTGCTTTGCCTGCTTGCATGGTGGCCTGTTTGTGTTTACAATTATAATTATACATGCACACAAACAAAGTGCACAGCAGGCTGCTCCTTCTTTGCCCACTCAGTATGAAAATCTGACACAATTTTAGTCAAAACACTGGGGGAGTTTAACGACAGTTAGCAACAGTGTTAAAGAGAAACTTACAGCTATAATGATACAATGCAAACAAAGCACATACAAAAATATTTCCACAGTCCCCTTATGATATGATATTGAAATTCCACAAAGTAAATATAATTTCTTTCTACTCAGCACTACCAAATGCAACATGAGTCAAACCCCTGTAGGAAAACAGACAGTAGGTGTATTTATGGCACTGAATCCCATATGTTTCAATGGAAAAAGAGAATTCTCTCGTGTTTTTTTTTTTCTTCTTTTTATCACATTCGCCTGCTTTCCTTGTGAACTGCTGACACACCCATATGTTTGCCCTGCATACAACACGCACAGTAACTGTAAGCACAATTTTTCTTCAGTAATAAACACACAAGTGATGATGAACACTGGAAACAAAAACTAACACAGAATATTCAGTTGTTTGTGTTTTACTTCTCACATTGTGTTGCTATGTGATCAGCGGGGAAAAATGGAAAGAATACAGGGTGTGTCAAAAGTGATGGCACCCAACCTTAAAAACCACAAGTCGTGCAAACTCTTTTGCTTTCTGTTTCCACAGAACACCAGTCAGTCCTTTTTCTCAAAAAGAGAGGAGAATGTTCCCAGCTTAAAATAGAACAGTCTGCAGATAGCTGAGTTGTGCAATAAATATGATACTATCTTGCATTGAGGCGACGCAGGCAGGAGGAAGATCAGACAGAGAGAAAGATGAATTCCTTTCAAAGAGAGAATATGTCATTCCCTCTATTGGCCTCTAGAGAATGCTGATGCTCCATCATCTTGTTCTGCTCTTTTTCTGTTAAAGCCGACAGGAAAGTAGAGAGAAAGGTGAGAAATGTTAAGTAGTCCGAGGACAGAGAATCTCATCTCTCCTGTTGCCAAAAATGTAGCTCCATTGCATGTTAGCGAGGCTGAGGCAGCGTGGGATCTGAGAAAAGCCACGTAACTAGTTGCTATCATTTGCACAGCTGTTCAAAAACAAGCTTTTTTTTTTATTCTAATGTTAAGGACCAAAAATTTTTTATAAAAAAGGAAAAGTTGTCAGATGTTTTCTGTTGAAACAGCGCATTTAATGTGATCCCTTATGGTTCTGTATACTTTGGCTACATGTAATGGTCACATAGAAAAGCTCAGCCCGTCAGAGAAAGACTGTTTAGTTAATATGGCTCTGCTCTAAATAACGCAGGAAGAATATCCTCCTCCACGAAGCCCTCACGTTGGAATGAACATTACATGTGGAGGTGTTTGACAGGTGAGTGTGTGACTGCAGGCCAACTCACTGCTGGTCACAGCGATGCGAAAGCACCCAGAGGTCATTTATACGCATGGTTTGTTGGTTGAGTTCTGGTTGAGACTGAACTTGAGCTCGATGGTTCAACATTCCCGTAACCCTGCTGCTCTGCTTTTACAATTATGTTTTGCAATGTCTGGGATGTTCACACACATTTCCCCCACATTGTCATGCAGGTGCTAACTATTGTTGCAGGGAATTACTGCCACAAACAAACTTCTCTTCTTTCTCAGTTATATAATATTAGATTGTAATTATCATCACTTTGACCTTTTTTATTCTTTTATAGCAAAAGAACAATGCTGCTAATAATAACTAGTGGACATGAACTGTCTGTCACAAACGCTTGGATGCATTTAAAATCAAGACAAATAAGAAGCAGAAAGAAGCTTTGAGCTTTAATCAAGACATGGACAATTCATTCTGTAAAATTCAGACTTGGTAGCACTCAGACTCCTGTCATGTGCAAAAACATTCAGATGACTCTGCAGATGCAGGGTGTGTCAGCTGAGTCCAAGACACTGGTGGATCTCATGATTTGTTGTGGGGAAAATCACCTGCTCTGCAGAAGAGGAAGGAGGGATAACACACACACACTGTAGTATTTTTTATTCTGGGAGAAGGGGTGAAGGACTGCAGATGCCTGGGTGTTCACCATGTCCTCATCCAGTTTTTGGAGCCTTCTGTTTGGTCAGCACCACTCAAGTTAGTGGCGTCAAAGTAACTGACCCCCCAAAAAATACTAAAATAAAATGAAATAAGATGCACAAGCAAAGGAGCCTAGCTTTTTAGCTAATTGTAACAGGATGAGTGTTGCACAAGTTTCACAGCATGATGGACAGCACTTTCATCTCTTTCTGCATAATGGAGATGTTTATCTCCACTTACATTTTTATATTTATGCTTGAGTTAAAGAGGCAGGAACTAAAAGAGTTTATGTCTGTGCAAAGACAGATGGGAGGTCAAATTTAGGATATATATGTGCACTGTGTGGGCATGAGTGTGATAATGTGTGCGTAAAAACGAAAGTTTGATTAGGTATGTGTTACTCATCTTTGATGTATTATACTTACAAATATACATTATCACATAATAAATTCACACTGATTTTGTTTGAAAAACACTTTATAAGTAAAACTTGGTTGGATTTGATGATAATTTAGTAACTGAGTATCTTCAGTCAGAGGCTTCTTCATGGCTACTGCACTGGCAACCTGTACTGAAGGTCATTCCTACCCAATGACCTCATGTTTTACTAAAGGACTATGCTAGGAGGGGTAACTCCTTTATGATGCATGCCATAATCAACCTGCTTCTTTATTGGATACCAAAACTATATAGACATCAAACAGTCAATGGCATACAGCACGCGGGAATTTAATGTCGTAAAGTTACTGACGCTGCAATCAGCTCAGACTCACCAGGCTTGTCATGTCTGTTGCATGAGCCTGTGAATGTGGTCATATAATTCATATATCAAATGCTATTTTAAGGGATGAGAGACATGAGCAATAATGTGTGTCCTTGTGTTTCTCCTCATATGTAGGATGGCTGATTCATTCTTGACCTACATGAACTATAAGCAACAAAAACAGCTTGCACAGCGCTTTCAGTTTATTAAATACCTGCCTCAGTTAAGTAACCTTCTTGCAGCCATTATTTATTCTCCCAAACACTTGCCTGAATACATATAAATGCAGTGAGCCAATTTCATATACAAGTTCTGACAAGGTTTTGAAACAATAAGAAGATTTTTGAGCTATAAGGGATATGATTCACATCTCCTTTCATTAGATACAAGCTGCACACATACTGCTACCAGTCAGCGGGGCAGACTTTGCAACAGCATTTCTAAATATGCAGGTTCACAGTTCTTCTTAAGGTTGAAGAATGAAAATGCTACTCTCGGTGAGCAGTGGAAGAATATATCACAGGATGCTTTTCCCCAAACACCTTACAGAACATATTTAAGTTGAGAGCAGAAAGCTTTCTCCGTATGAACATATAAATGTGGGAGAAATATGAAACACTGCAGAACTGGATTTAGCAGAACATTACTCACTCGTGATTGTGAGTAGGTCCAATGTTTTGGTATTTAAAGGTATGTCTTTAAATTTGATGAAAATTAGCTTTTTATTTTTCAATGATGAAAAACTCTTTGCGCTGGTTTTATATGAAAAGTGTTTAATCAATCAATTTTGATTGATTGATTGAATGATTGACTAAAAAAGGTTAAATAGGCTCATAATGATCGGTTAAGTATGCACTGAATTTTCCTGAGGCAGAAGCTACTATATAAGTGGAAAAACCACATATGATATAGACAAAACAGTGGAAAAAATGATTTTGCATTAAATTAGTAGACAAATGGTGAGTTATTCTAATATTAGGATTCTCACTAATTAGTCTGTTTGGTTGTGTTTTAAACAAAAACCGATGTTTACAAATCCTGCATTTCTCTTTTCAACTGTCAGATCTGAACTTCAAATACCCCGAAACACTGTGCTATCCATCTGCAACAATCCCATCTAGCTTCTGAATGGTCTCTTTGATCATCCTCAACAAACCTCCCTCCCACAATGCTTCCCTCCAAGTTCTCCTCTTCCATCCTACCTCCCCTTCTGACTGTCTTGCCGCAGACTGGTCCCATTACCGTCACAGTCATTGCTCCAGCTTGGGTCATTCCCCAGTGTGTCAGAGTTGATGACACCGAGCTAGGCACCCCTCCTTTCACTGCATGTTGTGACAGCACCGTGCCATCACTATAGATGATATCAGGATGGCCCCCGAAGGAGGTCAGCATATTCTTTCTATTCCCTTCTCTGTCCATGAGATTTACTCCTGAGGAAAAAAACAGTCTGTCAAAATGTCAGTGAGTGTAAAGTTTAACATCAAAAATACAATGAAAACAAAACAATAAATGAAAAAAAAAAAACCAAAACAAAAGCTTTTTCGTTCCTCAAGTATAAATAAAAATACAATCTACATCTTAAAATCCTGTAACAACCATATATGGCTCTGTGACTTTCTTAGGTTTAAGGATATTACAAATCATGTACCATGAAATCTCCAACAATATTTAATCTTGTACCTTGAGAATTATTTGTCTCATACAGTTGAATTCAGTTTACCTGTTAGCTGGGGTTGGGAGCCACTTGGTCAGACCACCCCTGAACCACTCCTTTAACCACCTCCAAACCTACTTGGTTTACTCACTCAGCACAACTTGTGTAGTTCTCACAATCCCAGGCTCCTCCTTCCTCCATTTATTTTCCCCCTCCCTTACCCATTCATCCTTCTTTTCCTCATTCATCCTTCCATTTAATTATGTTCAGTTACAAAACCCACGAGCCATTGAAACATTAGTTGCTATTCTTCCTGGGGACTCCTCTATATTATCTTGCAAGTATAATTTTACACTTCACATGCAGAAAAGCAATCAAAAACTTGGATTCATTTCTACTCATCCATCCATCCATCCATTATTCTTCCCTCCCCCATGCATTCATCTTGCCATCACCCCTCCTCAAATGGCTTTTACTTGCTGCAGAGAGCTCAGAAAGGAGACAAGTTGCAAGATGGATGCTGAATTAGCCTTTGTCAGGGGGTGCTAAAGTCAGAAAGTCTTTCAAAGCAGTTCTGAAGCTCAGTTTTGTAGTGGGAAACATATTGGAGATGCTGTAGCTCGGCTTGGTGGAAACTGACCCCCAATTCAGCTGTTTCAGAGTCCGATTGAGACCACTGAGGACTTAAGGATGATTCAAACAATGCTCAGCCTGACCCCAAAGCTGTTATTTGAATCTGGCTCCCTTCACTGGCCTTGGGCAGGGTAGTTATCAAGTCTTCTGGAATGTAATGCTGTCTGAAACATGTACGCACGCATGTCACGCTCACTGTTACAGACACACGCTCCTATCTTTCACCGTCTTCACCAGTCCTTGACCCTCCCTCCACTTATGAACAGTGAGCTGGTTGGATGCGCCTTTGTTGGCTGCGAACTGACTGGCTGTGCTGGGAGATCCCATCTTGACCACGCCCTCCCATGTGTTTTTCTTATGTTGTGATTGTCTGAATATGTCCTTTTCTGTTTTTGAGGTTTTTTTTTTTTGTTGAATCTCTGGACGGTACAGAGAAACTTCCTTTTTTTTCTCCTACAACCCATGTTTAGCTCATGTTGTTTCTTTCTACTCTGCTGAAAGGCGGTGCCGGATGAAGCTGGCTGAGAGGCCTAAGTCTGCCCGGATCTGTGTTCTGTGATATTGTTCTATGTCTGTCTGTAAAATCTTGGACAGGTGGTACTTGAATCTTGAATTTCCCCCTGGGATCTTGATTGATTGATTCTTGATTGATGTGCTGCTTAGATTTCTCGTTAATTTTAATCAAGTGTGTTGAAGCAGGGAAGCATGTAAAATCTGCAAAGCAGTGGCCCTTCAGGATCCAAGTTGTTGATCCATGCTGCAGAGGTAAGTGTCAGTAGCAGCCATAGACTGTATATAAAAAGATGGACAGAGCCTCCGTGATGTCACCCATAGGTTTCTAAAGAGCTGAATTGAAGCTTGGTGGGCGGTTCCTACCATCGCCATCTTGGCAGATGCATGCGTGTTGTCTCGTCTGGAATATACAAATATGGGCAAAGAGGTGGAGCTGAGAGGGGGCTGTGATTGTCATTGTGGATGATTGCATGGTGTGAACTCCGAGCTCCCTGTAGCTAAGAGCTACAAAGTAAGTAGGCTGAAGCAAAGTCACATTGTTAACTGGCTAAAAACTGCGGTTTTTCTGTGTTTTTCTTACTTGAAGCGGGATATTGGGTACCTGTCAATCAAAGGGCCTAAATATACCAAATTTTGAGATCAAATTACTATTAAACAGGCGAGTTAGAAAAAAATTCACTCCCCCCACAGTTGTCATGAAGGTAAACCTGACCTATTAAACTGAAAATGGATTTTTGAACCAGGCTGTAAACATGTTTATTTCTGCTGTGAAGTTGGCCTTTTTAACATGGGAGTCAATGGGGATTCGTTCTGTTTTGCAACCAGTCCCTAGCAGATGAAGGAGGAACTGCAGGTTTTTGCACTTCAGCATAGGCTTCACTTTTAACCGCCGGAGGCTGCCGCTTGGTAGCAGCACCGTTTTGAAAACTAGGAACACTGGGCCAGTTTTTTCCTGATAATAAGCCGGTAATAAGCCACTCCCACCCAGGTAAGCAAACCAAAAAGAGAAAAGTAAACTACAAACCAGTAATTAAAAAACTGAAGGATGTGTCCATCTTAAAATGGCTTCTAATTGTAAAAATTAATGAATAAATTTATGTGTTGCAGTGTCAAAGAAACTTACAACTCTGCTTTTGATTTGACATAATGGCTTATACCAACCACCTACTGTCTGGAGAAAATGTCACATTGAGTTCACAAAATCCACAGCAGTTGTTGATGTTTTTCTGTTGAACAAAATAAAACGTCAAAGGTTACGTTTCCTGCAGAACATCTACAGAGCTTTCTTTTAAAGACAGAATAAGATGTAAAAGTTGTGTGTAAATGCTTATGAAAATGGTTTGTGGTGGTGTATGCAATATGTAATGATATGGGTAGGTCTAGATTTATTATTCTAGAGAGCAACAGCTTCTTTTTGTATGGGGGTCTGGCAGTGATTGTGGTGTTTCAGTGAGCTGTGTGCTGCATATTAAGCTACACTACTTTGTTTTGTTGTCTGCTAGAGCAGAAAATTTGGCTTTTTGCGTTTATGTCGTGTAGAGTCTGTGATGTGTATAATATGTTGATAATTGGGGAACAATTAATTTGATGTTCACAATGTAATTATTGGCTTTGTTAATGTAGCCTCTTGAAAACTAAAATTCTTTTTTCATTATTTATATTTTAGCTACATGAAAATAAATTACACCTTTCTTTGCATGTCTTTTCTCATGTAACTTCTTATTTTATAAATAATGCATGATATTATTCAGAAATTATCTTCAATTATCTTTGAGACTAAGCGAAGTCTTGAGTGTGTTCCTGCATAACAATGAAGTGTAGGATGATGCTAAGTGATGGTGTTACTTGCAGAACAAGCAGGATAGTGGGTAGATGTTCTGCAGATTGGTTACCGATCCTTTGGGGCTTCTGCTTCCAATCTATGGAGCAATTCACTGAAGGAACTATATTAATTTTTTCTCCTCAAGTATCCAGTTCATCTGATTATACAACTTATTATGGGACAACTGCTGCCCTTTTTGACAGTGCATGTAATCATTATGATCTCTCTGAAGTTAAATGGCAATTCTAGCTAATTACACTTTGGATCGTACAGACTCTCTTAGTGTTGTGTTTTAACATTTTCTCAGTAACCCTAAACACATGGCACAGTTGAGGCTGATGGAAATGCCATTAGTCCTCTAACTTATTCGACCTTATGGTCTGTTAAATACAACTCACAGATGCATGCCCCAAATTAGCAAGCAGCAGGATCTGGCCTAAATTACCATGGAGGGTGTTTACCTGTACCCTCAAATGGGACTCATCTGACTACAGCCAAGATGTTTTATTACTTGCTGATGGTGAACATCATTATAAAGTGTTTACAAGCAACAGATTTTGAGGAAGATCGGCTAGAAAGAAGGTGGAAAGGAGAGTCACAGGAAGAAAAAGGAGAACCTTAGTTTGAAATGATGATACAGAAATTGCATTCTTACTTCTTTTATTAATTCATTTTCTCTTTTGTTCCAGTTTTTTCACAATTTCACATTTTTATGCAACCAAGACTTTGTGGTTAGTGTATGGTGGCGCTAAAAGTTCTTAAAGTTAAGAAAATAGAGTAGATATTGAGGTTAGAAGTCCATTCTGAGAATAGCAATGATTGTCCAAACACCATTTAAAATCACCATCTGTCTGAATTACCAGACAATCCAAGTCGAGCACATTATTAAATTATGGCATGATACATACAAGTATTGGATAAAGATTCAGTCTTTCACCCAAATCACCTTTGAAACAGGCTCATGCCACTGACAACAAGACTCTGAAAAACTTGGTATAAAGATAGAATATATATTATTTGGAGGACTGCTTTGAAAAGGGATCCTTGATGACTATCAAAACTGAAATGGAAATACAATTTGTGAAACAAGACCATTTTTGTCATCTTGGATAAGATGTTGCATTATGGCGACGAGTAATGTAAATTTGTCTCTAATGTGTATTCTTTATTGATAAAACAATGACCTAAACCAGAACTGTATAAGTCCAAAGAAAGGTGGAGATCAGACTAAATATTGTCCTTTGGTTGGATTTATGTCAGGACAGTGTATCTGCCATGATTATTCACAATTTGGGCTTATCTACATCATCTGTATCTCACGCCAGAGAAAGTCTAAACCCATGTTCTCTGACTTATGTTTCCGATGTGGAATACAAGTTGGTTCATTGTACTTGGTTGTATGTGGAAGTCAGATTTTTTTTGGATGGATTTGTGTGATATTCTGTCTAAATTACCAGGACTCTTAGATAAATACTGACAAATTTATTAAGACAGCTCTGGCAGGGGCTAGAAAATGCAATGTGGTTACATGGAACTCTGATCCCCCCTCTTGATATAGAACTGGGAACTACATATTGTTCGCCTTAAGAAAAAGTAGCAAACGGTTAGGGAAAGTTGTAAAATTTTTGTCGGCCTAGTATTATTTATATTCAGTAATTCATTCATTTTCCTTAGTCTGATTATGGGTCGCAGGGAAGCTGGAGCCTATCCCAGCAGTCTTTGGGAGAAAGGCAAGGTACATCATGGACAGCTCGCCAGTCCATCGCAGGGCATGCTGTGGTTTTATATATATATATATATATATATATATATATATATATATATATATATATATATATATATATTCATTTTCACGTTTTGTAAAATTCAAATTTAAAAATTAATATAAAGTTACAAAATTTTGAAATAAAAACACTATCGAGACCATCTGACCTGATAGCTTTCAAGACTGTTTTAACTGTTCTTTGTGCAGAAATGAAAAGCTGAAAAGTCTTGGGTTTTACCAAATTTATAAGGATTTACAGGATCAATATGCCCATCTCAATGAAAATAATAAAAAAAAAATATTGGTCCTGATGGACATGAGTTGTTTGTGGCAGTAATCTGGGTGGCATTTCTATTTAACGGATGTCATAACAATGTCTCTTCACTAAAGTTGCATTGTTTTCCAACTTTAAGCATTTTGCTTTTCTAGTCTCAAGCTTGGCAACTAATTAATCACCTGATGAAGCTGATATTTACTTATTTTAAGACAGCTAGTAGAAGTCTGGTGCTGCTGTTTATCCTGTGTTCAGCTATTTCCGTATAAGTGTGCACAAAGAAAAAGAGAAATTAGTGTCCTGCAACACAAACCAACCAATTTACAAACTTTGAGATGAAGCAGAACCCCAGATGGAGCAAAATAACAGCTGCCAGATGGTTGTGCTTTTTTCTTAAACAAAATATATTTCAAACCAATTTATTTGACAGATAAGATCACTAAACAATTTCTACCTAAACTTTGTATTATACTGTATTATTTCTACTGGCAATTTGGCTGTATTTCCCCTCCCAGTAAGACTTTTTACACAGCAAAGGTACACATTTGGCCTGTGCGCAACACAGTCAATCAAATGTCTTTAGTCTAATTTACAAAGATCCCATAAGCAGGACTCAAGCAGTAAAGCTCCAAAATGATCTTCCCAATAGACTGTGAATTAAACTGAAGCGTCTGTGGGTTAAAAACCTGAATTTTCTCTTGCGGCTACAGTCTTTGAAGGCGACTACTGCTATTTCTTAGTTTGTTTTTTTTGGAAAGCATTTTGATAAGGGATTGAGCCCAAAGCCAAGTTTTGTGTCTCAGCAGACTCAGCAAAGTATCCCCAGTTATTTTTTTTATCAGTCATATTAAAGTCTGTGTTTTTGCATATTCTGCTGATGCCATTTAAAAGCTCCAGAAAACCAAACAAAGAAATATGCAAACAAGCCTGTTTAGTTCCAAGCAACCTGCATGGAGCATGAAAGAGTCCTGTTTACATCTTTATTGGTGAGTTAGTCTCTAAACCACAGGGTTTCTATGAGCATACGGACATACATTTATCTGCAAGCTGCTGCTAGTGAAGTCCTGTCAGTCAGAGCAGGGACTTCTAATAACCATGCCGACTGGAGAGACATGCTCTGCAGAGTTTGGTGATTATGCTTTTTACATAAGATTGTACGACTAATGGCATGCGAGTATGTGAGTGAGCTTCGTCCCGCTCTGAGGTGTAAAAATTAAACAGATTGGTGAGGGTGAAGCGAAACTGTGACAAAGCACTGGAGGTGTGTGTGTGGTGAAGATAAAATTTCTAGGAAACATGGATTGCAACTGGAATCAGATGTGCATCTATGATCCACAGTCATGGTAGGCTGCAGAGAGATCTCTCTCTCTGCACATGCAGAGGATTACTACATGTGGCAGTGGTTTGAGTCATGAGACTGACCTTTTCACTGTGTAATGACATGAAGGTAACCAAAAAGAGAAGGCTTAAAAGAGTCATTAATCCACCGAGAGTGTAAAATAAAAAAAAAAAGTAATCTTTGCAGCTCAAATGGACACGGACTCATTGTCAGCCATGAGCAGAGCAAGGACAGCGACACCTTCCCACGCCTTGCAGATGTAAAATACCACGACTAAACATCCCTGCACTTCATGAGTTTTGACCAGATCAGTGTCAAACAAAACTTAGACTAAAATGGAGCTTTTTTAAATTTACTTTTTGCAAGAACTTTGCAAAGACTTTAAAAACTTTTGCTCCTAATGAATATTGTCACTCTTTTCATAGCTCATATCAGGGTCTCTTTTGTTATCTTTTAATCTATTCCAGTTCTTTTTCTAAATCAGTTTCCAATTGTGATTCTGTAGTCCTGAATGACTCTGAAAAAAAAAAAAAAAAAAAATAATTTGCATGGTTGCATGTTCTCCCCGTAAATGCATGGGTTCTCTCTGGGTACTTTGGCTTCCTCCCACCTACAAGTCACGCATGTTATGGTCAATCGCTAATTGATCACTTATCGCATGAAAGTTGCTTTAAAAGTGTCTTCCAAATGACATGCTATCAGAATTGTTCTGATAGCATTTGTTATATGTTGGTCTAAAACATTCTTGGTAATTTTCTCTCAACTTATGAGCTTATTACTTGAGCATTCTGCTGCTGTCAGATGGGTGACTGTTACCCCAAATGCAATGTGACATTTTAAACATTTTTCTAAATGCTGTATAACGTATAATTCCCAGTTTCATGATGAAAGATGACCACTGCGAAAGAACTGTGAGGACACCTTTGATTGTGGCTGAAAACAAAAGTGTTACATCGCAGAGGAACAACAAGTCAAAGACAACCAGATCAATAGTTTTGTGCTCAAAGTTAAGCAGAAGTAAACTTCTGATCATCCTGCAGCAGCCTACATCTACAAACCAAGCCACAGTAATGTAAGACAGAGTCATGTGTTGATAAATATGATGTGGTTTTAATTGTGTAAAACTTCCCAAAAAGAGCTGAACAAAGACAACTGAAGCTAAAAAAGGCTTGTGGAACTAAAACAAATAAGTAAAACCTGCTGAGGAAGTAGAAATCTTGTCTGTATGAAGTGAAGCATGGAAAGAATAAATGAGTGCCAGCAACATATAAAAACCACACATTTTAATAAACAGTATGCTTATCAGTCTGTTTGCTTGTTAAACATGGCATAAGTGTGACGCCCAGAATCCGTATTGCTCTTTACATTTGCAAACCTGCAACAGTTCAGCCGATAGCAGCATTGTCTGCTCACATCAACATGATTTTTGGCCAAATTCATTAAAAGCTGCGAAAAGCGGCTTGTAGTGAGCTCATTAAAGAGCTAAAATCTCAGTGTGTAGTCGCCCTAAGGCTGATGTGTTTTGCTATCTGTAGTTGTTGAAAACAATGCTGTACTAGATGCGGAAAATGAAGTAAATTTAATAAGAATATGGGAAAAAATGAGGAGAAGCCCTCCCTGTGGCCGCTAAAAGTAGTTTATGAGTGTTTTGTTTTTTTTTTTTTTTTTTAAGTATTTGTTAGTTTTTATAATTTGTCTACCCTTATTATCTTTTGTCTGTGTCAGTGTCAGTTAATACTTGTAACTTGTAAAGTTATTGGGCTTTGTGTTGTTAGCTGCTGGAGCCAACCATCTCTTCTGTACTGTCTTATATAAATGACCTTTGCAATGTATGTTTTAGTTTAACACAATACTTGTGTGATTCATTTAAACTAAACCACCATGTTCTCCTTCATGTACTGGCTTAAACATCACTGTTTTATATCTTATTGCTGTTTTAGTGTCCAATTTAACATCTTTTCCCCTGGAAAATAGTTAAAAAATGAGTCAAACAGGCTGCAATGATGTCTGTCCCTGACATAAAGCAAATACACAGCGGCGTTACGAGCAAGATCCTTTCACATATTGAATATTAGGCTGAAACTACCGTCGAAAGCTAATTAAAAAAGAAAAAAACAGACTTACACAAGTAAATACTGTTTTCAACCTTGATGACAGCTGTCAAGGCCTACTCTTCTGTGCAGTCATCAAGGATTTAACCAATAATGAACTCTTTCACACACACTTCAGGGATGTACATCATGAGGAAAAACATAACCTCGCTCTTGTGGAGTTCTGATATTAAGAGCAAATTTCTCTTTAAATGTGGATGAATTTACACGTTGCGTAATGCTTTTTGAAAGGCAACATTTACGCATAAAAAAGTTAGAAACCTGCATTTTAAAGATAGTCTTATATGAATGTGTTCTTTTTCTTCCGAAGTAAAACATGTGTACTTGTACTTCATATATTGTGTTTACACCTTGGGTTAGGTTGGGATAAAATTCTTCACGCCACACACAGAAAAAGGAAAAAAAAAAACCCACAAAACTAAAAACTCTGGAATATTGTCTTTGTTGAATTTTTAATTATGAATATAGAGTTTATTTAGTTTCTTTTTGTCTCAGAAGACAACAGATAATATCAGCAAATATTTTGCTCTTTAAGTGAATGAGAGTTTTTGAGCTACTGAACTGTTTAATCCCTTTCACGAAAGCAAATTCTGCATCTGTCTTGCATCCTGTCTTTTCTCTGTGTTCTTTCCAGTCTGTAAAAGTCAGTTCAATATTTACTCCTGCTGCCCTTTTCCCACTTTCTTTTCTTCACTCCTTCTTCTAATAATGTTCTCTTGCGTTTCTATGGCGGATCAGTGTGCATCCTAAATTGCCACTATGTTGAAATTAAGTTGCATGTGAGTGATGCTGTGCTGCAAATCAAAATGCAGCTGTTGTGAGAAGCACAAGGCTGGAAAAAGAAAAAAAGTCATTTACCATTTCACTGCACCAACAGCTTCATAACATTTATAACAATTTAAATGTTATGCAAATGATTCAACAGCATAAGGTTTAAAGGTTGTGAACTTCCGCAGTGTGGCTTTAAAATAATTATTCCACGTAAAGAAATGTAAAAGAAAAATCTAAATATGTAGAATTGATCTGAGATAGGTATTTTTCATTCAGAGTCCCTGCACCTTCCTCCTTTTGTTGTGCTGAATCTCTGCAGCCCACACAGCAACTTGTTGAGTCGTGATGATTCAGTGCAAAGCAGATTTTTTAAGCCAAGGTACTCAGATTTGAACTTGTTTACATTAAATTGATGATAAATATGAGCCTTTTTACACCACAATTACAGTAAATCCATTTTATTTACATACAGTAAAGTCATTTTACCGACATATCACCAGTAATTCCTCCTTTTCCACTATAAATGACAGTAACATGATACTCTGCCTCCCTGCTGCGGATTTAACATCTCATCTCATTTATATTCTTCATTTATTTTTTTCCTTTTTTCTTGCAGTTTCGGGTCAATCCATTCCTTTCTTTTCATTAGACGTGTCACACGTCTTGCTACACCTGTCTCCTGGCACCACGCTGTGTCCTTAATTTCTCAGATATGCTTCCTGTGAAGTGCCGTGGAACTGCTTACTTTAGCCCACACTGCTTGTGATATCTGTCTTATTTGCTCTGTATTACTGACTTTAGGAAGATTCACATGAAGAGCAGATAAAGTGAAATATATTTGAGATTATGGAACTTTTGATTTCAAGTCCACGTCATAATTCATCATGAAAATAAATATAAAAATGAGAAATTATTTAAATAATATTGGTGTTAACAGTCAAAAAAACTAACCTACCGGTGCTTGTCAAGCTCACCAACGTTATATCAAACATCAAGCAAGTTGGTACAGTTAAATCATACAATTATCACATACTTTTTACTGGTTTGTACTGGTAATTATTCTTAAGATGACCAACAAAATGTCTTACTATACTCACAGAACCCCTAGTTGTGATGCTTAAAACTGAATTAAAAACTTCTGACATTTTAAACCTGCTTCTTAAAGCCTGATACATACTCCGCGAGAAACGAGGACTTTTGTCTTGTTCTCAAGAACAAAATGATGTCATTTTATTCTTCTGGACATTTTTGGCTGAATGTTTTGGTTTGTTTTCATCTCATCAGCAAAGCAGAAACTTTCGTATTGTGGGGTTTCGGGAAGTATTGTGTGATTGGTTGGAAACATATGGAGAGGAATTAACATTCCTGAGACAAGCAGTAGCTCTGGTCAGATATTAAATACAGCAAATCACACACAGGGAACATAATAATAACAAATAGACCTGAATGTTGCATAGATGATGAAAAACTATATGAGAAGGTTAAAAAAAAACACAAACATGTATAAAATGCAGGCCAAAGTGGGCAGAATGGTCAATAAAATCATTTTAAATCAGACCTTCCTGAATCTTATTAGCTCAATATGTGCTTTAAGACTTTATTAAACCCATCTCCTTAAAATTCTTGTGACTTTGCAGTTTATTCCAAGCACAGAGAGCGACATACTTATTTTTTTATTATTATTATTATTTCAGCACTGACTGATCAGCAGCTGATCTGTTAGAGTGATCAGCTGATATAACAGAAGAGTTTCCTCCCACTGTTCTGTAAAGTCAAATAAAATAGTTTTAGTAGAATAAAATCTCCATCTAAACCATCTTTAAGATGTCTGAAAGCAGCACAGGACAAAGCTGGAAATAAAAACAAAAAACTCAGACACCTGCAGTCCGCGAGGCAAAGCCGTGCAGCAGAAGAAGAAACCTGATCTGCCCTGGCTTTGACTTCTAGATAGTACTTTTAGTCTCATACTAAATAGTGTAGATTGTCATGATAGTTGTAAACATTATTGGCTAATTTCCACATGCACATGCTGCTTGGTGCACAATGTCAGCATGCACGTAGTTGATGCAATTGCTGTTTGGCAAGAATATTTATGGCTATTTTCCCTTCATGAAGTCTGCTAGACCTTCCTCTGCAGAAACCGTTTGAGCTGTAGTGCACTTCTTGTTGATGTGGACATTCATTCCTACAAGGTTTAATATGATTTAAAATTCAGCATGGATCCATCTCTGCATACCACCCTTCACAGGATACCTCTTCATCTGGATCCGTTCTTTTCATCTGATCCCGAACAAAAAAAAAAAAAAAAGAAAAAAATGGTGCAAAATCCTGTGTGATCAAAATGACCACTTCCGCCAGAAATATATAGAAATGATCATGTTTCTTCTGTTCTTTACATACTTAAGCAGTTTTAAGTTTATCTGCATGTCAGAATAAAACAATCCGATCAACGGTCGCAGGGAAGCTGGAGCCTATCCCAGCGGTCTTTGGGCAAAAGGCAGGGTACACCCTGCCAGTCCACCACAGGGCCACACAGAGACAAACAACCACTCACACTTATGGGCAGTTTAGAGTAACCAATCAACCTAACATGCATATCTTTGAATGGTGGAAGGAAGCTGGAGTACCCAGAGAGAACCCCCACATACACAGGGAGAACATGCAAACTCCACACAGAAAGGCTACCAACCAAACCCCACCGGAGCCAAGGATTGAACCAGCAACCTTCTTGCTGTGAAGGCCACAGTGCTGACCACTGTTCCACCGTGCAGCCCTAAGTCAGAATTTAAAATTTGGAAAACTATATTAGCCCTGACTGATAAATAAAACGGATACTTAATGGAATAAATGACGAACTAAACTCATCATCATTGCACTCAGGCTGTTGGATGTTGTGTCTCGGTCTCCTCCTTAGACGACTAGCTTGCATGATTGTAACTGCTTACAGTCACCATGAGCAAACACTGCTTCTGGCCATAATAAACATTTCTTATACTGTCTTTTATCTCTGTGAGGAGAAGAGTGATGTCTGGGATTAAAATTTATTTTCCCTGGACGTGCCGTTGCTGCGTATCCTAGTTGGCTGCGCACTGACTTACCCAAAACTCCATTTTACTCCTCATCAGTCAATCTCTATCAGTCAGGCCATCTCTTTGTTTCTTCTCCTGGTCACCCGGTCAGATGAAGACAGCTTCAGTGTGCAGAATTATAGCAAAACTCCATCTGCGTAGATTCTCTACGTTCAACGACGTCACCGCCTCCTCTACGCTGTAGCAGTACCACACTGTAATTCCAAAACGTAAAACTTCTCTTCACCCAAAGCAAAAATGAACACTTGTACAATTGTTACAACTGTAACGCGATGCCGGTAAATTTTTATGGTCAGTAACGGTAACGGTGTTGTGACAATGAAAAAGTAAGAAGTTAGTAACACCGTTTACTTTAATGCTACTACTCCCATCACTGGAAGCAGACATGATTGTGTTCTGGAGGAGGCAGGACATGATGGGATCGAACATAAACAAAGGGAGCAGTCATTTTTATGAATAATTTCTAATAAGAGAGAAATTTCTTTCTCTCTCTTTTTTTTTCCTCTATGGGGTGTTTTTCTGTTTTCTCTCCTTCTCAGTTCTCTTTCTGTCCCTCTTCTATCCTCTCCAGTCCAGCAAAACAAGCTTTGTAAGACAAAAGATGATGTAAAATAAATAGAAAAATAAAATAAGAATCCAGAATATCAAGTGGAGCATTATATCTATAATGCTTCTGTTGTTGCCCAACAGAATACAGCATCCAGAAAATCATTCTGCTTGCTTAAATGCTGGACAAGACAAAAAAAAAAAAAAAAAAGAAAAAATTTCTAATAAGAATGTTTTGCTGCTTTACACACTGTAACTTTCAAACAAATACACATAAACAAGTGTAGCATCTATACCTCAATAGAGCATGCAATGTGAGATGTCATATCGTCCTCTGTGTGTGTGTGTGTGTGTGTGTGTGTGTGTGTGTGTGTGTGTGTGTGTGTGTCACTTCAGGCCTGTGTACCCCTAACATTTCGGTGTGATGAAGGTCACACTGATATGGTGACCTAAAGAACTAAAAAACACACACAAACAAAAATTGGATTTCAGCAAGAAAAATTGGATCAGAGCATTGAAAGAATGTGAACACAAGCTGATGTCGTCACGATGAAATCACCAGATTTTTTTAATGCATCTGAAAGCTCCTTGTTCACCATATATCTTGTTCATCTTGTTCACAGGCCTCATTGCTCTCTCCGCTGTTGTAAAAAGCAAGCCGTTACATCTATTACCAACCCTATTGTGTGTAGGAGTGAATGTACTGACTTTACATCTTTTGTGGACTAGATTTGATAAAGTTTTTTTTTAAGACAATTACAGAAGTCCTTATTGCATGTCTTGAAAGCCCAGACCGTAATACAAGACATTTGTAAAAGTAAAGCAAATGCCACTTTTGTCTGCCTTGCTGTTACTGACAATGAATGCGTGAGAACGGACTGAGCGACCTGCTTTAGGGCTCGTAATTAAATAGCCATCTGTTTTGTGTGTGTGACCAAAGAATGCTCTTTGTTTGTTAATGCAATTCCATCCCCTTATCTGTAATGGCTTTGCGTGTTATTAGTGCTTTGTCTGCAAAGAGCACCTTGCCAGTACAGTTGAAAGCTCTGCGAACACAATCTTCTTCATACTAATAGGTGCAGACATATACACACACACACACACACACACATATATATATATATATATATATATATATATATATATATATATATATATATATATATATATATATATATATATATATTTATATATATATATATATATTTATATATATATATATATATATATATATACATATATATATATATATATATATATATATATATATATATATATATATATATATATATGTATATATATATATACATCCATCCATCCCAAAAGTGATTACTGAGGGCAGGATAGGTGGAGAAAATAAGTGCCTTGTCTCTGTTCCAACTTCTTTCCGGGCAAACAATCAATGATAGCCCAGCAACAATTGAGTTATAATTATTTAGTGTTTTCCGGCACTGCTTTGATGCCATCAACCTCCAGACGAAGCTTGACGGGATGGGTGAGGGCATTGAATTAACTTAAGTCACAAGGAGAGAATGGCATCTGAGAGCTTTGGCTATTGAATAAACCACCTTTGATTCACTTGCTCCCACCTTTTGTTTCTTTCTAATTCACTCTCCTGCATGGGCAATAAATACCTGGCTTCTTCGAGACAAAGTGAGATGAGACAAGCACAAGAACGTAGAAACACAAAGTCTCTAATTCATGCCGTCCTCACCAGCTGCATTCACTGGTTTGCTTTTGGTGAATGTAAATTGAATTGACTTGGAAGAATTTTGGAAAAAATCTTGAGAGGATTACACTATTTCTTTGTCTTAAAATGCTTTTTCTTGCTGGTTTCAGTTGAATAACTAAATTAAGTGAAGGTTTTATACAATTCTCTTCAACATCAGAAAACACACAACAAATGCACTGAAAGTTGGAGCATGATTAAAATGTGCCTACATCTGCTGCTGTCTTTTTGGTTAATGGAAATAATAAGGTAACATTTCTTGCAACCATAATGTTGCAGTTGTTTAAATATGACGACATGCTACTTAATCAAAAGTCATCTTTGAAAGAAAGGTTTTCTTATAATTGAATTTGACTTGGGTATCATGCCTTTAGATTTAGGCACAAACTATAACCCTCTTTTTTTTTATTTTACACAGCAGTGTAGTAGAAGTTATAGTAAAAAAAAACAACTTTTGTTACACTTTATGAGGTGCACTCTATTTATCTTTAGACCTCGGGCTTATTTACTAGTGTCTAAGACATATTATAGGTGAGGAGTTGCATCATGAGAAGGATGCAGTATTTCAGAGCTTCACCAGCAGCAGGGACTGGACACTCTGCTGGAACAGACTCTCTATATAGATCAAACAATAACTGATAGACAAACAAAAGTCCAGGCAAACCTGCCTTCTTATATTGAAGATAGAGAATTGTACACAATAAGAAATCTTTTTATTTGCTTGGTTTCACAGAACTGTAGATGTTTCAAAAGACTCATTGTTAAAGATCAGTTGCCAATACAGCAATATGTCCAAGGTGATAGACAAACAGTGTCATTGTATTATTTCTCCCGAGACGCCTTACACTGATCAAATAGGCTGCAGCAGTTCCAATAAGATTAGTATCACACATTGTGTGTGTCTGATTTTAGCATCTTCCTGTAAAATCCAAGACATGATTCAAAATTCTTCTTCTCACAAGCTTCACTGGATCTAACAGAAGCATTGTGTAACTCTCTGATCTGAACATTATGTGTTTCTGATGTGCTTTGATGGCACAGTGATATTTATTATGTACATTCCTGAAGCAGGCGTTGTCCAGCCTGACGCTGAGAAAACACACCTCACAGTTTTTACCTCCGGGATGCAGCGTCACGTTACAGCTAAGATTCGCTTTACATATGATCTCACCCTCCAAAAACCGGATATCAATACACGCCCAGTTTGTTGAACACACACGGCTGATGTCTCAAAAAAATGCAAGGAGAGATTGTTGGAGGTAAAAGAACAGAACAAGAGATAAGACAAGAGTCAGCATCAGACTGACTTTTATTCCCTGGAGAGAGCTCAGAGTACTGGTAGGATGCAAGATGGACATCATTGTTAGGAGAAAATTATTGGGAAAATCTCTTATAAAATATTAAAACGTAACTATAATTGCAAAAAATTACCTAAAGTCTCTTTGAAATCAAATAAAGGGGTGCAGAAGTCCAGTCCATCAAATGGCTGAACTTCCTTTCATGCATGTCATTCAGCTCTGCAGAGGTCTGATAATGAGCAAGGCATTTAATTCTGGTATATTGGAAAAGTTGTAGGATTGTAGTTGGTCACCCCCTGATTTATTAATTCCATAGTTTCCCAGCAGAGCACCTCAATCTCATACTGCAGGGTAACTATGGGTCCTAGTGTCTCTAAAAGCCTTCTTTTATCAGGCCTCTCTCTATTGGAACTGGTTCCCAGTTAAGTCTCAGGAAGCAGACACCTGTTCTAGCTTTAAAATTAGGCTTAAACGTTTATTTTTGATTAAACTCATAGTTAAGCCTGGTTTGGAAGACCCTTAGCGATCCCTTTACTTATGCTGGTATGGACTTAGGCTGTTGTGGGACATCCAGTGATGCATCAAGGGCTTCTCTCTGTCTTTGTACATACAAGTATTGTCAAGACGTTGAATTTCTTGTTTTCTTTCTCAGCAGATATCCTTAGCAAAGGGTGCTGTTGGCTCCTCTTCTGCTTTCTCCACCCCCAACCTGGTCTGTGCAGATGGTTGTCCTTCCTAAGCCTGCCTCTGCTGGATGGTTTCTATCCCGTCAAAAGGAAACTGTTCTTATTTACACTGACGCTTGCCACCTTACGCATGCTCAGGATAGGTCACAATAGGACGCAATCTATTAGTTTCCTTAACTAGGCAATCATTTTTTATCAACTGACTTACATGAACTTGTACTGAGTTAATAATAATGTGGGTTTGCTGTCATCAGATTACACTTGGACTAAAAAAAAAAAAAAGTGCATTGAATCGTCCGAAGTTCCTTTGAATGACTTTGCTGTGAATTATTGTGATGTAAATAAAGCTGAAGGGGACTGAAATGAACAATTTGTGAGCATGTTGGTCTCTGGGGTTATCACATCTACAAAGAAGGGATCTAAGGCCTGCGGTATAGATATACATCAGCATGTTGAACCCAGAGAGGAATTTAAATGTATCATTGCTCATCAACGTAATGCCCTGTGTGCCTTTGGGTGTGTGTTGAGAGCAAAGATGGACACTTAAAGTACACCATTTAAAACAAACAAACAAAACCAAAAACAATAAAAAAAATAAAATAAAATAAAAAAAAAAAACCTGACTCATAATATAAACTGACAATCACAAGGATTTTTCAATTACTCATAATGTCTAGTTCACTTTCACGCATTATGCTGGTAGTTGTCTGTATGGACTTAATATACTTCAAATCCCTACAATGTCATAGAAATTACTGGGGCTGTTTGTAGACTTGCACAGCTGTTTAGAGTGTATATGGCTTTAACTCTGGTGTGTATTGGGTCGTGTTACCATCTCCTTCCAGCTCCAGCTCCAGTCTGTTGAGGTAATGAAGATCAATGAGAGGAAAGGTGGAGGCCGGCTGAGATCCAGGTACTGTCTCCATGTTTCAGGCCAAAGCTCTATTGATCCGCCTGTGCTCCACTCTGCCAACATCTGATAAAGGACTTCTTTGGACACATACACACACACACACACACACACACACACATATACACATCATGCACACACTCGCGAAGACTTACTCTCAGGCACTTCCAAATACAAACACCAGTTTGCTGGACTTGCACCCTAATTCTGTAAAAGGAGTTCAACCTCCATCACGCTCTTATGCTTTTCCACACTGTCTCAAGCACCTCAAGGAAAATGTAGAGCTCACATTTCATCATTGTCAAATGATGCCGGCTAAGTATAGCTATTTCTCTCGCTGCAAATTGCCTCATGGTGGTGTTGCCTTCAAGTACTCTTAGCAAGCTCCTACTTCAGAACACACACGACAGAGGCAAAATCCTATCATCTATTCAAGTAGCGCTTTTGTTGGCAATAACGAGGAAATTCTGCCATTACAGCAGGTTATTTTCAGAGTCTGTTACATTATTGTGGTGCTACATCTCATAGATTGAACGTGAGGCTGTGAAAAAGAAAATAGTTCTGTTGTATCAGGACAGGAAGATGATCATCTGGTCCTCATCAAGTCTTACAGTTTGAAAAATGCAAATACAGAGAAAATGTTAAACAAGAAAGAGGCCAAAATTCAGAAGCAGTGAAAGAAAACCATGTAGCTACTTCAGCAGCAGCTGTTTACAATGGTAAACACATCTTTTTACATGGTTGTGAATGAACAACTCTGTTTCTTTTTAGTCAGTAAAAGACTGTCTGATTTAAACTTTTGTCTCACTCTGTCTCTGTCCCTCACTCTCATTGTTTAACTTTCCTCCTCTGATAATGTTCTCTTGTGTTTTTATGATGCATCAGCCATAGCGCGCACTCATAACGGCCAGTGTAACTGGCATTTGATGTGGTGCGTAAAGTGAAACTCAGCTCTAGTGTGACACAGCGTCCTGGAAGCAAGACTTGCGAGGTGCAGTTTCTCAGCCTCCGCGTGCTTCAGAGTAATGGCAGCTCCAGGAATGCGCATATGAATGTTAACAATCAATTAAAATGAATTAGAAGTGCAGAGTTTTATGGATGGAAAATTATAAACTACTGCTTTTAACTGACTCAATACGCATTTTTCTAAAGAATCAGAAAGAGAAAATCCAAGAGACTTTTGAACATTGATCAGAAATGTTTCATGGTGGGTAAAAAATAAACGTAGTTTCCAGTCAAACACCACTGATGTATTCATCCTTTAACATTAAGACGCTGCATGTATTGAGGGTTTATTTAAGTGTATAACTTTATATTTTTTCTTTTGTTGTGCCAAACAGCTTTAGTTAAAGAAACAAACAAAGAAAAAATGCTCTGCAATTGAAGACTGATGATCAGAAACTGAACCCAAGGAGGAGATCTCAGAATGAGCGATGTCGTAACTTGATAGTCCAACCAGTTCCTAAAGTGAAAGAAAAAAGATACACAATGACTTTCAGAATATAATAAAGGTGTGTGATATTGCAACGTCCGTGATCATACTGGTATTTTTTTTTTTTTACACCAGTAGAAAATGTGAGATTGTGACATGACGTGATCACACATTTCCTCTGCAATAATGATGTATCACAAAAAAAAAAAAAACAACCAAATCATAACGGCGTGGAATTACATAGGCTCTATTTCGCTATCCATTTTATGTCAAATTGAAAAATATTGGAAGGATTTTACCGAAGTTACGATGTCTTGCTTGGCCAAAGACATCCATATCGTCTGTGATGACCTCATCAAGATATTTTAGAAAATTATTGAGATATAATTCTTTGGCGATGTCACCCCCTTGTTGGTTACAACAAGAAGTCTGCTGAAACTAGTTTAACCATGAAGTATTTCACCAGTTTTAGCCTCTCTACACTGGCTCCCTGTTAAATCCAGGATAAAGTTTAAAATTCTTCTCCTCACATATAAAGCTCTCTATGACCAAGCTCCATTGTACATAAAAGATCTTATAGTTTTATATATTCCAAATAGAGCCATGCGCTCTCAGACTGCAGGTTTGCTGGTGGTTCCTAGAGTCTCAAAGAGTACTATGGGAGGAAGGGCCTTTAGCTATCAGGCTCCTCTCTTATGGAACCAGCTCCCACCGTGGGTTCGGGAGGCTGACTCCCTCCACACCTTTAAGATCGAGTTGAAAACCTTCCTTTTTCATGATTCTTATAGTTGAGATAGGAGCATCTCCTGAGTTGGAGTCTGCATGTACGGGACCCAACTATCCAGGTTTTGCTCATTGCTCTTATAGTTATGGGTAGTCTAGCCCAGTGTTTTTCAACCACTGTGCCGTGGCACACTCGTGTTCCGTGAGAGATTATCAGATGTGCCCTGAGAAATGACCCAATTTCACCGAATTGGTCTAAAAAGCAGCTCTGTGTTCATCCAAACAGGCCTCAGTGAAACATAAGAAAGACAAGATGGACTTTATATTAAGAATATGGACTTTAAAAAAAACAAAGCAAACAAAATACAACATTTTGGTTTGTGGTGTGCCTTGTGATTTTTCAGTGAAAACAAGTGTGCCGTGGCTCAAAAAAGGTTGGAAAACACTGGTCTAGCCAACCTTTACTTATGTAGCAATGGGGATGTTACCTGATGCACTGAGAAGTACCTCGCTCTATTACTCTAATATATTAATGTATAAATATATGCCAATATTGCCGTCTCTAACTTATTTCTCATTTTTTCCACAGGTCTTCCTGATTAAGTGCAATTGTACATGTTGTTCTGTCTTTCCTGTCCTCTCCACCCCAACCAGTCGAGGCAGATGGCTGCCCTCCCTGAGCCAGGTTCTGACGGAGGTTTTCTTCCTGTTAAAGGAGAGTTTTTTCCTTCCCACTGTCGCCGCATGCATGCTCAGGATGGGGGATTGGATCGAAGTCATGACTCAATGCAATCAGTTGGTTTCTATTATAGGATATGTATGAATTGGCTCGAAATGATGTGTATGTTGATCCGTGAATGTAAAGTGCCCTGTGACAACATTGTTGTGAAGTGGCGCTATACAAATAAAGTTGAATTGAATTGAATGTAGCACAACTTAGGCACGTACCAGAAGTGACAATGTGGGATGTGTGTGTAGGTCAAAATAAGGACTTACATAGTTTTACTCACCAACCCTCATTCCAGCTATGAAAGAGTCATTAAAAAACTATCTACAGTTTCAGAAACAAGTTCAATCAAAACTAATAAGTAGATCCTTTGTTTATACCCTTAAATACAGTCAGTGGGGTTTCCTTTAAACTAGCAGTCCTGCGGACGACATGAGGGAAACGCAACTCATCTGAGCACATCAGAGCAAATGCCCTTCTCATCTATTTCTTTTTCAAGTCGTCTTACAAAGGAAAGGGTGGAGGACTGATTTTAACCACAGAATGGAAGTCTGACATTCGGATGTGATGTCTGCCTTTTCACTCAGGTTAAACTCAGTCAATGAAACAACAATACTTCATGACTGCAATTTGTAATGATTATAATGAAGAGAACTTAGGTTTTTATATCGCCTTATAAACATCCAGGGATGCTTGACATTGTAGGGTAACATAAAACGACTCAGACAAGACATAAACATTCGCAAACTTCAAAGATTAGGTTGCTTTTGTTAGCCGTGATGAACAGATGCTGTTTGAGGAGTTGACCGGTCAGACGTCAGTGGAGAATGAATTCCAGAGTATTGAGGCTTTGGCGCTAAATGTTCCGTTACCAAAAAGTCTTCAGTTTTGTGCATGGGATGGGAAGCAGGCATCTGATGTGCAAAGAGAGCTAAAAGATCTTAAAGTGAATATAGGTTTTGATTAGGTGCCTCTGGAGATGGAGATGTAAGTAAGATTGATGTACCTCCAGGTATGGGCGTAGCGGACGCGGGGTACATGGAGGACATGTCCCCCACACTTCCCGCATCTCTGTCCTCTGTCCCCCGCACTTTTTACAGCCGTAATAACCACTTGATTACTTTTTTTACATTCTAAAACGTGTTTTTCCGAGCCGCACCTAAACACATCACGAGCGGGCGAAGCTACAGCGGCTAACAACAGACATCGTGTAAACAGAGAAGTCTGTCTTTGATGTGATTCACATCTTCGAATAGCAAACCAGCTAAGAGAAAAAAAAAACTAAGACAGTTTTTTCCAAACAAACCGCGTAAGCTGAGTCATGCTGCTGAATGTAAACGCTTTTTAGCTGAAACAGAGATGTTCTGCAATGTTTATGTCACCATGTGGATTTTAAAAGATGACAGATAGATGTCAATTAAATTAGCTAAGCTAGCTAGTTCAGGCAGAGGCAGTAGTATCTACATTTACTTTAATAACATTTTTGTTAAATAGTACTCTTGGGAGTTATTTTGTTGCAAAAATGTTTTTACTTGAGTATTTTTATTCTAAAGTAATAATAAACTGCAATTACTCAAGTAAAGGCTTGGGCTTAGGCTACTATTTAGGCTGCTCTAAGATTACTTACTTCTGGATAGAAAATAAAAATATAAATTTATTTGTCTTCCTTTGACTATCATATTTGTACAGATTTAATTTATTAAATCTGTGGCATTTAAAGTTTAAAGTAAATTAGTCTTTTGATTGCTGTTTATTATTTTGATTGAAGGATGACTTTAATGTTATTTGATTAATAAAATCAGATGTTAAACTACACATCATTTCAGTAGGTTTTTTTTTTTTTTTTTTTTTTTTTCTAGATAAATTTTTATTCTTACTCAGGTAATTATTTGGATGGGTACTTTTTTCTCTTATGGAAGTAAGATTGTTCTTAAGAAACAATGGTCCAGACACCAGCAGCAGGTGTGAACATGGATGGTCTTCACAGCAGGAGAAATTATAACTAAAGTCCTGCCATAGAAAGTCTCTGTTATAACAGACTGAGAAGAAATATTGATGGCATCAAAGAGATTTTGAGATTATATTCCACAACAATTTCACTTTTAGTATTGTATGTATAAGTCATTTTTAATTTATTTAGGTATAGCCCCCACTCAAATATTAACAAATTGTTATTTATTTTGATCATATTACTGTTTCTGCTTGAGTGTAAAAATGAAATTTCAAAGAAAATATTAGTTTATAATTCATTTGTTTGCAATTATAATTTACTGTTAGGCAGCAGGCATTGCTCATTCTTTTTAACTGATTAATTTTAAACATCTGTGCTGTTATCATTGATAATAAAATAAAAGATAAAATAGCTACATCTTAATGTTGACATGTTTATTGTTGGGTCACTTTTTCCTTTACATTAAATAATGTGGCTTATTAGCCAGTTGCCGTGTTACTTCCGTGTCATTTTGGTGCTGATATATTTAAACAGGAATGGTGTTTTACCAAACTTATTGTTTTCAGTGTCATCATTTGGCACATAATACTCTGACTACTCACCCTTTTGATGCTCCAGGGTCATTCTCTGTCAACTCAACCAGTTTAGCAGCTTTAGTTTTTAGATTTTGACTTTAGAGTTTGATAGTATCTCATTCTAAAGAACTAAAGTTGGTTCCCTGGTCCTGTGCTAGTTATAGTTATGTGGTTCTTCGGCTGCTAAGGATAGATGCAACTGAAACAGCAGTTTGGTTACATCGTGGTATGTGAAAGTGCTCTACAAATAAAGTTTTGATTGATTAATTGAATGCGAGAGGATGATAAATCCTTCTGAAGATCTAAGCAATTTGTCCCCCTCAATTCTAAAATGATGGCTACGCCCTTGCCATCAGGACTTTGTATGTTTGAGGATCCTGGCAGCAGAAATCTGCACATGTTGGAACCTGTTAAACCTGTATGGAAACCCCACAGGAATCCACCAGTCAAGTCACCTTCTGGTAAGGGTTAGAGCTCGAAATAAAAACTGTATTGTCTTGACAAAAAGGATTATAGTTTGGGCTTTAAGAATAATGCATTGCATTGGTTTCACTTTCCATGCAGGTTGCCTTGGTGACAGCTAACAGAAACAAGTTAGGGCACATCTCCTTGTTGAGTTTAGTAATAGCTTTGATGTGGTTCAAATTGATTGTGGTTGATTAAAAGTTACTTGGTTAGACTTAAAACTATCATATTTATGGTGAAAACACTTTATTTGAACTTTTCACCTTCGCTTTGATGGCTACATCTTGATACTGTACATGCAACTGCTCTCACAACCAAACCAGGTCACCTATTCTTTGAATGTAATTGCAGACAGTGTATAGCACATATGTCACTGGGGTGTGTTTTGGGGGAGGAGAACAGTCTTCATAATGGATGCCATTTGGACTATTTACAACAACCACTTGCAGTTTAGCCTTCCTTTAACATAATTACGGGTCATTATTGACCTCAGGAGCAAAGGAATGAGATCAGTTTTGGATAGTCTGGATTGAGGGTTGCACATGCCTATCACAAAAATTCTTCTGCTCTTGTGAGAAGTTGACAAAAACACAAGATTCTCTATTTTTCTATCTCACATTAAAACAAAACAGCATCTATGCAAAATGTTTGTATTAGATAGCTTATTAGCTGATTGATATCAGAACAATTTGACACATGCTGTGTACGATTGAGTATGTCCTGATATAAGCTTGCATTTTACATTCGCTGTACAGAGATATTTAACTTAGCCCTTAAAAAAAAGGATGCCTTACCTGTAATCACTTTCAAAGAAAATGGTAGAGAGGGATCTCACTGCATTTAACAGCGGTGGCAAGTTCCAGTTCAAAATCCTCAAATGATCTCATTCTCCCCCACTGCCTTTTGAAATTTACTCAAGATCTATCTTAATATATTCTAAAAGGTGCTAATTGTCTTTCCTAGAGCCGCAGAGTTTGAGAAAGATTAGATAAGAGTTCTTTTCAGGCAAATAGCCCCCCCTCCCTTTTGCTTTATGGCGTTTCAAGCCATTAAAATACTTTGTGAATGCCAAAGTCTGGCTCACTACATCTATGTCATTTAAATGAGCAAGCCACAGAAGCTTTTCCTCAAATGGATTGTAGCTGGTCTCAGGCCAGTTTGACACATTTCAGTCTGATGAGTAAGATAAGGCCATGCTGGAGATGGCTGCACAGTGCCCATGTCTGAGCCAAATATTGGAGTCTGAGCATATATTTGCTTCCCACATGCAATTAGCCTGACGTTACTGTTAATGCTCTGTGAACTGGACCGACTGCTATTTGATGCCAAACATGTTTTGGATTTTTTGACCTAATTAGCATAGCTATGAACAAAAACAAAAAAATGAAAAAGACAAAAAAAAAAAAAAAAAAAAAGGGCAGAGCAGGCTTTCTGAGACTGCGGCGTTAATTTGTATTCATATCATTTAATTTGTTCTTATAAAAGTGTGTGTTGAGACAAACACCAAAAGATGAGATTTACACAAAATGTAATCAGGCAGGCGCTAGCTTTGGGCTAATGTTAACCTCCGCCACCCTGTGTTTGCATCTGCCTCTGCTGGAGGGCAGCTCTCTACCACACCAGACAGTTCATGTTTCTGCCCCCTTTAACGGAGAGAATAAGACAGGAAACTTAGACATTTTTGAGCATCTTTTCACTCCAAGCAGTGAACCAAAGCATCTTTTCCTCTTTCCCTCTCTCTCTCTCTCTCTCTCTCTTTTTGCTTCCTCTAGTTTATCTTTCACATCTCGGTATTTATGTCACTCCAGGCAAAGCTTACAGTAGACAGGCAGCGCTTTCAGATGGATGGATGCATTGTGGATGGAAATACTGGAAAACACTTGTTACACATTAAAACTGAAGAGAATCACATTACTGTACGATCCATGTGGCATTCTTGCTGAGGGCGCCGTTTTCCTGTTACTCATATCAATGCTCAATCCACTTTGAGATGATGAAGGACCACATGTCACATTCATTGCTGGATGCAGGGAGAGAAATCCCTGGGGAAGCAGTCAGACATGAATGCTGTAGGTCAGCTTTGTGCATTACATTGTTTAACTGCATAAATGTGCATTTGCACTCATTTTAGTGACAGCAGTGGCATTTTTTTTCTATTTAAGCTTATAAATGTCTGCACTTTATGCAACTCGAATATTTATGAATGCTTCGTATTGGTCAGATAAAAAGACAGTGATCTGTACAAACACCAATCACTGACAAAAAGTCAAATAAAAGTTAAAAGCAGGTAAATGAAAACCAGATGTAATGTTTTAAAGCAGGTTTTAAGAACAGATCATTTTTGCTTTTATTTCTTTATGTAACAAGATAAGGTTGATTATTTGTGTATACATTTTGAATGAAAGTAAGTAAAAGTATTTAAAAAATAATAGTACATTTAAGCCTCGATGTACAATGTTATTATCAGTACTGACTGGCACATATTTTGTGTTTGTTTGAAACACAGTTTGTTCACATCCTCAGAATTTAACAATATGCATCCATTCAGGTGCTTGACAAACCATTTATGACACTGTTAGAGGTGTTTTTGGTTTTTTTTTAACCCAAACATTAACCTTTTCTACTGTCACCATATTTATATATTTGTCTATTTCCTAACAAAGGGAAGTCCTAACGAAACTCATATGTGATCAATTATGCTGATAATAGAAGAGAAAAATGCTTTATTCAGATAAAAATGTCTTACGTTTGTGAAGATGAAACATCAAAAGCAAAAAAACTAAAAAATAAAAGGTTAAGCTGTGACTGAAGAAAATATTTATTTTAAAGGCTGAATTTGAGAAATGAACAGAAACCAACTGACAAAAACTGAAACTATATATATATATATATATATATATATATATATATATATATATATATATATATATATATATATATATATATATATATATTGTATATACACACATGTTATAAACACACACACACACACACACACACAAACATATATATATATATATATATATATATTGTATATACACACATGTTATAAACACACACACACACACACATATATATATATATATATATATATATATATATATATATATATATATATATATTGTATATATACACATGTTATAAACACTTTAACATGTGTCTATAGTTCATGTGTCTATAGTTTCTTTTCCACTTAATTAAAAGAATGTGTCTAAAGTTAAAAGCAATGTATACAGACAGACTTGGCTTTTAATAAACTGCATGCCCAGGCTTGGGACAATGGTGCTTGCAGATTATCAATATTTGATATTGAAGAGCAGCTACAGCAGTAGCTTTCCCTTCTGTTGACATTTTGTAGTTTTTAATTATTGAATTTTGTTAACTTGAATGATATCTGGCTGTAGATGTAGCTGCTTCCTCCTGTCACAAAATTTGTTTGTTTCTGTTTATTTGATTTAAAAATGTAAAATTTCAGATGCCCTCTAAGCTCAGAGAGAACAAAACCTTTGATTTGTCCAAACTTGTTAAAAAACAAAGACAGTGATAACAAATACAACTAAGTGCAAATTCGCAGATTCTACACATTGGACAGAAAACTGGGCATTTCACCCAATAACTTATTATTAAGTTATTATGAATGATCAAACCAATCATTTCAGCTCTACTTCCATAGAAAACAGCCCAAAATGTATACAATTAAAACATTTTTATGCCCACATGTAATTTGCTAAAGTAGCTAGTACCTGAAGCTGTCAAGTAAACATAAAAAAAGTTCATTTTTAAACAAAAATAAAACAGTGCATTGCAGTTTAGTTTAAACTACAAGTTCTTCAGTTCTGTGGTTTATAGCTGTACTTATTGGAAGTAATAAATTGCATCTTTTTTTTTTATAATTTGTCAATTTGTTCTGCTGAAAATCATCACTTATTAGTGTATTTTTCTAAATAAATGCTAAAGGGCGTGACCCCCTGGACACTGTAAACTTACTTGGGTTTATATTTTTATGCTTCACTCTCCTTCAGCCACCAGCCACCAACGGGTAATGAAGAATGTAATCGAATTAACCCTCGTGTGTAAACAGGAAAAAAGAAAATTCAGCATGACAGCGGCAGTGTCCAGTTCGCCGCTGCTTTACTTTCTCCGATAGATTTCAGCTCAAACCCTGCACACCGTCAAGTTTAACACACTGCTGCTGCGATATCATAAAGCACACAATACAATCACAGACACGGAAAGCTGAGACCTGGTGTCATGCACAACCTCTCAGCATGGTGATGGTGTTATGCATTTTTATGTCGGGCCGGGGCCTCTTTCGAAATAGCGGTGTCACGGGTTTGAGGTTTGGTAACCTTGCGGTTTATTATCTCAGGGCTGGAAAATGGGTTTTATTCCAGGCTGAAGATGAGTAAGGCTCTGATAGGAATGCTGGGCTTTCTGCCTCTTACCCCTCACTGCTGGGGGCTTATTTCAGCAGAGAGAACTAACATTCCATCTCTCCCTTACTCTGTCTTGTATAGATTTTTCCCGAACTACCACTTTCATTACATTTGCTGCTTTCTTTCCTGCTTTGACTTTCATGTTCTCTAACTCTTTCCTCGCACCCTCAATTTCACCCATCTTCATTATGCTGTCATTAAAGCAGTTCTGATTTCATTGCAATCATTTATCATTCTGTTCCATGGACTCATTATCAGGATCTTTATTGCTTCTTCTTTTCTTTTTGCGCCCCCCCCCCCCCCCCCCCCCCCCCCCATCAATGCTTCTATCGTTTGTCAGCCCTGCAGTGAAATGGCTCCAGTGCAATGAGATTGTGGTCCAAAAGTCAGAAAAAAAGACATGAAAGAAAGCAGCATACACTCCTTCTTTGCCCTTTTCCTTGTCTATAGAGCACTGCTTTAACCACAACTGCCCCCCCTTTCTCCAGCTGAGGTCATGTTCTGCAGGGTCACATATGGTGACAAGCCTCTGGTCTCATAAATTGCTGCTACTGGATAACTGTGTGTGCAGCTGTTAGTGAGTGCTCACACTTTACCTCTAAGTGCCCCCCCGCTGTTGTCCAGGTTTGACCAGTCATCAATTGCTTCAGGCTTAGAGGCATGAGTGTGCGGTGACTTTGGTGCTTCCTGATGTTGTAAAATAAACCCTTTTTCTAACATTGTATTAACTTTTTCCATAGAGCACTTCCATCACATTACATAGATCTGTTTTTATATTTGCGACTTTAATTGCAAGCAACTCAGAACGTTGGGACCAATACAAATAAAGGACACAAAACTGCAAATACTTGTGAGGTTAATTATCAACGTTTCTGTCTATCAGCACCAAATGCGATGTGAAATTGTGAGTAAATTATGAAAGTTCCGAAACAAACTCACAAGGTGGATTCCGTATCAAGGCAGGACAACAGTGTGCTGTTGCTGCAGAAAAAAAAAAAAAAGACAAAAAAGCACATTGGGTACATCCTGCGTTTAGAAACAACATCATTGTTTAATCCAGGAGATGAAGCTGGACCACAGCCGCTTCAGAATGGACTTTAGGATGATGTGGGACAGTTGGAGGATTTGCTTTAGCAGCTACACTGCAAAAACTCAGCCTTAAAAAACAATAAAAAAAAAAATATACAAAAATTAGGTAAACGTTGCTTAAAATAAGATAAATTATCTGCCAACAAACAGAACAAGAAAATTTGGCTTGTCAAGTCTTCCCAAAACAAGTAAAAATACTCATAAAACAAGAGGAATACTCTGGCATAAAATCTAAGAATTATCTTACCTTTAAAAAAATAAGCATATGTCTTCTCAATATAAGATTTTAATCTTAGATTTCAGTTTTTGCAGTGTAGCTGTTTGCTTTAAGAAGCAGAGAAGAAATAATAAAGACACGCTGACATGATGATAAGTTTGAATGAAAAAACATTCAAAGTGACACCTGAACAGCTCGTTACTGGTGATCTGTCAGTCAACATGCCATGTCTTCAATGATTGGTCAATTATATATCTATGGGATGCAAATATTGAAAAAAATCACTTCAATTTGAAAAAATAAAACTCGCAAAAGTGGTGGACAGAATTTGCTTACTTATGTTCTTATTGACTTTACACAAATCTGATAAGAATTCTGCCATGCGAATTACTTAGATGAAATACTTGGAGTAGGTGTGTAAAGGCCTTAAGTCTTCCTTTTTTAACATGTGTGCAAAAAGGGTATATTTTAAGATAAAGTTTATATTTTTTCCTTTTTTGACTAATCTGAGCCAATTTAGAAGCTTCAATTTTATCCAACGTCATATATTTGCAAGGTCGAAATACCACTGGTGCCATGTGGAACTTTGAACAGGTACATTGTTGGATTACTGACCTCTTGTTTGAATGTTTGACTTTTCCATCATGTTTATTGTTTATTATTATCTAACAATAAGCTACAGGTCCAACTTATTTGGTAGCTAATAACAACCACTACAGTTTGTGCAGCAAACAGCGTGTTTTTCAGTCTGTACTGGTCCAGCCACAACCATAATAACAAGCCAAGGAAAATAATTTTGTGTTGCCAGCAGTGCTGTATTTACCCATGGTGCTCAGAGATCAGGAAAAAACACAGAACTGGAATTAATGTCAATTAACTGCAACAACCTCCTACAGGAGATGGCATTACACTTCATCCTGGCAGCTGTGTTGGACCATGTTTTCTGATAATCATGACTTTAAGGCTGGTTTATTATTTACAATGGAACAATCATGTCAGTCCACACTGGAGGACTCAGAATGAGGTGCCAGCTCTTGTGGAGACTGGTAAAATCGATCGGTCTCTTCTCTTTCTGCCCTGGAGTTGTTGATGTCTGTTTCAGAGCTTCCATAGAAAATGCTACAGTCACTAAACATGTTGTTATAAAAAGAGTGTCATCTTGTACACACTCTTGTAGCCCCCCCCCCAAGTGCAGCATATTATAGAAAATTGACATATGCATCAGGGGACTATGCTCCCATCAATGCAAATGCAGTTTTAGAGCAAATAAATACTTGCAACTACTGCAGTAGTTTGACAACACACAAGGTGACTCTTGTTTCACACAAAGGCTAAATAATAGCAGGTATTAAATGGGCTTGAATTGCAAGGTGTTGTTTCAGTTTAAACCCAAATTCAGGAGAATTTAGAGTATAAGCCAATAAGCCAAAAGTTTGTGGGAGCAGTGCTAATATTTTGTCATGCATTGTGCACAAATGGGAAACACAATTATTATTTTTTTATGTGTTGCTGATTGGTTTAATGCGGCAAAGCCAGCAGCTTGCTGTTTGTTTACTCTCTCCTGGGTAATACAGTTGTGTCTGCTAGCTGATATCCTACAGTGTTAGCAGATGTTGTTTAACCTGTATCCATGCTGTGACTGGGCTTGTTTAGCCATGGCTCTTGTTTAATATGTTTTGCTTTCATGTTTCTGAGCTTAATTATAAATAAAATATGAATGTTCTGGTTTCTCTTATTCTCAAAGATGTTTCCATGCCGTATTTTTGTCTTTGCTGTTTGTGCAAAGAACTCATATTGTCAAGATTACCTTCAAGACTAATGGAAGGCTCATTTATATTTTCCTGTAATCCCGACTTCACAGAAACTCAAAGGGAGACATTTTTGCATGTAGGACAAGTATTTTCATTTATTTATTTATTTTTTTTTTTACAATAAATTCAGACTCCTGCTGTGTTTATTTAATGTCGTGCATAAAAGAGACGTTTAATCTTGAGCAAACAGGCATCATGTCAGCTTATTTTACACATTTTCATATCATAATTACATCTGAACTTCTGAGCTCCTCTTCCACAGTTGAGAAGTCTGCTACACCCAGCTGCACTCTTGCCAACTTTAAGTTTATATATAGTGATGCTTATCAGTGACACACAACATTTATACAATGCCCCCAAGCCATTAAAGGTTGTTAAATATATGTAAGTTAATTGTTCCATACACTGCATGACTGAGAAGCCTTAGCTCGAAGATATTGGTTAGTTTAATCAGTGTTATATAGATTATATGATCTTTTAGTGTATGCATTTCTTTTAGTATCAGTTTCATGGAAAGTTACTCATCTTCAGTCTAGATCATTTAGTAGTGCTGCTGATTCAATGCATATGTCAGGAGGGTTGCCTGGGGAGTCTTTCTCTATATCTGCCTCTCCATTTTTCTTTCTCCCACTCTGAGAGTGCTTAATCGTCGAGCCTTTAGTCATCTCCTCCTCTATAAATACCTGGTCGCTTCATCTTCATGGTTTCAGATTGTGAGCTGGTCAACTAAGTTTGTCAGAAATATTTGGTAAATTTTGTAGTTTGAGGATGCTTATGTCATTTCTCATTTCTCAAAATTTAAAATGTGCCTTTTTTCAGTGGTTAAAAATGGTGAATAATGGTGAAGTGCTGCTGCAAAGCTTTGCAAAGCAGTTGCTGGCAAATCATTTGAACATCCCTTCCCTAAGATTAGTTTTCTGAAAGAAAAACTGTAGGTGCAAAGATAATCATATTATCATCATTGTGATTGCTTACATCAAAGGACAGTTTGTGACAGTCATGAATCGATGGGAAACTAGAAAGGCACTGGAAGAGCGCAGACCTCTGTGAAGCAGCTTATATGTGCCCATACTCTGAATAATCCTCTGAAAAATATCCTTTGCATTTCTTCCCTCTCAAAATTTAATGGAGTTTAAGTTAGATTTAAGTTAGAAAATCTAAGTTAGAACAAAAATTCAATCAGTAGTTTTTGCGTAAAGTTTCTAACAGAAAAATGAAGAAACGTGGGCAAAAACACAACCTCATCAGCGGAGGTGGTTAATGCCCCATGTTCACCTTCACTGATGCTCCTTGTTTCCCTTTCAGCTTGTCTCTTTGGACCAAATCATTGCCCGGGCAAATTGGCACATGTTTTACGTGGGGTGCCCTTCTCTGGGCCCAGCCCTCAGAGAACAACTTTCCTCAGGGCCGCAGCACCATAGGGGAGCAGGACTCGAGCTGCCGACCATCAGGTCACAAGACAAGTGGCTCAAACACCTTAGTCGCTAACAGAATAGCACAGGTAAATTCTTGGTAAACAATATGGAAAGTCACAGCTAACAATTTGATGTCCCTTGTGCAGATCATCTCGTTTACCGTGGCGTGTTCAGGATGGCACCAACGGTGTCTGAAAGCTCTGCAATTCCACCTCCCTTTAGATTTCTGCTGACTGTCTTGTTGCAATCAGCATGTAGCATCTTAAATTACTGTACAGACACATTAAAGTCCAGCATGCGTTAATGCAGCCATGTCACAGTGAAGCACATACTGCATTCTATATATTCTTTTTTCATGACCTTGTTCCATTTTGTTAGCTACTGAGCTCACATTACCCATCAGACACACTGGAAGAAACAGTTTGAACCTTCTGTTTTTTTCTCTGCCTGGCTTTCTGTTGCCTTGCTTTTCAACTCCTTTGGGATTTGGTGTGTTACTTTGATGGTTATCTTGACTTTGGAAAGCTCAATCAGTTGATCTTTCTGGTAAATAACTCTTCTGTTACCGTGGGAAGGTATCGTAACAAACCTTTATGTCCAAAGTTCAAAGTATGCAGAGAAATCACTTGAGCAGCAGAGCTGCTGAATCAGCGTAAAAAAATGGTAATAATCACTGAAATAAAGTAAACTGTCTTTTAAAAAAAATTAAATAGTACGGTCAGACCTACTACATTCTCCTGCCACCATGCGATTCACTGTAGACAGGAATGTTTCCTTCCTTGTTTTTCTGCAGACCTGACCTGCTGAAACATAATGTTAAATAAATAAGTGTGTGTTTGTGTCATACAGACATACAGTGGAAACAGAAAAATGTCTACAAGATCTGAGCTGTTGGCTGCAAGGTAACCCTCCTGACCTCAGCAACAATTTCTGTTAGTGCCATTAATCTTCACAATGTCAATGGAAGACAATGGCTTTGGCTGTAATTAATGTCATCACATGTCTCAGTGCATAAATCACACCATATCAATGTTTGATGTGTTGCCTTGAGTTTCTTCTTTTCCCTGCTTGCGGTTATCACTGGTGGCTTGGCTAAAGGAGGCATAAGCTGTGCAATAAATCAACCCACTTGCCCAAAACCAAGTCCAACCAGAACGCCAACTTTCATTCCTTTTTGGACGCAGAGGATGATAATTGCTTAGACAAGAACTACAGCCTTGCTTAGCCATTAGATTTTCTTAAGAATAATAGTCTCAAATGCCCTGAGAAAATGAAGATTTTAAAGCTTTATATTTGGCAAAAGGGAAACACCAAGTAACACGCTCTAAATGTAATGGCTTCAAAATGAACAAAATAGCTCCTTGACCACCTTAAAGAATGGTTACAGGACCATTAGGCAAATAACGTGGCTCAGCTTTGACCACTTTTGATGGGCTGCTCCGTCTGTATACTAAGTGCACCTAATCCCTGAGCATCAAATTACTCCTATTGAGTATAAGTCAGGGATCATTATCAGGCATTGAATAATTTAGTTAGAAGATGCTTACGGGACAGGCTACATGTTTATTTTGCACAACGGAGGGAACCTGGGGTGTAATTAAAGAAGTTCATTTGACTCTTCGTGTGGATTGAAAGATCTTTTCTTCACAAAGTCAATATTCTTGCTGCTTGCTTGATTGATCTTTTAGGATAATATGTGCCGGGGTGTATTTTTGTGAGGGTGGGTGACTAATCTATTGTGCAGGTGTGAATGACCCCTCCTTTGATGCATCTCTACTGCATTTGCTCCTTTAGCAGCAACAAACCACAAATGCGATTTCTGTCTACCTCACCTCCTTTGTGCTTTTGCAGTTTCTTAGCAAGTTGCAAGCTCAAAAATAAAAAGTGCTTACAAACTATCACACGGTATTAAATTCATCTTGTAAGTTCTGTGTGACATGAAGTGGAGGACAACCAAGCACATTGTCAACCAGAGCAAGTATGGTAAATTTGCTCTTGACTGCTAGAAAATGCTGTATATTTAAATGTTTCAGTCATTTAAATCATGAAACTGATCAAAGTTACTTCAGAGTTCTTTGAGACACCCTGAAAAGGAAGAGTAAGTCATGGATTTGTCATGTTGTGGAGTTTTGTGTACTCTTTAGTTGTGGTTTCCTGTTTTATTTAGTAGTTTTTCTCCCTTGTGTATTCGTTTAGCTTCCTCTTCCTGTTCATTAGCTCACCTGGTTTCATTTTATTCCATCCACCTGTGTTTTGTTGTGTTTTCTTTGTTTTACGGAAGCAGAGAGAAGTCGTGGTCGCATGTTTTTTTTTAACACCGATAACTCGAGATCACAGGATAACAAACTTTGTTTTGTTGTGATCATAAGATAATTATCTCATTGTCTCAAGAAAACAAAGTTGGTTATGCTGTAATTATGTTTTACTAATCACTCATGAACAGAATTACAGAATTACATGCCACAACTTAGGTATACCTTTAGAAGTCCTTCCCAGCTGTTGTGCCATCTGTTTTGGTGGATGAAACTTGCACAATAGCTCGTGTTCTCGAGAAAGATCACGTTTTCAATCATCCCATGATCCTGAAAAGCGCTCTTTATTATCTGGAGATAAAAAATTAAGTTGTTATCTCAAGGTAACCAAAAAAAAAAAAAAAGAAGAAGAAAATGACTACTCTCAGCTTCCGTAGTGTTTATATAAACCACTTGGTTTCTTTTTACAGTCGCAGGTTCATTGTTTATTTTTCCTTTGTTGTCCTTTGGTCAAATAAATTAAGAGTCTAATAGGTCTACCTGCCTTGTTCTTCGTGCCTCTTGTCTCGTGTTTTGACACTATTGGGTCTTCATCTCCACTGCCCCCTTACAGGATTTTATGAAAATACACTTAGAAAAGTGACTCATCGATATCAAAATGTCATCATGTCAAAGTTTGGGATTATCACTTGGTAAAAATCATTTGACTTCATCTTGTTGAAGTCCTCTTCTGTTAGCTTCTGCTATGTTGGGGGTAAGCTCACGGGGTGATAAAAGCCACAGCTGCTTTTTTTGTTTTCATTAAGAGTGTAGTTGCTAAGCAACAACACGTGTTGACCTCATTTTAACAGGAGCTAATGTTTTGGCATCATTCACCAGGATGTCCTAGCTATCTTTATGATAACGACATGGAGTGAAACAGCTGGTTGCATGTTGTTTACACCGAAGACATGAAAACACTCAATGCACGTTTACATCCGCAGAAACAACACAGGGTTTGTCGTAAAGTTATAGACTTCCAGGTTTTTCCACAATTTCACCTGCTTGGTAGTGCAGAAGCTCGGCTGAAGCGTCAACTAGCTCAGCATGTGGGGAACTGAACTGACAGATATTTCTCTGATTCAAAGTTTAAATCTATCTTGAATGATACAAAAGATCTCTCATCATGCAGTGCAACTTTCTTTGAAGGTACCTACCGTGTGAACTTGCGTCTAAACTGTGAAAATATATATGTGGGCCTGCAAAAGTCACCTTATTGCAACCTGGGTTTATGTTTAGCCATGTCTGTTGAAACTACAGAAGAAGTCCATCAAGAAGAACCAATGAATGACATATATGGCAGCATATAGGCACTCTTTGAACCGTGTGCAAAAAAAGAAGATTGAAATGTATGAACATGCGTGAAATTTGTACATTTTAAAGTATAGTGTGTCATGTTATTACTATCTGAACTGCAGAGAGCTGAGAGAGAAAAAAAATATCTGATTGCTGCAGAAAAATGCTGCATGACACCTCAGATTATTCAGAAAATTGTTTTTCAGAAGGGTACGGTGAACTTTTGATTGATACCAGCACTCATCCTGGAGTTGCAGTGTTCTGCAGCACTTCTTCAGTTGGTGGTTTGGGGGTGTTGATACTGAGTGAGACGGTTCCCTTGCTTAGTGAAGCTAAGCGCCAGCTCCTGGATTCCCCCTCCTTCAGTTGCCAAGCAGAGTCTCAACGCTCTGTATCACTGCTTTTCTAGGTCAGGGTAATCACAACACTGCAGCAGCAGCACACACACACACACACACACACAGCAGTGAAACACACCATACATGCAATAAAAACCCTTTAAATGTGTTTATCCAAACATACAAAAGGCAATTAGTTATAATTCCTACTTCTTTTAGGCCTTTTGATGTGGTTTCCTGACAGATATAAAAACATCTTTGTTCCAATGTTGCTGTTGCAAAAACCAATAAGGGTGGACTCAAGCACACTTGTTCCTTTGTTTGTACTCTGACAACTCCTGCAAGGTGGAAAACAAAGCAAAATGTATGTTAATTTTTCATTATTTCTTATTAAAGGTATAATGATGGTAGCTCGTGGATGATATAATTGGTTGAATTTGGCTTTGGATAAACACACGCCTCATCCAATTTCCAGCAAAATAGATATTTTTATAAAGGGCCTGCCCTATGCCACTGGTTTTTATTATTTTAACCTCAGATGACTCTGTATATATGGGTTGGCAGTTCACAAATCAATGGTTTGTGAAATGTCAATAAATCCATCACTGTGTTGGTCTTTTTGGAGCCAGAAGTAACAAAATTTAAAGCAGAATGAGGAGCTGGAGAATGATACTTGAAAACCCAAATTGAACAAAAACATTTTTTCAGCTTTAAAACTGCTATTTCATACTGTTGTCATGGAGACCATCAGCACATTGATCAAAAAAGTGGATGAAGCAAAAAAAAAAACAAAAAAACACTGTAATGTGTGATGAAAAATTCTAATAATTCTGGTGATTTCTCTATCGATAATGTGATCATAATTTACCATTTAATTGGCAAGTGCTTTGCATTTTACAAGTATTTCTCATTAAGTCTTGAGTTCATCTAATTTGTGCTCATGAAATAAATTGGTGAGTGTAAGCATTAAGAGTAACAAGTTCATTAGCAGAATGTGAGTCGTACCTCAGGCCAGACTGGTGTAAGAAATGAAACACAACCCAGAGAGAAGCTACTGTGTTTCCAAATGTTTTATGTACCCTGCAAAAAATAGTGTAAAATAAGGATACAGTGAGCTCACTAAAAACCTTTTCATTCAGATGTGTGAACAGCTCTATCTTTTGCAAGATAAAAACACTGAATCAGTTCAGCTTTGGCTTTATTTTTTAATAATTTCTCACTTGACATTGGTAGGGAGAAAAACCTTTACCACAATGACTTTAGTAAAATGTTCAATGACTTAGTACGAGAGGTTAACATGTTTACAGCCTGTGTATATTGGCAGCATGAGATGTTTTGGAGCCATCGCCTAGTAGTGCTCTATTGTGGTATTGGACAATATAGCAGGATGAAGTATTTAATGCTTGATGGTGAGTAGTTATTATGTTTGAAAAGCTTGCTTCTGTAAGATAAAAAAATACAGTTTATTTGGAAATGGATAAGCAGATGCCTCTTTTGCTGCTTTTGTCAGCTTTTGTCCATTTTCACCACTTGCTAAGCTAGCAAAGCGATGCAACCCAAAAACTAAAAGCAGCAATGCAACACATTGTCATATTCAAAATAAATGAAAAGTATCCCTGTAAGTAACATCTGAAAGTCTTAAGCATGTCTTGCTTACAGTACTTCAACACTGACTTCCTCTATAAAAAACTAAAACCATCTTATATATGGTCTTTGTTAACTTAATGGTCTATGGCTCAAATGGAGCTATTTCACTACTTATGATGTTTATTAATATACAAAACAGATATTTAAAGACCACCATTTCTTATACTACGATAATAGTAGTGCTAGTTTACACATTTTTTGGAATGACCAAATCAATGCAACAAGATGCAACTGCTCACATTAAATACATCCACAGTTTATGCATTCAGTTAAACTACCTGTTGGTTTTCCAGGTTTATTGGTGTTTACAGTTTATGATTATTATAAGAAAATCATTTCAAACTACCCGCATCAAATGGAAAAATGCAGTACTTTTTTTTTTTTTTTTTTTTTTTTTTTTTTTTTTTTTGTCTTGTCCAGCATTTAAGCAAGCAGAATGATGGTCTGGATGTTGTGTTCTGCTGAGCAAATTTACTTTGCCAAGGGGAGCATTACTGGTATGATGATCCCCTTGATTTTCTAGATTTTTTTTCTTTATTTATTTTGTGTAAATTTTTGAGTTTCTACTGCTGGACCAGACCAGAGAGAATAGGAGCAACAGAAAGATAAAGGGAAAGAGAAAGAAAACACCTCATAGAGATAGAGAAAAAGACAGAGATAGAAAGAGAAAGAAGGAAAAAACAGACATCTGCATAAACGTACGCATATACACCCATACGCATTTGCCTATATAGACGCATGTACCTACATATTCACACACATAGACACACACAGGCCAAACGTAGATTCTTTTTCCCCCTGCAGAGGACTAGACTATCCTATCAAGTGTCAAGAGCACCATAAACTGTCAGGTTAACTATTAATGGGAGACAAAGAAAACAAGCTGCTGTTAGTGAATAATCCTGCACACAACTCAGTGACTGTGCCACATGCAGAACATACAGAGTGGAACGTGTTCAGAGAAGAGTGATCGTGCCACACCCCATCCCACAAATATCCCCACCACACCTCAAATCATCCACTCCTCCCTACACACACGCACCCCAACTCACCTTTCCGTCTCTATTCATACCCTACCCCCTGTACGTGCCCACACCTCCAATCCAGTCCCTCCCCCTCTACACCCCACTTACATACTCCCCCCTTTATTCACACACACCCCATTGCACACTCCCCACTCCACTTCTACTCTACCCATACAAACCTTCCCCCCACCTCTACCCTCTTACATTCCATTCACAATCCATTTGCTCCCGCACGCCTTCATCTTTCCTTCCCAACATGTCCCGTGTGGGACGCCCCTGGGGGAGCAGAAACCAGTAAGGCCCTGATCAGGGCCCCCACAGCTACTGCCCAGACACAGCCGACCCAGCAACCCTCAGTGCCAGCAGAGTTCTCCCCCCAGTCAGGCCGGTCCAGACCCAGATCTACAAGGCAGCCCAAAAGCATCGCTTTTTACATCAACCAATTTTCTGCATTGGATGCATTTAGGGACGATTGGGAAACTGCTGTAGCACCAGAAATGAGGCTTTTAGGGAACATCTATAAATTCTTTCTACAGTCTTGCACTCTCCTCAAATATGAACTGCACTCTATAATCCACATTCGATGACTATCCTGATGCTTATTTAATCACACGTACAAATTGCCTGACCAACAGCCAAAAGAAGAGTCCAAATTCTCCTGCACTGCATCAAAGCATTTTTTTTAAGTAAAGGATGTAAGCTAACTTTTGGCAAGTTTGAAGAGAAACTGACGTAAAAGGTAACAGCTAATTGTGTTACAATTGTCTTGAAAACTTTCATTGTGAGTTGTTTGAATTGCACACTGTAGGCTCTGATTTGCAGATGACACAAATTCTTAAGTCTTTTTTCATGGACAGCTCTGTTGCCAGGCAGCCACAGAGGCCAAATGAAGATGAGACATAGACGAACCATTCCTAACGGACATAAAACAAATAAGTCTGAGAAAAATGTAACAAAAAAAACCAAAAAAAAACATGCTTATTTTGTCATCTAATACAAAAATGTCTCATACCTGTTATTGGAAATTCAGTTCATTTGCTGGTTGAAACGGAAAATGCGTCAATTTGCATTTTCACTTTCTGTGCGACCTTCCAACTTTTTGTCTCACCAGACATGAAAAAAAAAAAAATCTACAACAAAACTAAAATCACATTGTTTGGTATTTATTGTGGCAGTGGAAGTACTGTCATGAGACCAACAGATCTGCTAGACTGCTGTGCTTAAGGCTTCATTAGGCCCCTTAATTGCAATAACGTCCTTGTCCCAGCACATTAGTGCATGAGAGGAATTGATTTGTCAACCAAGGTAAGCTGATATGTGTTGATATCTCCCTTTCAGCTTGTTAATAAAAGGCTTTTTCTCATTGACCTATTATGTCATGGATCCAAGCAACTGACAAGCTATTCCACTGACGACAAATTACACAGTTGAAGTGTTCATTATGTATGTGCTGCTTTTCTTTTCTTGTATTTATTTGAATTTAATTTTCTCTTTTTCTAACACCTGAAATGAACCCTTGTCTTTGGTGATTATTTTAATGGCTTCTCCATCTTCTTTATAAATGTTTCTGTTACTGTCAGGACTTTCACAACTGCTTCAACTGAGATTGGTAACGTGGTTGGAGCTCCCCGAGTACCACTGTCTCTAATTTTCTCCCTAATTTTTTTTTTTCTATGTACAGACTAATCTGGTAAGATTCAGTAATTATTTAGAGGAGAACTCCAAAAATGGAGGCGACAAACAGGTTTATTTACAGAAGAAACAGGCTGTCATTATCCTAAATTAGTACCAACATGGTTCCACTGATTAACAGAAATCTGTTTGCCAGCCAAGTTCAGTCCCATCTCAGAATAAGCACCAGTTCTTGAGACACTAATTAAAGGTTCTCTGGAAACAAATTACAATATCCAGTTCACATTTCTATCTAAGCTATTAACCTTCTATCCACAACTGCTTGTCATCCAGTATCCATTAACAGATTCTCAAAACATGCCTTTTGACAAAGCAGCTGACTGAATAGGACAAAGGATGGAGCCTAAGTGATTTCATCCTTCATTTATTGGTTGCCATGTCAGTCCTGGCAAGGTGTTAAACATTTGCAAACAACTCAACTGGTATGCATATGAAATGCAGAAGAGTGCAGTACTACTGAGAGTTAAGCAACCCTCTGATGAGAACACAGTTAGAAACTGAGAGAAAAAGGGGAGAGAAAGAATTTGGGAGAACATTAAGAGTGAATAAACAAAGCAAAAAAGCACAATAATGAGCATTCCCCTGACTGATTTGATTGCATAACTCATCAGCTTCTACCACTGTCTTCGTACCACTGTCCCTGGTGTACCAGCTGAGAAAAGTTGGCAAGCAGAAGTTTGCTTGTTTCTTCTGCCATGGGAGCTTTGAGCGAGAAAAATACAGTTTAAAGATTGTCTGTAGTGTCTGAATGTCCTCAGAGGGGGGGTGGAAAGGGTTTATAGCACAAGGGTGATCCAGTTTTATTAGATCATAGCTGAATGGGTGAAAGGTCATGTGTAGAGGCGATACAGAAAGAGACGTGAATTGAAATAAAGGAAACATTCAGCTTAATGAATTTTGGCAGAACACTGCAAGCCTACTGCTTTTTTCCCCCTATAAACCCAGTCATCTATTATCATAAAACATGCATGGATTACCATTAATATAGTGGCAGAGGAATCTATGGCTGCATTTCCAAAATAAAAGCACTATTTGTAAGTTTCGGCAAACAACAGTTGCGACTTGCAGGTGTTACCATTGAACCATTGAACTGCTGAGGGACATTTCCTGATACACTGAGCTTCTTTCTTTCTCTCTTTATCTCTCTCTTTTATCCCCCCCCAATAACAGTGTTGCATCATTAACATGTATGTCTCCTGTCTCAGCAGGTCTCCCTGGCCGGGAGTCGCAGTTCCTGTTGTCTGTTGTCTTTCCTTGTCCCCCCACACAGCAGAGGCAGATGGCTGCCTGTCCTTGAGCCGGGTTCTGCTGGAGGTTTCCTTCCTGTTAAAAGGGAGTTTTTTCCTCCCCACTGTTGCCAGTGTGCTTGCTCAGGATGGGAGATTGAGTTGGACTCAACTCAATCTGTTGGTTTCCTTATATAGGCTATTATGAATTGGCTTTCATTATGTTTTCTTCTCTGTCTGTAAAGCGTCTTGAGATGGCATTGCCGTGATTTGACGCTATATAAATAAAGTTGAATTGAATTGAATTGAACAGTGTTTAGTGCATAAGCACCAAGTCTCGTAAAATGTTGTGACTGAGATGAGATTTTGCGGCTTATGTAAGGAAGACAGCGTTATTTTGGGGTTTTCTAGTTGCTGTGGAGAATATGCTATTGCTTTTCGAAACCTTTCTCCTTCATGTTCATTTCTAAAACTTTGCTGTTTGTTCCATACTGCGCCATCTTTACCAGAAATGAACTGGTCATGACCCCCCACCACATCACATTCAGGAACAGGTAAATGCGAGAAAAGTGTTTCCATTACACTTTTGCGATATATCAAAATGTCTGAAAGACCACCTTATGAGAGTGTAAAACCTTTTTAGCTATAGTTTTTGCGCAATTGTAGGTGTAATGGAAACGCACTTGATGAGTCTTATGTGTAAATGACTTCCATAGTCCATCCATCCATCCATCTATCCATCCATCCATCATCCATCCATCCATCCATTATTCCATCCATCCATCCATCCATCCATTATTCCATTTATCCATCAATCCATCCATCCATCCATCCATCCATTCATTCATCCATCTATCTCCTGTACCCCACTTTATTCCAGTGCGGGGTTGCATTTACCAGTTGAGAGGCAGGGTACACCTTGGACGGCTTGCCAGTCCATTGCAGTGACTCCCATAGTCTTCCCTTAACTCTTTTACTAAAGCAATCTGACTGTAAACAATGTGAATTTATACTTCATGTGTCAAAAATAGCTATAATTATATTAGTGGATAGACACAAGGTTCTAATGGATGAATTTAGCTCATGATCTGCCGATCAGAGGAAACAGGCAGCTAGTTTTACTTATTTTAGCATCAGCACCAGATTGCTAGAACATGTCAATATATTTAAACTCCTCAGGTTGATTGTTAACACACCATCACCCCTTGTTGGAGCAATGTAAAAAAAATTAACCTTAAGCCTGGATGTGGGGCCGGTGAAGAAGATAGGAAGAGGTGTGCAGCATGCAGAAGATGGATGCAACAGCAATGATGTGAAAAGTAATCAGCTTGTCATGTGATGGTGTAGTGGCACAAGGCATGAAGCAGAAAACAAAATAAGAAGTTTGCATCTTACATATTTGCTGGATTTGGATGTGTATGTTTGATACATGGCCTGTAGAGTGTGAGGCAGGTGACATGGGGAGCAGAAGAACAGCTCCCAGGTGCTACTTCATTAGGTTGGATTTTTAAAGCAAAACAAAGGTTGATATGAAAACAATAACTTACAAAAGGCTTAGAGTTGGAGTCATTTTATAGATTCTCCTCTATCAGAAAGCAGTGACATTGTCAAGAAGGGAATTTTAGATTTAGAAGAGATGTTTGTCTCCTGTTGAAAAAATTAGGAACAGAGAAAATAGTTGTTACTGCAGTGCAACTGAACTCTCACTAGTATAAAACTGAGGGTATTTATATGAGCATCAAAATCTGATAACTCGAATGATCACGTGATCATAATAACTACAAGCACTTCTGAATTGCAATATTTAATCAATTCTAATAAACATTTTTCAGTTTATTTTGATATGCTTGATTATTTACATAATTTTCAAATCCTCTAGTCTCTGTTGTATATTGTTCTGTCTGCTGTTGTAAAATGGGATGTCATAAGCCTGCAAAATAGACAACATATTGTTTTACGTGGTTTATACTCCAACTTATTGCTACAGATAACCAACAAATTTTTCCTAATGTTTCCCTTAAAGCATTTATTGGATGTAAGTTTAAAGGAATATATGGAAAAGATGGAAGCAATGTGGTCTTTCCATATGTAGATGTAACAAATTAAATAAACCATACATTGGGCCCTATATGCACAAAGACAACTTGAAAAATATCTACTTGTGATAATGTGATTTTTTTTTGCATGACATAACTGCAATTAAAGTACATCTGATTGGAAGATTCACATGATCACTTAAATGATCTGATAACTGATGTGTGGCATGTTAATTTGAAAACGTTATTCATTGCAGTTACTGATTACCTCTTGCAAAAAGTAAAAAGTAATCTATTATTTGTAAGAGCATTGATTAATTTTTACAATAAAAAAATGTTTAAATATATTCCTTTCAACAGAACTGTTGTTGTTTTATTCATGATGAAACTGATAATTAGAATTACCTGATGAATAAAATGAAAACTTTGAATAATGAAAAAAATTACAAACAGAAAAATCATCGACAACTCTGCTGCTGGACGTCGTGTCTCTATCTCCACCTCAGAGAGGAGCTTCACCTGATTCTAACTGCTTCCATCCACCACAAAGAAACTCTGCTTCTGGCCAGAATGAACATTTCTCATAAAGTTTTTATTTTTTCTTGATACGTCCGTTTTCTCCACACTCACCTTCGCTGTGTGCGCTTCCTGGTCGTTTGTGTGACTGGCTATGCGCATGTGTGTGTGGCTGTGCATTCGGGTTTATCCAAATCTGTAAAAGTAATTTTGGAACAACTTCTGGCTCAAGCATATGAGGCGGCTTTATTCTTAGCTTGTAACCGGTCCAAAATAAAAAAATGTGGCAACTCATTTTCTACTCAAGCATTAAGTGCATTCTCCAGATCGAACTGCCGCCTCTCCACTGCAGCACAGTATTGTCCAGACAGATGTAAAACTACTTTTCACCCAAAACAAAAAAAGGATTCTCACCTTAACATAGTAGAACGCTGGCTGGCACAAACGTTTTATCCTTAGTAAGGGTAACAGTGTTGTAATGATGGAAAAAGTAACTGGGTAGATTCCCCAATTTCTAAAAAAATGAACGCCGTTAGTAAAGCCGTTTTTTTAGCACTGTTACCAAGCAGCAACCTCCGGCGGTTAAAAGTGAAGCCTATGTGGAAGTGCATAAAACTGCAGTTCCCCCTTCATCCACTGGTGGCTCCAAAACAGAGCAAATCTCCATAGACTCCCATGTTAAAAAGGCCAACTTCTACGGTGGCCCTGAAGTGTCACAGCAAAACAAAAGCCACAACACAACACATTAAGTCACAACACAACACATTAAGTCACAACACAACACATTAAGCCACAACACAACACATTAAGTCACAACACAACACATTAAGTGAGGTAAGCATTAAGTCACAACACAACACATTAAGCCACAACACAACAATGTGTCCTAACACATTGTGTGTGACAATGTGTTTTCTAACTCGCCTGTTTAAAAGTAATTTAATCTCAAAGTTCGGCATATTTAGGGGTGTGTCCTTTTGATTGACAGGTGCCAATCTCCGGCTTCAAGTAAGAAGAACGTAGAACAACCGCGGTTTTAAGATGGTTAGCAACGTGACTTAGCTTTAGCATGCTTACCTCCATTAGCTGGTTAGCTAGCTCTGAGTTAGCGCAGTTAGATTTTAGCAGCAGAAAGCTCGGAGTTTGCTCGATGTCAATCATCCACCATGACGCTCACAGCCCCCCTCTCAGCTCCACCTCTTTGCCCATATATGTATTTTCCGAGTGAGACGACACACATGATGCTGCCAAGATGGCTATGGTAGGAACCGCCCACTGAGCTTCAATTCAGCTCTTCAGAAACCTACGGGTGACGTCACGGAGGCTCCGTCCATCTCTTTGTATACAGTCTATGGCCGTTACTGATAACAGAAAAGTACTTCCTGTGTGAAATCAGTTGTTGTGGGGATATGAAATGAAGTTGTGAGAAAACTATTCTTTATCATAAACCACACTGTACAGACCAGAGGTAGGCAACTCTGGTCCTCAAGTACAACAGTCCTGCAAATGTTAGGTTTCTCTGCTGCAACACACCTAGCACACATCAGACCTAATTAGTACACTTCTGCAGAGTGACATCAAACTCTGTACAAGTCTGCTAATTAGCCATTGATTTGAATCAGTTGTGTTGCAGCAGGGAAACTCCCAACATTTGCAGAACTGCGGCACTTAAGCGCCTGAGTTGCCTACCCCTGGTATAGACTGTCCAATCTTCGTCTGATGGCGAGCACTTTGCATATCGTATTTGCCATACAGTTAAAGTCTGAATGAAACCGAGGAACACTACATGAAAATGACCAACGCTTTTAAAAGATTGATGAAGCAATTACTGCGTCGTATGTCATGTTTGAAAAGGCTACATGACACATACGACACTGCGGTTAAATCCATACTGCTTTAGACCTTTCTAAGGCTCACCAACGCTTATTTCCTCACTGCTTATTTCACTGCCGCACATGTGCACAATGATTTACTGAACTAGTCATCTGTTCATTTCTATTCCTCCACCTGCCACAGAGGAGGTTGATCAGTGCATTTGTGTGTGTGTGTGTGTGTGTGTGTGTGGGCAGATGTGGGTCTTCTTGTTCCACTGTGGAAAGCCAGAGAGACCTAACAATAATGTGGCAAAGTTGCTCAACATGGCGTGAAATGACTTTATTGCGTTTTTACATTAAAAGCATGATAGAATACATTTCTAATAAAAGGACCACAGAGCCCAGGGGAGCAGGCTTGGGGTCTGCCAGTCAAGCATGGTGACGTGCAAGTGTGTACTTTTGTGTGAAAGGAGCGTATGAATGGGAAAAAGAGCATCGTGACAGGGTAATCAAAAAGGCACATGAGCTAAATGAATCATGCTAAATTAACATGTGACATTCCAACACACATGGACATGCTCAGAGATCTGTAACAATGCTAACAAGTATTGTGCTGTTGTCATTAAAAAAAAAAAAAAATTGCATCAGAAGGATGTGGGTCTTGTTGAAATCGATGGCAATTGTACTTTTCTTCTAGGTTCTTGAAGACATTTTTCCTTTCATCCCACAGATTTCTTCAGTGTTAGATTTTGTGATTTTCAGGCACTTAATCTTTTGTGTGATCATTCATGCCTCAGGTCCTTTTAGTCACATTTGTGCTTCTGACTCATGTGGCTCTTGTTGATCATTGTGGTTAGAATAACCTATCATGTAACAGGCAAGTTATGAGGAGAAGGGTGCCAAAGCTTTCTTGCAAGTTCAAGTAAATGAAAAGCGTTTGTGCACTTAGAGTCCATATTCAATTCAATTCAGCTTTATTTGTATAGTACCACTTCACAACAATGTTGTCACAGGGCACATTGCATACACATCATTTCAAGCCATATTGCTCTTGCGTATGTATCTGTCCCTGTGGCTCTCAGCACCTTTAACAATGTTTCTGATGGCAATCAACACTTTTTAAGTTGTTTTTTTTTATAAATGCTAAAGTGTTATATTTATTGTAAGTTGTTTCATATTACCTGTCCAGGGTGTACCCTGCCTTTCGCCCAAAGACTGCAGGGATAGGCTCCAGCTTCCCTGCGACCCTTTATTGGACTAAGTGGTTAGGATAACGAATAAATGAATTGTTTCATATTAGGAGCCCTTTGGCAGGGAGGAGTTAAAACAGGTAGTTGAATTTTTTGCAGGAGATGTAAGGATGTACGATGCAGAGGTATGCTGCACACCGGATTTTAGTCCTTTAATCCTGATAATTTACACAAACTTAAGTGTAGCCCGGTCTAAAATTTCATGACAGACCCAAAGGACTAAAATATATTTATGTTAAAACCATTTATTAAAATGCAATAAATATTGTTAATCACAATAAAACATAGTTAATTTCTTCTGTTAAAATGTGTTCATAAATAGTTATAAAAGTCAGATATAAACCAACCCAAGGGTTTTTCAATTAGTTTGGGAAAAATGCTATTCGCCACAAGTTTGTTTGGAATGTACTTATCAACATGTGCTTTTGGTTACCAATGAACTTGATGTGTTGTCAATATTGTATTCTCTGTTATCATATTGGTTGATGTAAACTCCATGTCCAATCACATGCATAAGGGCGGGATCTAAGACAGGAAGCGAAGGGAAACAGCTAGGATTGAGGCATTCAGCTACTGCGTTTGCCTGACGAAGGATGTGAAGCTAAGCTACAAGAAAAAATGGTCAGAAAACATTGTGGATGCAGAGTCTACATTGCTGTTTTGGACTATATAACCCTGTGACGAGTGAGTACTCGGATTTATATGACTTTTGTGCTTTTACGAAATGTTTAAAGTGCATAAATGTGTGATGCTAATCGTGAATTAGCATGTTAGCATTTTACCGCTAGTTAGTTCCTACTCTGGATGTAAAGTATATGAGCTTGGATGAATATATGAAACTAATTACAGACTTTTAATGCCCAGTGGACCGAGAGGAATTCTCTGGACTCTTGTGTTGTGGATAAAAAGAGAGAGAATCGAGTTTCACCGAGTGCATTTCACACAGCCTGTGAAGCCGAGCTGCCAGCCCGGTTACAGAGAACGACCTGCATGATGACCGACAAGGTTTTAACCATCCATTGCCCTTGAGCTTAAGGAGTTGTGAGTAAAACCAAAGCACCTTCACCTTAATTTTGGTTTGTGAACCAAAGAAACGGCCATTTTTCCATTTTTTTGTGGCCCAACGAATCGAGCGTCGTATCAGGCCTGCAACAATTGTTTATTTGAGCGTCAAAGACTCTTTAATTCCTGGTTTAAAGCTGAACTTGATTTAATTGAACTCGTGTGTGGGTGGATGTTACATTCTGAGATATTGTTATGATGAAGTTGTGAAATAACCAAAAACCACACGTGTATTGGAAGAAACCCATAGAACTTTATCTTCTAATTTTTATTTCTTTATTCTTCTTTACTAAATATTATCTTTTGACTTTAAACTTTCTGTGTTATGTCTTAATTGCCTTACAGAATAACGGGTGTTATTGATTTACAGCTACAGTTGTTATTCTGAGTGAACATAAACTAGAGTATTTTACATTTTCTCCTTGGGAGATGGAGGCACCGCCATAATTAAAAAACCTCAATAAGTGTAAATGGTTAAAAGCTAACTATTATTGTTTCTCCTGTTTACCAATATTAGTTTTATTTGTATTTAAGTAACGTACCCAGGGCCCCACTCATTGTACTATCACCAATCTTAACCAAAGGGTTAATATCTAGCTACTTTGGTTGGGTGCTACATAAGCTTGCACATCTGAACAATGGAAGGGAGAATGTAAAGAAACTCAAACCACATAAACTGTCATTGAGGAGATATGATCTCTGTCAGCTTTGGAGCTGGACAACAATGCATGGTAGATCTCTGGTAACGTGGACAAAATATTTATTTTCCTGAATTTCATATACTTTACTGATTAACCTGTTACCAAGACATTTAAATGGGCAAAGTTTACTGATGCTGAACATTTTAAGGGACACATTGTACACCAAGTCAGTCAACAAAAAATGCATTAGTGTTTGCAAATAAATAAAGAGAAGAAAGTAGTTTTTGGCGGATTAGGTTTACTGCTGTGACGAGTCACCTACATGCCCCAAACCAGCTACTCTCAGCAAGACGATGCCAAATACAGATTTTCTATATGTTATGTGTTCTAGTTTTGCTGTATGTGCTAAATTTATGCAAAAATGTTTGATTTACTTATGCACCATGTGTTTATTTTGACAGCTCAAGTAAAATTCCAGATTCATTTGATAAGTGTAGGTTACTTTTACAATTGTCTGGCGACCCCTGAAATCTCAATAACAAACTGTTTGTTGCATTTAGTTTGAATCAGGTGTGTTGGAGCAGGGAAACATAAAAAAAAAACAAACTAATGGATAAATAAGATTTTTTTTAAAAATGTTTTTTAACTGATCAAGGCTCAAAACTGCTGTTTTGTATTCAATTTTCACACCAAACTGGATATCTGCATACTGATAAAAGTGCCTGTAGTTGCATGAATCTGCAAAGGTCCTAATTTGAACTAACCCTTTACAAGGCTGACGCTAACATGGATATTCTTTGACCAAAATATTTAGAGGTTTTGCTATGTGGACTGTACGAGCTCATTGCAACTAAGCTTTTTTTATGCTGAACACCATCAACATGAACATGAGTCAATCAGCAGTGATGATTAACCGGGCTCCTCTGTGCTCAGCAGTATATAACTAGGTGTATGCATGATGATTAAGGTGTGTGTTGGAAATGGGTGTCTGTGTGTGTGTGGGAATGGCTGGTCTGATGGATGGTTCTTTGTGGTGCTTTTACAAAGCATTACATATACAGTTTTTCACAATTCAGTGTGAGAATTCAGAAAATGAAATTAAGTAGGATCATGGCAAGAGTGTAAGTTTGATATGATCTTGCAAAAGCATATTGGTATATTTGACTCAGTATGGTCCAGACAAGCATTTTGCACTCCACAGCAGACTACTTTCATTAACAGAAACAGACTTTTTGTACTTTGATTTTGTTATCACATTATGAGAACCCCACTATTTAACATAATGAAATGTTAAAAGGAAATCTCATTAACAGACAGAACAGTTGATAAGCCTTTGCCACAAAATACATCATCCACCAAGACTTTGAAACAGAAAATCTGTGTGTGATTCCTTTGACTCATTGTTGCTGCATAGAAGTTGTGATGTTAGAGGAAATGCTCCTTATAAACTTATTATTATTATTATTATTAATAATGATAATAATGATAATAATAATAAAAACATGCTGAAATACTCATGGTACATTTTTGCAAGGATTTATACTAAAGAAATGTGTCTGTTTACTACTGTACAAAATTATCTGAAGATCAGACATATGTCAGGATGCTATATTATGAATTTAATTTAAATGTCATGTAAACCAAGTAACAACTCTTAGAACTAAAAATCACCTATCTTGGCCTTTCCATCTGGATCTCCTCCTTCCTCAGCACCTCTCTCTGGCAATCTGGCAACTTTAATGCTTTCAGTTGACAAAATAATACTTTTTACTGACTATCATCTCAATTATTAATCACTCTAACTGGTGTCAGAAGGATTTAAAAGTAATAAGAGAAATCATTTATTTAAATCTCAGGTAGTTTTCTGAAATCCAACCAAATTAAACTGGTACGATATGAGCTTTTCCACACTTTGATCAAAATACACAAAGCATTATTCCCAGTCTTAAATTTGGAAAAAAAATAAACAAATAAAACTAGAATATAACTTCACTAACAAACTCAAGAAAATCTGGTCTGTAATCTTCATTTACATTATTTATCAAATTATGCCCTGTTTTATCATCCTTGTGTCATCATCACTGCGTGAGCTTTTAAAAACATGATTTGATTATCCAGTTTATTGCCATCATTAGTCCCCATCTGCTGATATGAGTAATCAAACCACAACAACAAAACCTCAGCATATGTCCCATTTAGTCTGTTCTCAACAGACACATAGTGCTTTCACATATCCTTGTCTGACATGTGATAATGCTGTCAGCTCTCACCTAACACCCCAAGGTCAGACAAGCACTTAATAACATGGCAGCATGTGTAAATGGTGCTTCCTCTGCTTGAGAACAGGGCTAATGTGAACTGAACCCCATGGCTGGAGGGACTGCAACACATAAGGTGACTTATAGCAGCAGCATCAGAGTGGCTAAACCAGCCCAATGTGTGACTGTGTATTACACAGAGTGAGACAGAAAGAGGGGATGGCTAACAGCAGCAGCAGAGAGAGAAAGAAAGTCTCAGGTTACATTTTTACAATACTAATGAGCAAAATCTGCAGGATGTGTAGAAGAGGGGAGCAAGGTAGGTGAGCTAAATGTCCATGCCTCTATGTGGAAAAGTTTATTTGATACCAAAGCAGGAAGTGTAATTTTAGAAAATGATCAAAAGACCAAACAACCAGCCAGTGGCTAGCACTCAAAGGAGGCAAACATCTGTTAGAGGACTGTCCATTGGGACTTTTTATTAGTTTCTGTTATGTCACATCTTCCTGTACTTATGAAATAAACCAGAAAAATTTGCCTTAAGCAGTGTCTGTTTTTGCAGGTATCAGACATGGCAACACTTTTAAATCGGTGGCCCTGTCGTGTCACAGCAAAACAAAAGCCAAAACGCAACACAACTAGCCACAACACAATGAGCCACAAGAAAAGTGACACTGCTTTTCATTATTGTTTTTTTCAGGACCCTTGCAATGTGATCCTATGATGTTACGTACGTTGTGGCTCTTTTGAGGAGATGTAAATTCCATTGCGGTGGTCTTGAGAACAAAATAATAAAACGCAATATATCTTCTGTCGTGGCATATTGTGTTGCATTGTGGCTAATTGTGTTGTGGCTAATTATGTTGTATTATGGCTTATCGTGTTGTTTTGTGGCTAACTGTATTGTGTTGTGGCTTATTGTGTTATGTTGTGGCTTATTGTGCTGAATTGTGACTAACTGTGCTGTGGCTTGTGTTGAATTGTGACTAACTGTGTTGTGTTGTGACTAACTGTGTTGTGTTGTGGCTAACTGTGTTGTATTATGGCTTATCGTGTTGTTTTGTGGCTAACTGTGTCGTGTTGTGGCTTATTGTGTTGTGGTTTCTGTTTTGCTGTGACACTTCAGAGCCACCGTATAAATCAGTTCTTGAACATTTACCTGACACGGCTGAACAGGGGTGATCACGTTTCTTCTTTTGCACACAGGAAATTGTTAACTGAAATAAAGGAAATACTGTTATACTCCTTCTCCTAAAGTGCGTGGGTAGAAAAGATTTCACACGACAAGGAATATCTGTTCAGGAACTTAACCAAACTTCAGATGGTAAGTACAAAACATACAGCTGTGTTGGACTGTTGTCTCTGGCTTGTGCACAGAACAGCAAGCTACCCTGTCCACGCAGTGAGTTGTGAGGACCGTTTAACATCCAACTTGAAACTTCAGTGAGGAGACCTCGCTACACATACCATGCATAGGCATGCTACCCTCACTAACCAATCATTATGCTGTATTCAGCAACACACAGGGACTGAGTGAGGGCCTAAGTTACCAGTGATCTGCCTTACAATACTAAAAGCTACCCAACAAGTTTTTGTCTGATATATAGAATGTGACCCTTTCTACATGTATTCTGAGGTGTACCTCTTCCTCCTTTCTCTCATTGTCCAGTTCATCTAGCAGCCCCGGTGTAAATGCAGATTTACTTCTGCACACAAAGGTTTTTGTAGAAGTCCACTGTGTTCTGCAGTGTGTTCATCACTGCACCAAGACGGAAACAGAGAATGAAAATCGGTTGGTTAATTTCCTTTTTTGTGTGCTGATCATGAAGCTGCAACTGAGTACACAACCCGGGAAAAAAAAACCAAAAACTGATAAGACTAAATTCTCATCAGAAATAATGAATAAAACGGTGATTGAAAAGAGGAGAGCCACTGCTAGACTGACGTAAACATACAGCGAGTACACCTGAAATGGTAAATTCTCCCATAAATTCTGTGCACAGATGACTAATAGCACACTAAAAACAGCATTTACGTCTTCAGAAGGATATGTAACCCAGTTTATCTTAATTTATCTTCTAATGACAGCATTGACTTTTTTTTTTTTTTTACACAAATGAGGTATTGAAGACTGCTCCTTTTTAGTCTGAAATTAAATGCAGACTTGTAACCATTTGGTAAAACATGTTGCATTTAAATTTAACCAGTGCTTTTAAATGATCTAAGTTGCATTTCTGTTCCTATAATTTCTGCTTCATCCAATCTGCTGGAGCTTTTAGCTCATCCTCCAAAATGTATTTTCACAGAAGTCACCAAATACCCCTCATTACTGGAAAATGTAGAGTGAACAGAACACCCTATCAGAATTTTTGTCAGACGCTGGAATGGTTGCTGTGCACTAAATTCTTCTCAAGGTACATTTATTTAAAGATTAGCATCAGAGTTTAAAACATTTAAGAACAACAGTGAACATGCTTATCACCTGTAATACATACATTAGTCAGTGTAAAGCAGTTGTTCAGAGAACTCAGGATTGGCCTTGTGCTCCTGCAGATGTGAGTTTATACACTGCTCAAAAAGATGAAGGGAACACCCAAACAACCCAATGTAACTCCAAGTCAACCCCACTTCTGTGAAATCAAACTGTCAACCTAGGAAGCAACACTGATAGACAATCAATTTCACATGATGTTGTGCAAATGGAATAAACAGGTGGAAATTATTGGCAATTGGTAAGATGCACCCAATAAAGGAGTGGTTTTACAGGTCACCACTTCTCAGTTCTGATGCTTTCTGGCTGATGTTTTGGTCACTTTTGAATGCTGTTGGTGCTTTCACTCTAGTGGTAGCATGAGACGGAGTCTACAACCCACACAAGTGGTTCAGGTAGTGCAGCTCATCCAGGATGGTACATCAGTGTGAGCTGTGGCAAAAAGGTTTGTTGTGTCTGTCAGCGTCGTGTCCAGAGCATGGAGGCACTACCAGGAGACAGGTCAGTACATCAGGAGACATGGTGGAGGCCGTGGGAGGACAACAACCCAGCAGCAGGACCACTACCTCCTTCTTTGTGCAAGGAGGAACAGGAGGAGCACTGCCAGAGCCCTGCAAAATGAGCTCCAGCAGGCCACAAATGTGCATGTGTCTGCTCAAACAGTCAGAAACAGACTCCATGAGGGTGGTATGAGGGCCCAACGTCCACAGGTGGGGGTTGCGCTCAGCCCAACACCGTGCAGGACGTTTGGCATTTGACAGAGAACACCAAGATTGGCAAATTCGCCACTGGCGCCCCCGTGCTCTTCACAGATGAAAGCAGGTTCACGCCAAGGCGTTGTAGGGAGGTCATACAGGCACGTGAAGGCCACAGACACTGAGCCTCATTTTGACTTGTTTAAAGGACATTACATCCAAGTTGGATCAGCCTGTAGTGTGTTTTTCCACTTTAATTTTGAGTATAACTCCAAATCCAGACCATCATGGGTTGATACATTTGGTTTTCATTGATCATTTTTGTGTGATTTTGTTGTCAGCACATTAAATTATGGAAAGAACAAAGCATTTAATGAAAATATTTTTCATTCAAATCTACAATGTGTTACTTTAGTGTTCCCTATAGTTTTTTGAACAGTGTAGAAGCATTTCTGCAGACATGAGTGCAGTTGTGAGCATTTGTGCTTATATACCTACTGTAGATATCATAGTAGATGTGCACTAAAGGAAACATTGCATTAAAGGTTGTAAAACTCAACTGACCTCTAGTTCAGTGACTGAAAGCCAGGTTTTGTAAACATCTTTCAAAATCCTTGTACAGTTCCTTACTTCAGCGGTTGCATCGCCTGAAACGATACAATGCTCTTTAGACATTTAGATTTAGGGTTGCAAAGACAGGAGGAAGATTTTCAGACAGATATTAGAGATTTACAGGGATGGATAATACATTCATCCCATCAAGGCCATTGCATTCTTAAAGACATGAGAAAACAACTGTGCAGCAAATCTAACTAGGAAGATGAGTTAGAGGACGTTGTGTTGCTGACAGAATAAATGGTCGCCAGCTGTAATTTCTCACACACTTGTCTTCCTGCTCGTGCAGTAGGCTATTTGTGTTTTTACTTTGGCTAAACCTAAAGTGAGATTACTCAGCAGGACCTCTCTGCCAGTTGTGCTTCGAGCAGCCGTTGAACAGTTATCAGGGCAGCGAGTGTGAAATTATCTCTCACTGTGGTGATTGTCCACTCCCTCTGTCGCATGCTCCACTGCAGCATCTAATTAACGCCTTACTGATGTCCCTGCCATCAAACAGATAGAGTAACAGCAAGGTGAGGTCTAAGGATGGGAAACCAGAGCTGTTGCTGCATCTTAGAGTTGCTGATCAGGTGACGCGCCCAAACTGAAATACTCAGGATCAGCTGAGAGAAAAGTGAACCTTCTCATCAACACATACTCTGGTTTCTCAGGACGACACCTCCAGTTTAAGTTGAATTATTTATGAGAAGGTGTACACCCTGATGGATATCTCATGAAATGTGAGAGGAAAAAAAATATTTACAGATGACACAACAAAATGTCTACTCAAGGCATATTAATTAGAGATGGAAGCCCATGGTGATCTTATGCATCATGCATAGGATAATAGGTTCCTCATGAGACAGTCTTTAGCTTTGTAATTTTACTTTAATGAGAATATTTTCCAGTGGGGTTATGCTCTCTGACGTTTTGAAAAATAAATCATATTATTTGATTGGAGAGTCATTAGTAAGTAACCAGAATGTAAATTGGAAAATAACGTGAGATCTAAATATGCAAAGTAAATACCAGCAACGTGACCCTCTAATACCTGCAGTACTGTTTTCGTTCTCTAATTACAGATTTCGAGCAGCAACACAAGGGGCCAAGTTTGTCTTTATTATTTCATTCTGCTTTTTTTTTTTTCTTAATGAATCATCATTGTGCTTTAACATTGCATTTTTAATTTTTTTTAATTAAAAATAAAACACAAAGCAAAGCCACAGTGGAAGAAATACACAAACTGAACTTACATAATTGACTTTGCATTGAGATGAACGCTCTGATGAAGATTCTCTGTAAAAAGTAAAATTGCCGTGAGAAAAACATTACATAATGTATTGTGAACAATTTATTTTTTCTATGTCAAGTTTATTTGTAAATCACAAGTTTACAAATCATCTGAAAGTAATTTTACAGAGAATACGCAATTCAGTCCAATTTATTGTAGTCCGGTCATAATCCCATTTCTGAGTTCATAAAGGCCAATTCAGGAAATGCAGCTGCCTAGTTGACGAAACTAATAGATTACATCACACCTCCACTATTTAATCCCCCATCCTGAGCCTGGACAGTGGAAAGCAATTAAACTTGAGCTGCCCAAATACACAAAACAAGTGCATTACATGCACTTGAGAAGGAAATTCCAATATAGTAGTAAATTAATGATTTTCTATGACATATAACCAAAGACTTCACAATATTGCATCCAGTCATTGCAATATCTTGAGTCAAGGTAATCACAACATGAGGGCAATAAAATTATTACATTTTGACAGTAAAAATACTGTTTTTGTGCGATTTTAGATCAAACTAAAAGATGTGTAACATCAGTGATTTGAGAAATTGTAGGTTTTGGGCATGTATGGATGTTTCTATTGTTGATTTCTCAACGTAATGGTGAAAACGCACAAAGCACAAGGTGATAGGAAGACCAGTGGAAACGTGTTAAATCAAAGTGGAAGATTGTTGTTGGGAGTGGAAGGAGTGTGGATTATTTGTAGGGAGTGAAGACATGAGTAAAAATACAGCTTTAATTTTCATGCTGGAAAGGTTTCCTTTTAACTGAGTTTTGGAATTATGTGAATTGAACATCCACTTTGACAACAATATGATTGTGGCTTACTTTCACTAAAAGTTGCAAACATTTCATTTGGTTATTTGGACTCAAGTTTCTCAAGGAAAAGTTTTCCTATGTTGCACATGATGTCAACACAATAAAGATACATTACACAACTTTCCAGTCTTAAAACTCTGCATTCCTCACTTATTTGATGGCACAGTAACAGCTGTTATGTACATTTCTGGAGCCATTACTGCCCAGCAGCATCCTATAACTGAGACACCATGCTTAGCAACCTTTTTCTACCAGGACGCCACCTGATGTTGCAGTCGAGTTTAACTTCATGAACCACATCATTAGCAAGCACGCCAGCTATTTTAAAAGTGCAAACTCAGCAAAGAAACACAAGAACACATTATTGGAGGAAGACAGGAAAAAGAAAAAAAAAAGACAGAGCAAGAGATAAGACAGGAGACAAGATAAGACTCTTTTACTGGCTGGACAGAGCTCACATTAGGATGCAAGATGGATGCCAAATTAGCAGTCAATAGGGGGTGTGTCATCAGGAATATCCGCAAAAGATCTACAGCAGTAATGTCACATAAATGACATTGTATTCTCTGATTCACTTAAACCATTTGTAATATAAAGTCAACACATGTTGCAAAAGAGGAAACATGCAGAAAGCCATGAGAGTTCCTGTGATCTGTCACAAGGGCCATTGTGTAATCCTTGGATTCTTAATTTCCTTGAGCTGTCTGTCTTCTTGCATCCTATTCAAAAAGTAATTCAACAGGCCTGACAAGTAGCAATGAAGTGTTAACACTGAGTTTTACTGCCTGAGAAACCATCAGCATCACACATGACCAAGTAACAGAGACACCAAGAAGCCTTGAGGAGACGGAGGAATGATGAATTCAGCCACAATGGAAGAAACAGAAAAATGTATGAGAAAGAAAAATCTGTTTTGTTTTTTTTTCTTTTTTTCTAGTTAAGTGTTTTGAGAGACCTTTAACAATGCAATCTGTGAAAAACTAGTGAAAAATGCACACCTACACTTGACAGGAGAGCCACACCGCACAATGGTGCGAAACATCTGCCTTCCCACATCTTGTCACGTCCCATTTTACCCTGACAACCCACAACTTTCATGGATTCTTTTCTCCCTGCAATGCAAAAGGGTTGCTGGTGTTGCTAATGGCAACATCCCATTAACTGGTGATGATGAGGAAACGGGTCAGGTAAGTTCACAGTGACACTTCTGCTGGTCATTAAACTGATTCGAAGTAAAGGCCAGAATGTGCAGAAAGCTCGATGCAGATATGAAAGCAGGACTTTTGACAAGTAAATAGCATTTCTTTGAGAAATACAGTAAATTAGTCTGTAGCCTAGCAAGATGCTGCAAATCAAACATTTATGCACACTACAATTATCACCCTTTGGTTGCTCTTTCCCTCTCTGAGGGAATAAATGGTAGGTTTGTTGTCGTGGCGACCTCAAAGGGAATTTGGTAGTGCTTTTAATGTCATTTTTGTCTGGTTTGTGTCTTTCATCGTAGATGCAAAAAAGAAAAAAACAAGCTTGAAAGAAAAAAGGAGAAATGTATGATTCCTCTGAATTAGATGCCACACAGTTGTTCAAACGTGTGTCTGCTGCATGAATCATGACAGCTGTTGTCATGGCTTCAAAATGCAACCCAAAACAAAACACAGTGCCATATCTAAAGAAATATTTAATACGTATTATGTATATGTATACTCTCACTTAGAATGTGAGAAGACATGCACACTGTTTATACATATTTATGGTCAAAACTAACCATCTAAACATAGTTGTGTGGACTTGTCATGCTACATGATTGGCTCTGCATGGGAAGAAGGACATTCCTTCGGTTCATACTTTATTGCAAGACTCCAAAGGTGGTTTGCATTCAGGAGCCTTAATCTAAACAATGAATTGTTCTTTGATTTATGCATGTGTCAGAAAAAAGGCCTGTTGGCATCCCTGCGTCGAAGCAAAGGGGGGAATAATGTGAATTGTAATTCATGAGGACAGAATGGACAGCCATAAAGGGATCCCAGTGATGACTACACAATGTGCTTCAGCGGCCCTTAGGGAGAGTTAGTAAAGAGTTCTGAAGTAACACATCTCTCTCTCTCTACTGGATTTTTTTTTTATTTTTTTTTTTTTATCACAAATAGCATGCACAAGACTTTTGGTATTTCCTGCACTGAGATATCTGGGTGACTAGGGATTATTGTCAACAGCAGTAACCTTACCAAGCAGAATTTAGGAGAAAAAAACTTTGTTTCCTTTATGCAGATGTACTTTACTGAATAATCAGAGATTAGAGAAGTATTGAATAAAAGAAAAGTACAAAGCATCGGCAACTTTGGCCTGCAAGGAATATTCTTTACTCTTATTGATGTGAATTCTTATACGTTCTCTTGTCAGCAATATCCTTTTTTTTATTTTTTATTTTTTCATCCTCTGG
>NC_136617.1:26329642-26374642 GCF_933228915.1 Telmatherina bonti | reverse complement strand
GCAAAATCCGTCACGTTGACAGTAGTTCGACTTGACTGTTATAATAATTAATCTGCTCATCATTCACACATTTCTGCTTCCTAATAGTCACTCTCCAGTCATCTGAAGCAACTGCCCCTCCCAGATTATCAACGGTTGTAAAGACCAGTTAAAGTCTGACTCCAGCTTAGAGTTTAATTCCCCATCTGATGTTGAGATAAAAAACTATCTCAATCAGAATATAATGGATGAAATAAAAATATGAAAAGTTGCAGTGTAAACGTTAAAGCTGGTGGAGATGATGAGGATAAGACATGTTGTTCACCTGCAAGTAAAACAGACACAGGTAAAGAGTTTGTTAGCTGAGTGTCACATGGTTAGCACACCGCCAAGCAAAGTCAAAAGACTGGTTACAGAATTTTCTTCAAATGTCTTTTGAAGAAGAAAGATTTAAAAAGATCCTAATGCATTTAATTCACAACTGCAAAGTATAATAAATGGCCCTCCAGCAATGCTTCAGGAGTCTTTGGAGAGCAAATAGCCCAACTGAGAATGTTAACAACTCAGAAATGAGTCATGACGAATTGACACACAAATTTATATATATATATATATATATATATATATATATATATATATATATAGTGTGTGTGTGTGTGTTCATATATTAAAGTGGTTAAATTTGATGCTTAATATGTTTGAAGTTTTTCCATATTTACTGGTGAAAAACATTAGGTAGTGAGAGTAGTTAGAGGTTTTTTGTGATAATGTGGACTGAAAAGCAAATCTTCATTTGCTGCAACCAGCTCACTATTACTGCTTTCAGACACTCTGGTTGTGGCTACACCAGTTTGACCACAACCAAAATGGGAGAACTTAACTCCATGAAAGTCATTGGACAAGCAGGATGGACCAGTTTCATCACAATTTTGATGATAATTTTGAAGGACCAGTTCAGCACAAGCACTTATTTCACTTACTTCAGAAACTGAGAAGGAAAAGTAAGAAAAGACTACCAAAGACAGGAGGCAAAACTACGCATGTGCGTCATCGGGACAAGATACTGAGCATGTGCAGAACTATAGGAATTAGAGCGAATGAAGCCTTACATGACAGAGGAATTCATCAGTTCAGATTTCAAATGCGAATAAAGCAGCCACTCACTGCAGAATGAACTTTAATGCTGAATTGACTTTTGCATTAGGAAGTATGTGTTTACATGGTTGTTTTTCATCAGTTTAAATGAACTTTTGTTCAGGATTAAAGAGGAAACTCCTATGTAAACGTGACCATTGAGGTAACTGGTCTGTAGTCTGCCGTTCGAATGAATCCAGCCTTTGCATACTGATACATTGCTGTTGTGATTGGTGTATACTGGTGTGAAAGCGATCCCTGTCCACTGTAGTAAAATAGAGCTGTAAAATCTGACCAAGAGCTGTAAAATTCATGTTTTATTTATTTATTTCCCTCTGATGAATACAAGACTGGAGGATAAACTCCCAGTTTAAAAATAAGTCCCACTCCAGTTCTGCTTTCACAAATGATTTTGAGTGGAGCTGATATCCTAAATAACACCTATATTTGTGATTTATTGTCATTATCTATGATTTGTACTTTTTTGTATAACAATATGTTTGCAATGTAAACATCATCATGCACAAAACTATGACAGACTGATAAAAGGGTTAGTGTTATTCTTTATACCCGCTTTCTCTGTTGGATCCTTTTACAACTTTTCCAAATCTAACTGCATTTAAAACACACACTTTTAGTTTGAGAGCCTTTTTAATTAGTCCATCCAAAACCTGAACCAGTTGCTTTAAAACATCCAATACTACCACTCTTTCAGTCCTTTGTGCTCATGTAAGCCTGGATGGAGTCATTATGGGCACAATTTTTCAGTTTTAATCATGAGCACAGTGACCAGTGTTCCTGCATGAAGCATTAACCAGCCTTCACAGATCAACAGTTAAACAAATGAAATGGAAAATATCCCATTGTTGAATCAGTAAAAAATCTTTAGACACGCATCACAGAGAAATATTAGATTAGCAGGAAATACATTTGCAGACAAAGTCAGCTTCCACCCTCTATGGCTCGAACTGACTGTTGAGCAAGTCAGAGCACTATTATGTTAAAAAAATGCTAATTTGTGGCTTTAGCAGTTTATCTATTAATCACTCAGTGAAAAAGCAGGACATTTATCCTAAAGGTGTTTCCGGAGTTTAGAACAATGCAGGCAGAGGAGGTAGGAAGATCTAAGCATGGCAGTCACCTGACTTCCTCACGGATGGAGGACTTTCATCTGAAAGATTAAAGAAATGGACATAGCCTTTGAAACAACTAAAGAAACCGCCATGTTTGTCACACTCAGCTCTTTGCTAATAACATTTTAATCTGATAGCTACAATGTCAACAGTGGTCTGAGATTTTCTGATTGTGCTGTCTGCAGTGTATGAGTGCTGGTTTATGTAAACATACTTAGTATGCATGATTTGTCTTAATTTTGCATCAAGTTGGAATATTATTTCCTGGTTTGATTAGGCACTTCAGCGATACCAGCGATTGTTGCCAGTAATCTAAAATTAATACTTAAATTCTTTTTTTTATGGTTTTCTTGCTTAAAAGATCTCATAAATTATCTGAAAAATATGTTTTAGTGGTGTTTAATATTTGTAGGAAGTGTGTGATTATCATCAAGTGGCAACAAAATAGTTGTGATCAGGGAGCTGATTAGTTCCTCTAACAAGATTCCATATATATAAACAAAATAGAAATGTGTGGGCCAGACATGCGAAAATGACTGGAATGCTCATAATGTGTCATTGAAAGAAAAGGCACAGGATGCCTGATCAAATAAGTGAAAGAGAAACAAAAAACAACAATATATATGAATACATAGCCCACTTCTCCTCAGCATATTCTGGTTCCTAAATGCCTGTAACAACCTCATTATTCCAGAATGATATGCTTGAATTGTTTCCCCTGCTGTTATACTTTTTGTTGAGATTGATCTGACTAGGAATTGAGTATGAAAAGTGAACTCTGCACACCAAAAATACTCCCAGTAACGTGGCATTTTGAGCACTGGCCCTTCCACAAACGTGACACTTTCATACTATATTGTCTTTCAGTCCAGCACCCAGCATCATATACCTGGGATGTGTGTTTTTCTGACCAGGAATTAAACCTCAACAGTACCACTGCACCAGCTGCACCTTGTCAAACAAGCAACAGCAACAACATGAAAAAGGGAAAAAAAAAAAATAAATAACAGGAAGTTGGAGGAACAGTAAGGATTAAGGGAGGTAGCTGAAAAGGTAGTGTTGGAAACAGTGGTGTCACTCAGATGGTTCACTGTTTTCTACTTTTTTAATGTTCTGATTAAATATTTCCATTTGCATTGAACATTATATTTTATTTGTTGTGTTATGTAACAAGTTTAACTTTCATTTGAGATGGTCCTCACACAAACTTCAGCATGTATGTGCATGCCGATATGGACAATGATTATGTTCAAACAATATGTGCAGTTGTTTCTACTCCTCCTACCTTCTTATGAATTTTGTTGCCTGTCAAACAACAGATTTGGCAGCAACATCTGTTCTCATGTGGAAATATGAGGAAGTTTTTTCTCCCTCCTGGGGATTGTACTCTCTAGGAGGAGTACTCTAAAGGATGAAAAAAGAAAAATACCATTGCGTGACCATTTCAGTAAGAAGACTTGTTCATTTTCTCCAACTAAATGGGATTTATAGCTGTTGGTGTTGTAAGCATTTCTCCATTTCTACAACAAATCAACAGTAAACTACTGCTGATAATTTCATTATAATCTAACCTCGTTTCTCTTTTAATTGAAGTAAAACATCTGGAAGGTATTTGCAGCATATTCAGTCAAACTAAAGTATGTTTGTGTGTGTATGTTTCTACACAGGTGTGTCATGCTTGTTAGTTTAGTTCTCCTAGCTAATGTATCCAGCCGCTTGCTATGCTGTTGCAAGCTTCAAGAAATAAAGCATTCACCACCTTCCTCACCTGCATGCCACCATACCTCATTCTCGCTCTCTTCCTCTTTCCCCATTGGATATCGCCGCCAAGGACGTGCTTCCAACCGCATGAAGGGTATCGCCAAGGCTGGTTGTAGGCAACTTTCCGAAAATAACGACCACACAGTAAAAGGCTGCTGAATGTGCTTGCACATGCACAAAGTTTACAGTTAGGATCATCACAAGAGAACGTCCTGTCATTTTTCTTCCACACCTGGCGAGGCATGGCTGTTTGTAAAGCTGTCACAGTAATGATTCTTTATCTCTGCTGATAATGACATCTGTTCCTCCTGAAGAGTTTTGTGCAAGATGCCCTGAATAAGATTTACCTACATTTGGTGTGAAAATGTGTGTGTGTGAGGGACAGAGGGAGAGAGAGAGAGAGACCGTGAGACTGATTTAAGGGTAGGGACGAGATGTCTGCATGGAAGGCGAACAGCATAGAGTTGCTTTGGGTAGAAGGTTATACTTGTGGAAGTCAGCAAAAAAGTTGAGCTGCATTTTTCTTTTAAAGAATAGAACACAGAACAGCAGAGATAAGAACTGAAGACAAACCTAAAACAACAAATTAGAACGTTTGGGTGATAAAGACTCAAAGTGTTCAGTTTTTTTGTGAAAATTTATAATAAATCAGTACAATGAATTTAGTTTAGTTTTGGTCGGTTTAGGATCAATATAAAGTCATAAAGATTTTGCATTTTTTAAATAAATCTTTCTAATAATTAAAAGTATATTAGTAAATCAAGATTTGTCACCCTGAAAAAAATATAATTTAGATATCAAATCAAATCAAATGTTATTTATAAAGCACTTTATTAAAACAGCACAAAGTGCTTTGCACATTTAGAAACACACTAACACACATAATAGAAAAGAACAAAAATTGTGGCTGAATACAGAGGACCCTGACTCAGGAAACACATCTTAAGAGATTGCTTGCACCAGGTCCTGCCAACAGCCCAAAGCCAGAACACCTCCACCCAGGGACCACCGTGTGAGAGGTCAAAGAGCCCCTGGCAGTGATGCACTGCAACAGATCCTCCAGACCAAGCAAGAGCCCCCCATGAGACAGACACAATCTGTTCCAGAGCTGGATATAAAAGAAAATATTAAAAAATTTGCATATGTGCCAAATAAAAGGTTTGTGTCTGTAAAGAAAAATAAAAGTGCTTTTACAAATATCTATTCATGGATGCAAAGTGTAAAACTGCAAGCAAGAATCTGAAGTTGCCGGTGCCCATTTTTGTCCAGACAACAAGAATCTGATTGGATGATTTTCCTAAGCCAATCAGATATAGACGAGCAAAGACAAAATTTTCCTTCTGTTTCATTTGTGTTTTTCTTCACTAATACATTTTTAAATAATCATTCGTATACTTCATACGCATGCACAAACTTGAAATTTCATTGTTTTTCCAGCCATCCATCCATCCATTCATTCATCCATCGTCCATCTGTCCGTGCGTCCATCCATCCATCCATCCATCCATCCATCCATCCGTTCTTTTTACAAAGTAATAAAACTTGATCTACAAATACAAATTATTCAAAAACAATAATCAACTACAAAAACTTTATGATATTGTCCACATTGCAGATCTTAGTTTATTGAAAGACTTACCCTTTGTTCCTCACACAAAGCAGTGTACTTTGTCCTGGAACACTCACGTGGTCATGATGAGCCCACGTTAACACTGACCATGATTTTAAAAAAACATGTAACTGTGTTCCATTCATGGTTTTTGGTTCTTTTTCCAAGTACCTGGTGACTTTAAAACATCTTGTTTTTCTAATAAAATACTGGTTAAGTGATGCATTAGATGAACCTATCAACCTGCACAACCAGCGTCAACCACCCATTAAGGCACAATGAACAAAAATTACTCACCATCGAAACAGCAAATTTTAAGAACACTAATGGACTTCCTTTCTTCCATTTAAAAGTTCATACTGAGTGGTAAATATCTTTTATTTTCTTTCTCCTGCTTTCATCAGATTCCTCTGGAAGAAATAAAAAGTGTATATGTGTATATGACAAAAAAAATAATAAAAAAAATCAAGAAGCAGCCTTGGATAAAGTTGCATAGCCCCAGTTTTCAAAAGAAACCGAACACCCCCCCCCCCCCCCCCCCCCCCCAACCCCTTCCACCCGTCAATTCGGAGACTGTATATTGGCCTCGTGCAGCTGCCATCCATATTTATAAGACCTTCATGGCAAGAGTCACTCGCAAGGTGCAGGCAACGCTCGAAACAAGTGGAGCCTTGGACAAAAAGGTCAGGCAGCAGTAAATTCCTTTCTCCAAAATGTTCCACCACTCTGCTGAAAAGCAAGACCATGCTGCATGCAAGCAGAGTAAGCATCAAAAGTGTCAGCATGCCATGGTTATCGTAAAAGACAATGGCCAATCCCATCGGATGCCATGAATAAGATAAATGGCATGGTGTTTGGTAAGAAAGGCCCAAATTACCATCTAAATGATTCTGTAGTGGTAATTACGGTGATAACAAAAGCAGCTGTGATCAATGAGATAATACTTCCAATTATAAACATGACATCTCATGGAGAAATAATGGGGATCATGCACTGCAGTTAGCTGTTGTAGTGTCCTTTGTGAATTGGATAATTACAAAATGCATGGGTCAGTGACAATGCAGCCGAGAACAAATCTGTATATCAAAGAAAACAAAACAAGCTAACAATGGAGCCCAATGTGCCTGAACAAGCCTAAGATTTGAATTTTGAAAGAATTTTGTGCAAATGCACCTCAAGAAAATGTACTTACCTGTGTCGCTATGCAACAGGCATTTTTCTGTTTGACTGTGAGATCCCCGAGTGTCCTTGGTACAACATCGCAGAGCTGGTGCACAAGGTTACTGCGTTACAGAGAGGAAGTGTGTTGGACTAAAGCCCATCAGTGAGGAGTGTAGCCAGAGCTTGCTCATCACTACGGAGGGAGAGTATTCAACGGCAGGCCAGATAACACAAGCAAGGCCCTCAATAGCTTTGTCTGGCTGGCTAGTATTCAGGCCAGTGAACCCTGTCCAACTCAATCTGCCCCTATTGTTACGTTGAGAATACTACGGCAGCTTTGTGATAGGCTCAAGTGTTATATGAACGTTTTCCATCCTCCTTTATCTCATTCTAACTCTCTTCCTTTCATTATGCAATTTCCCCTTTTTTTTGGTTGGGATCCTTTACTTCTCTGATGCGAGATGACTTTCTTCCTCTTCTTAACCGCCTTTCATTTCCTCATTTTGTGCATCTCTACAAGTGTCATGCCCTATTACACCCTGTCCTCCTCTCCCCTCCGTTTTCATGTCCCTTTGTTGCAGCCACCTGCTCTCCACATTTTAACTCACCGCAACCTGTTCGCTGCCTTGTCACCCTGCTTTTTAATTATTGTGTTGACTCCTTTTCTTCATATTTTCAGGAAATGGGAACATTGACAGGAGATACTGAAATTCCAAACCCAGACAGCATCAGCCTGAAGGCACAGACTGGAAACATGCACATTTCTTTCTTTTTTGGGGGGGGGGGGATCAACATTTTATTGTTATATAAGCAATAAAAGATGGAGGATGGGGCTGGAGGCTGCAGTACAAATGAAAACCAAACATCAGAAGGAATAAGCAACAGAAATATATAGCTCGCATATAAACTAACACATAAAAACACTCAACAGGGGGTTTGAATTAGGGATGTCATGATTACGTAATCCCACAATTAATTGTAGTATTGAATTGTATGATTTATTATTCATAAATCTCCATCAAAATGATCCCTTTCCATGAAGGCATATGAGTGTGCCATGACAGCAGGCCAGCAAAAATCAAGTTACACATCTGCTTTCTCTTTGTTGCATGCAAGTAGGTTCTTTCTGTTTTATGTTTTATTTTAGTTTTTTATTTGTTTTTATAAATATTGGTTATGGACAACGATTAATGTTGCATATAATTTCTTGATAAATTGCACTATAGCGCCTAAAATATCATTTTTGTTATCCAAACAAATAAAAAGCTTTGGACAGCATTTTTTGTTTGTTTGTTTTTGAAATACCTCCTTTGAATCTCATTTAGATATTATTAATAAAATCAGATGTTTTTGACAAAGAAGGATGAACATTTCAGGATTCACTAATTAAAAAAAATGAGGTGTGAAGCTGCTCCATTCTGAATACAGTGAAAACAAAAAGTGAAGACTGTCCAGTCATTAGGTGAACAGACAGAAAGTAAGGTTATAATCTCAGTGATTTTAGATCATGAGGTGAGACAAATCATCATAAAATGTACATTAAATTTAATCCATCTGCATTGAGTGATATAATCCAAATTTTTTCACAGGAATTCTCTCACTTTCTGTTCTTATATCTTCAACTTCATGTCCGACACTCTCCAGTACCAGGCATTAAGGGGTTAAAATCCAGTTTAACATGTAAAATCAGTTCTGTCGTTGAGGATAGATGTGTGGTTTCCATAGAAAGGCCAGAATATTTGCTAAAAGCCAATTAAAACTAGTTCTATAACCAATAAACACATTTAAGACAGAAAACAATGAATCAAATGGGTACACAAAAAAAAAAAAAGTCTTAACACAAATTATGGATCCCACATCCACCTGAAGGCGTGTATGTGGACAAATGAAACGTACACAGACAAAGATACCCTCTACTGAAAGCATGACCATCACAGATAACAAAACTTTAAGTTTAATTTTCAGATGATCAAGATGTGACCAAACCAGAGACAAAAGAAGGACAAATTTTTGCTTCACACTCGTAAAAGATGGTCATAAAAAAATGTCACCTCTCCTTTCAGCAGGAGGAGAGGTTGATTCATCTGCATGTGGTTCTGTGTGCTCAGAACCAGTCAGCCAAAACTTTGGGTGAAAAAATTAACTGTGATTAACTGTGACTCTAAGCTGCAGTGAAAGGAGCAAATGTAACAAATGCATTTGACCACATGCAGGATAGTCACCATCAAGCTGGAGCACAACTTCCGTGCTTTCTTCACTTTCACTGGCTTCAGTAAATTAGATGATTGATTTGGTTTGTTTTTAAGCATCTAAATAGGTTGGCCCCAGAATAGCTGTCTGTTCTTGTACAGCACTGACCCCCCAGAATGCTTCACTTAGACAATCAAATAGTCTTAGAGCTTCCCTGATCTCACTTAAAATCTAGAGGACATCTTGCTTTTAACTGCAGTCTGCAAATGGTTTCTCCACCTTTAAATCTTTGTTTAAGATGGACTTGTTTGTGTTGGACTTTGGCTCAGTAGGCAGCCTATACTGGATTATGTTGTACCTTTGCTTGCTCTACTTGAGTTTTTTTATTGTATTTTTTTTGTTCTAATAACTTTGGAAGTCTTGGCTGTAAAACGCTGCTTTTTAAATTAATTTGACCTTTCCATCTGATTAAGAGAGATCCAGTTAGCATATTGCATTCATTTATTGTTTACAGAGCAAGGGTGATATTCTTGGACTGGGGCTTCATAGTTACTATACTTTCTTTATGCTCTATGTTGTTCATATATATATATATATATATATATATATATATATATATATATGTATATATATATATATATATGTATATATATATATATATATATATATATATATATATATATATATATATATATATATGTATATATATGTATATATATATGTATATACATATATATATATATATATATGTATATACATATATATATGTATATATATATGTGTATACATATATATATGTATATATATATATATATATGTGTATACATATATATATGTGTATATTTATATATATATATATATATATATATATATATATATATATATATATATATATGTATATATATACATATATATATATATATACATATATATATGTATACACATATATATATATAAATATACACATATATATATGTATACACATATATATATAAATATACACATATATATATGTATACACATATATATATATATATATATATACATATATATATGTATACACATATATATATATATATATATATATATATGTATATATATATATATATATATATATATATATATATATATATATATATATATATATGTATATATATATGTATATATATATATATATATATATATATATATATATATATATGTATATATATATATATATATGTATATATATATATATATATATATATATATATATATATATATATATATATATATATATATATATATATATATACATATATATATATGTATATATATGTATATGTATATATATGTATATATATGTATATGTATTTTTGTTTGGCCAGTATTGGTAGCAAAACAAAATCTGAAGCCATCAAGGAGACCATAAATCATATACAGGATAATAAAAACAACTGAATTCAAAGGGACCAGTTATGCTAACAGAAAAATGTTTAGTGTTACAGAAGGTTAGCGGTGTATGGGAGGTTGCACGTGCACTGGGGATTTGTATCAACTGCTGGAATGCAGGGCTCATTCATGCGTTCTGGTCAGTGTTTGTTAAATTGATCTTTTGCCTTTTGCAGAAACAAATTAGATAAGTTTATCTTTTTCCACTCTGGGGAGTCTTTGGTAAACTACTTCCATGAACAAACTTCAGTCAGATATTTTACTTTAATGGCAAATTGCAGATCTATAAAAGAGTACAGTATTGCATAATTTTAAATACAAAGACACCTGGGAGCAAGGAAGCCAGATAATAGGAATAACAAAAAGCAATTTGTTAACCTAAATGTTATTACTTTCTGAGTGATTGCATAAAATATCAATTAATTGTTTAAATGAGGTGTGTTGAATAAATGATTATGGGAAAGGTCATTCTGACTCAGTGCCCCCAGGCATGAACTACTGGAAGAGTCAATAAAAAAGTAAAAGTCTGTGGAAAAGTATAATTATCTTTTTGTGTCCAGTGGAGCACCCTCAGAGGACACCAAGGTGAGTGTGTGTTTGCATCCATGGGGACCTAAAATGAACACTCGGTTGTCAGGTCCAGAAAGGAGTGTTTTTAACTATGGTTTTGGGTTCAAATTCAGCCAGTCGTAATGCTATTGTTGCATGACTAGGAAACATGTAAAGATGTGGGAAATTTTTGACAAATTGATACATATTTGAGCCAAAAAGCCATTAAAAAGAGTACAAATATATTAGTAATGTTGCATAAAATCTGCCTTGGTGAAAACTATTTATTCAAAAATAAATATGTTTGACTTAATTTAATGTTGAGTATTATGGGTCATGGGTCCATGGATGTATGGATGGATATATTGGGTCATGAGTTTTGCTCAGAACATGACTGAGGACATTGTGGGCCAAATCCATCATAGATGCAGAAACAGCACACATCTGATGTAATCTTTTTCAAGAAAGTTCACTGGAACTTCAGAAGACACCAGTATGACACATGGACATTGTTTCACTGGAGATGTATCATTACCACTGTATCTTTGTACCTTTTAGTTTTACCTTTAGAATTTATTTAGTTGAATACTTTTTCCATTTGTGTCCTAGTTTTGTTAGAATATTGCTTGTATTCACACATCCACCAATGAATGGGACACAGATAGGATGTTTTATTTGCAGGTGGGAAACAAATGGATGTGTGTGAGTATGTGAGTCTTTCTGGGAGGGAGGCCAACATATGAGAGAGAAAATGTTTGTTAAGCGGTGCTTGAAGTGTTCATGTAACATTTGTTCCAAAGTTTTACTGACCAGTAATTACTGTTGACAGCAGATGTGAGTACACCTTCCAATGAAAACCATTGAATTGTAAAGACAGCTGATGAGGTCGGTGTTTGAAGTAATTTCACCTTTAAGGAATGGCTTGACAAGAAACTGGTCATTCTGACAGTTTTTTGTTTTCATTTCACTGAAATAAAAACACGCCTTAATACTATCTGCGACGTGATGCAACACAAAATAACATTACTTGACAGTATTTTTTGGGAGTTTCCTTGAGCAGTACTACCATTAATAAAAAATAAATAAATCACTACCCGTTGCCATGCCAACCAGACTAGACTTACAGAAACTATATTGGAGAATAACATGAACGACATAATCTGACAAGTTTGTTGCTCCTCACTTGTCCTCCATTAGTCGATTACGTCACCTTATGTATTTAGTGGTTCCTTACCAGTTAGGCCATGTTTTATGGACATCAATATTCTAACATTGTCATGTAAAAGACTTTACTGTCGTGATATGTTTCATCTTGTGTTCCAGTTTCCTGTTTTATTTTGTGGTGTTGTGTCTTGTTTCCTGTTTTGCTTTTCCATTCGATAGTTTTCGCCTGGACTCAATTAGTTGATCTGTAACCCCTGTGTCTTGTTCTGTTTCTGTTAGTGTTTATAGTCCTTGGTTTCAGTTCTGTGTTGCTGGTTCATCAGTTATGTTAGCCTCCTAGGTCTGCTTGCTATCAGTTCAGTGATCTTTAATTAAAACATTTAGTTTCCGCATCTCTGGCTCCCGTCTCTGCATTTTGGGTCCACACCTCCACCACACCCGTGACACTTTACCCTGAGTCAGACAGCACCGTATAAACCAGAAGTGCCTGAGTTCAGTCCTCGAGATCTACCACCCTGAAACATTTAGCTTCAACTTTTGTCCAACACACCTGAACCAAATGAATGGTTCTTTATCAGGCCTCTACAGAGATGAATGACATACTGAAGAGGGAATTCAGCATTTTGATTCAGGTATGTTGGAGAGGAATTTTATCTAAAAGTTGTAGGATGGTCGATATCAAGGACTGAACTTGAGCACCACTGATATAAATATTATTTTCTGATCACATTAACTGAAGTAAGAACATATTCTGGGGTATGCAGCAGTCCAGTCAGGGTATGTGGAATTTACCCACCTTACCTGCACGGGGTAGATATGTGTAAAATATTTATTGTATTTCATCCAAACAGACCTTTAACAGCATTACTATCCTTGGTGCCATCAGCTTTCTATTTATGACACTGTACTTCTTATTCTCTTTTTAAATATCTTCAAGAATGTGGTTTCTTGATTCTGGATTGTTTTCATTGACTTGTTGCTTTTTTTGTCACAAGCTCTCTTTACGGCATTGGGGTTTTGTAAAGTACATGAAGTCTGCTGTAAAAAAGGAAACACCGGGACAAAAAATCCACATTCATTCCAAAGAAGAAGCTAGTGATTAATAAACCTAACATGCATGTCTTTGGTTTGTGGGAGAAAGCATGAATACCTGGAGAGAACCCATGCATACAACATGCAAACTCTGCTACTGTTTAAATCTCCCCCAGCGGAGGCTCGAACCAGCTGTCTTGCTGTGAAGCCAGAGTGCCAACCACTACACCGGCATGACTCAAGGTCAGTAGTTATCCAGCTGTCCATATAGAGTACACATAGACACTGATTACAAAGCTAACCAGGACTTTTTAAATTCTTTTCGTTTCCCCATTAGGGCACGTTTGTGTTTTCGCACTTTTCATGTACAAATTAAAATGCTTAAAATAAAACATAAAAAGCACTGAAGATAAACAGCAGAAATCTAAATGAAACCAAAAATTTAAATAATTTAAAGCTTGTCCAGTTAAAAGTTACCATGCAAATGCAGAAGCGCATCTGCATGAGGAACAACTTTCATTTATTCACTATCCTAACCGGGCAGTCTTATGAACGGTCGCGGGGAAGCTGAGACCTATCCTAGCAGTCTTTGGCAGGGCCCACCCCGGACAGCTTGCCAGTCCATCGCAGGGCGGGAAACAACTTCTTTCTTTTGACCTCACCAATCATTAGCAGCCCAATTTTATTATGCGGTTTGATCGACCTACAGTATTATAAAACATACAACGTTGCTTTTCTTGCAAGGCACATGTTAACAGTCCAACTAGAATTTGATGGTTTTCTCGAACGACCACATAAACGCCAACATTAAGACAAAAGCTTTAAAGAGTCAAACCTGCTACTTACCCCAGGAGAAGAAGTTCTTGCGACTTTGAGAGCAAGAACAAAGTTCTCACTTCTTGTGGAGTATGTGACAAGCTCATGCAATGTTAAAACCAGTCAAGCATTTTTTCCTCAGCACTTGAACAGTAATAATGCTGTGATAATGTTTTATTGTTTTAGTACAATCTTATGAGGGGTACAATGTGTAGTGCAAAAACATGTGAAGAAAATATAAATTACTGTAATTATACGATCGATTATTTCCCTACATACAAAGATAATTGCTGCTTTTAATTTCCTATCCACTTGGCTAAAATAATCATTTAAATTGCAAGTTGAAATAAATACATGCAGTAGAAATTGGGATAAATGGAGAGTTTAAGTGGTGGTAGACTTGCTTCAGAAAATTACAAGAAGAAAGAACCAGACATACAGAACGCTACAAACCACCTTAAGCTGTCACTTATAAAGAGCCGGGATGGAAAAAGGAAAAAAAAAAAAAAAAAAAGGAAAAAGTCAGTGAGACTGAGAGCTAAATGAAAATGAGCCGATAGTGTGAAACTACAAAGCACAGCAAAAGAATTTGGTATAAATTAGATGTGCGGTAAAACAGCAGTCCCGGTACTTCTTCACCTGTCCTCCTCCTCGACTACTGCTATCATCTTTCAGCCTCACCGTAGTCGATAATGCCAAGACAACATCACTCAGCCGGAAATCATCTGTTTGATATGCGCTGGGAAGCCTTTTTGCCTCATCACATTTCCTGTCTGATGTCCGGTGCTGCTCTTTAGGAGAATTCATCACATCCCGTCCCCACTCTCATCTCCGAAATAAACAACAACACTCTGTCCTCCATCTTTCCTTCCCACATCTCTCTATTTTTAGCCTCAGAAGTCCTCTACTGCATGCATTTATCTAGCTGATCAATTTCCCATCTGAACGGCTATTTGAAAGTTGTGCTTTTTGTTTTTTCTTTCTTACACTCGTGCTACAATTTGCCGCTTCTGGTCTCTGTGTGATATATTCATAACCGGTCCCTGCCTTCGCTCTCTTTTGGCACGAGAAAGATAAGTACTCACTTCGCTGGTTTTCATTCTTCATTTTCTGTTGCTGTGACCAACAGACAACCTTGAGAACCCCATATGCCCACCATGTCATTGTTCTAATTAAGCCTGTCCTGGCAAATTTAGCTTCCCAGCACATCACTGCGCTGCTCAAACCTCACCCCAAACCCTTTTTGTTCATTCTTTTTGAGTCCTGTCCCTTTACCATGCTGCACATCTGTGTTCTCCTCTTCCTCTCCACACACTTTAACGGTGCCACATTAGTAATGTCATTGTGCCAGTGCTTAAGAAAGACCTGGCAGTGCATCAGGAAGCAGGGACATGAATGACCAGAGTTGTGTGACACAAAGGTAGCCTCCACTGGCACAGAGGCCAGCTAGCTCCTTGGCTTTCCACAATCCCAAAGACAACTCAGCTAATGAAATGAACATGTGTGACAGTTTGTACTTTAAAAGGCACGGCAGAGTTATGCTCCAGAAGTATTTTGCATCAACACCACTTTTATTCGCCACACTATATCATATTTATTCCCCCCTGTAATTTTATCTGTGATGTTTTATGACATTACATTTTTTCACAAAGTTGAAGATGACCAGAAATCCACAAAACTTGCTTTTTAATGTGATATTTTTAAATTAGGTATGATGATTTAGTTGATGAACGTTTTCCTAAAGATCTGTGATCCCTTTCAAGCGGTGGAGCACATTCCTACATAACTCGTTACCTACCATCAGCATTGACATGCAAGTGTCGCGGTCAGCATGATCAATTGCTCTGTGTCCACCTCTGTTGCAACACATGTCACTGATGTGGAGGATAAGAGTGAAGTAAGAAAAAAAAAAAAAAAAAACAGTAAGATGTACTAAGAGCTGACAGAAAATCAGTCCGACCTGTGCAGAAAAACGCAACGGTGGTTAAAAAGGCCAGTGTTAACCGAGTCAACTTCTCACTGTGTTCTTGTATCTGTCAGCAAGATTAGTCCTGATTAGAGAACTTAGCATTTTAGCGTGTTTTAAGTGTTTTTAAGATAACTCTTGGTATTTAAGGTAACTTGACCCACATAAACAACAAAAATTAATTAAAAATTAATGAGAATAGTTGGAAGAAACGACTCTATGCAGGGTGTGACCATGTTTTCCTGGATGAAAGTGTTGTGCTTTCATCTGTCATGTTTGGGGACAGAGATGGAGTACACCTTGGGCAGGCTGCTTTTCCACCATAACTGCTTCGTAATCCCCATTTTTTTTTCCCAAATGTCCAAAACATAGTTGTGTAATATGCAGGCATTTAAATAACCCATGGGTAGTGAAATGATTGACTTTTTACAATGTGTGTGTTTCCAGGTAAAACTATGGAAAATGCTTTTCCTTTTAGGCTGTTCTCTTTAGGGGGGTCACCACATTAAATAATTTCCCACCATGTAATCTCATCTTCTGCATCTTATTCTCTTCCACCAGCTAACTTTATGTCTACTTTATGAATCTCCTCTTGGTCCTTGTGAGACTAAGCTTGTTAATTTAGAGGACACAGGAAGAGATGTTAAGCGTGAGCCAGTTTGCTCAAGTCTCTGTCGAACATGTAACACTGAATTGTCGAGAGCATTGTTCTGTGTTCATTCAGCATTACAAAAGTCACATGACCACCCCCACCGAGGCCTCGTTTTCTGGCTACACGTGTCGAGCTGCTCAAAGGGGATTTTTACGGGACTGAGGTTTGTTAATCACATGCTTTCTAATAGATTTAATCACATTGTAAAGGGAGGAGGATGTTTTGCTAGCAACCACTCAAACTAGATATTAAAATGATATTAGCTTTTGGAAATAAGACATCTGCTTGAGACACCATTGCCAGGGTAAGACCATTTAAGGCAACGCAGGTTTGTTTCTATAGCACATTTCATGTACAAGACAATTTAAACCGCTTTACATAAAAACATGAAAGGACTACAGTGAGGTGCAGAGAGCATTAAAAAACAAACAAGTGAGGTGTTTTAAAGAAAAAAAGGTAATTAAATGAAAAGAGAAGGGACAAAAATGCTTTGAATAAAAACGACAGTTTGAGGAATTAAGTTATTTCGATAAAAGGCAGCAAAGAAAAAAAAAAATGATGATCTTAATTTAGAACAGCTGAGAGTTTCAGCAGACCTACAATTTTCTGAGATTTTTTTTTTTTTAACTGATGTTTTTCGTTAAATGGACGCAGTGAGGATATAAGTCCTGCCCCTGGCCTGGAAGCACTGTCTGTCTGATTTTTAGAATTTCATTGGTAAAGAAAGAAGCGAACAGATTACAGTCCTGGTTGGATAGAAGTTTTTCAGCTCTGACCAGTGTGGCATTTTTTCATGAAGCTGCCTTTTTAGCAATGATCAATGCTAAAAACTGCTATTTAGCTCGAAATAAGAAAACAAAACCAATTGTCACAGGAAGGAAAAGGTTATATGTACTTTTTTTTAAATATTCTTATTCTTTTTAAATAGTTTTGCAAAATACATACTTTAAGGTTAATTATATAAAGTTTAACTGGAAAAATTAAAGGAAATGTGTCTCCAGCCTGCAGCTGGAGGTTCGCAACCATCCGTGGGACCTTTGACAGCCGAGTTGGCCTTTTACAGATGTTAATTGTAAATTCTAGTGTTTCTTTCAGGTTTGGCATCTTGCTGGAGAGGTAGGGAGCTAAAGAGTGGCAGAATGAAGCAATGACATGAAAGAGCCATGTTTAAAAAAAAAAAAAAAAAAAAACAAAAAAACAATGAGACCTTACCAGTTGCACAACCATTTGTCTATCTAATTTGGTCAGTATTTCATGAAGTTTTGGTTTCCCTATCCCTATAAAGTTGTTTTTGTTTTTTTTTTGTTTTTTTTAAAGACAGGTTTTATTAACCTCCAAAATGCTTAGTCATGCTAAAGAATGGAGTTTGATAAACAAAACTAAACAAGTAAAAAACAAAGTAACATGAAACTAACTATTCAAACAACACTGACTCACAACACAAACACACACAAATGAGCCAAAATTGTAAATCATATAGAGCTGAAAACCTTTCTGATAAGACCAGTAAAACACAAAGGGGAAAACAAAGACTAACAAATAAAAATATCAAAAGAAAAACAGTTTAATAATGACTCAAACAGTAGCAATAAAAGAATAAACTCTGCAAATAAACAACTGAACTCTAAATCAATTATCTAGCATTTAAAACCACCCCCCTTGAGGGGGCTGTGTTTGGTACCGGTAGAACTGAAAATGTTGGTGCGTGGGGTTACCAGATTCAACTGTGTAGCAGTAGATGCTACACCATACCTTTTCTGTAGACGTCCAAACCATCTCATTCTGGCCTCACTGACTTTGGCTCAAACACATCTAACCTGCATGTACCTGTTATGTTCTCATTACTGATCATATCTGCTGTCACCCCCAAAGAGCACCTCAACATTTTCATCGTTGCTACCTTCAGTTCCACCTCCAGTCTCTTCCACAACATCCACTGGCTCCAATTTAATAACACAAAAAAAAGTTTGTATGTTGAGTGGGATAAGGTTCTGTAAACTTTTTTTTATCTAAAAAAACAAAAACAAAAAACAGGTTGACTAAATGAAGAGCAAACAATGAATTGGAGTTCATAGGGTTAAACTCTGAGGCATGGTTATGAGAAAAGACGAGACTTCCAGCAGACACACGACTACCAGGAATGATTGTAAAGATATGCATTTGTGGAAGTTTATTGCATTGGCTCTTTGTCTAAACTCACCGTACCCTTGGCCGTCCCCAAAATTAAAGATCATTTTTAATCACTTTGATAATGGAAGCTACTTTTTTTGTTAAGAGGAAGCTGTGATAGATATAAGAGTTTATGGGAGTTGACAAGGGACATTGCACTGAGGGCATTAGAACTGGCAGCTTGTCAAACAGCCTACTGGAAAAAGAGCAGCGAGTCAAGAGAGGAATACAAAGATGGAGAGAGGCAGAGGAGGGAGAGTGCTTGTAAGGGCAACCAGCAGGTCACCAGACAGGACAGGTTTCTACTTTACAATCTTCCTGTATTTCACTCTCCACCTCCTCATCTTTCCATTGCTCATTAATTACAGTATGGGACACAGGAGGGGCGCTGATAGCTCTCATTAGGCAACAACAAATAGCTGGGACGCAAGAAACTTAATTAGCTGGGTAGCAGAGATTGCTTTGTTGTATTAAGGAGTCTCTCCACCTCGTAACAAGGTTGGCTCTCACAGAGGAAAGTTCAAAGAATTTACCATTACTGATATGTACGGTTGGCTTTTGTTTATTTTATTTATTTAATTTTTCCAACTACCATCACTTTCCCTCCAGGACTGATCCCCTTAAAACGCTCGTCTTCACAAATGTTGTTTAGTTTCAGACAAGAGCTTTGACACCTTAAAATCAACTTCCAGCATTAGCTGCTCTCATGAAGTCGGCCTCATTCAATTAATGCCTTCATTTCCTGTTTCCCTCCGTTCGACTTCTTGCCTGACGACGCTCCTTAATATCGTGGTGATTGCTGCGAGCCTCTTTAATTTTTGTGTGCCCTATTCTGTCGCCGTCTTCCCTTTTATGTCATGGATTTATCATTGCAATCACTATGTTTGCTTATAAGCAGAATAATTGATCACGCAGGGTTTGTGTGGCCCTAGCTTTTAATCTACATAGACCCTACCGTCAAGGCAAGCAGGTTACCACGGTGATGATTATCTTAATTAAAGTCTGTGTCATTGGGAAATGTGCACAAACAAGCAATAACGTACCATCCTATGCAAAGCACACCAACAGCTTCTCCCAGAGTAAGTCAATGCTTACCTCACCATCTCTGCTCATAAGCCTCAGAAGCAGCAATCAGATTTTAAAGTCAATAACGTGCCCTCATAAGGAGGCAGAAAGTAAGGAAATAAAATGGTGGCTGCAATATTCCAGATGGGATGTTGCCGACACGTTTGCGCTTTGTCAATAATTGTCAATATTTTCTAATCTCTCAAAATGACTTGGAAGGCGCATATCGGAAAGCGTTTTTGGTATGCAAATGAGGACGCTATTCATCATGCAAGATGGATGGGCTCAGGAGATTGGCTGAAGGATGTCAGAGAGAAATGGGGTGCAGTGAAATTTGTCTCACCCCTGCTCACCTTTTCCCTCCAACTCCACACTTTTTTTTTTTTCTGTAGTCTGTAGCTTATCACTTCCCCTGCCTCTGCCAGCCCTTACCTCCAGTTTTCAGATTCATCCCAGTAAAATCTGCCCTACTGTTGTCCTCCATTTACCAACTCTGTCGTGTTGGTGGGTGACCTCTTTTTCTTACCCCCCCCCCTTCTCCTCTGCTTGGCTCTCTCAGGTTTATACAGCAGATATCCGTTCCTTCCCTCTCCTCCCCTTCAGGCGTTGTGCAGGTCATTCCCATTTTTACAGCCCACAGAAAAGCTCCTGTGTTCAGAATACAAAGGGATTTCTAATTTTGTGAGCCGTGCTTTAATCATGCGTAAGGATGTTTATTCTGCTGGTACTGCAGAAAGCTTCCCTTCTTTTCCCCTCTAAGTTTCCTTTTCTTCATAACAGACTTGTAATTAACAGCATCCTGCTAAATTTGCACAGCAATTTGATGAACCACAAATTAACCTGAGCTGGGTAGTATTTTCCCCATTAGCAGGTTTCGGTCCCAGTCTTGAGAGTCGCAATAATCAAGAATCATCAGTGTCCGTGCACCGGGTCAGATACTGTTGACTGGATGAGCTGGTGTCGTCATTCTATGACTGGGTTCACTGGAGCACGGGAGCTGCATATAAAAGACAGAGATGATTGGTGAATCATTGTTGATTGAGACCCGATGATCACATCCCCTGCTTGTAATACTGTCACACTTTACTGCCAGCTTCATCTAGCAGGGCAAAAGGATGGTTTGTTTGGGGCAAAGAGGATGCCCCCTCCCTTCATTTCCTGCCACATCAGCCTGAACTGAAGGGTAATTGTGTTTTTCAGCCGATGGTTAAGTAGCTTAGCTCTCAGTTGTGGACTAGCATGAGATTCACTTCGCTTTAATGATTTGTTATGCAATGGATTGTGATTTAAGGGATAAAACAAGGAATATGAAGACTTTGGTGTTGCACTTTCATGGGGCCAAGCAAGCAGTGTTCTCGTGGCCATGCGCAACACAGTCAGTCTCCTGTCAGTTCTTTGATCAAAACACAGACTATAATTGATCTTCTTTGAAAAGTTGTCAACTTTTTTTTTATTTTACAAGCCAATTTTTCTACCCTCTGCCTGTGTGTGATAGTGTGCATTAGCCATATCACTGCTGCCAGCTTGACTAGAACATCAGACTAGTGAGCAGAGGCCAGTTTGGTCACATCGGGCACAAACTCGCAACACACAACAATGCACACATAACATGCCAAGATGAATAAAATGGTGGTTTTATCGCACCCTGTCAGTAATCCTTTGCAGAGATGGTCTCCAGAGTGGGCATTGTATGAAACCAAGGCCTTCAGTCTCTGTGAGTGACTAAAAGGAACTTACAACATGAACTGCACTTCTTTCAGTTTGCAAAAGACTCAGAAGTCATAGAATGGTCTCCAGTGTAGGTTATGCAGCATTGAAGACAATAATTTTGCAGGAATATGGCGAAATGCATGCTGCCTGGAATGGGAGAATATTTAAAAGTAGAGCAATTTACTTAATATTTGTGGAGATACACTTCTTATCTACAACTCATGTGGAGCTTTTGCTGTATCTGTCTCATACTGAGGTCATACAGATACAGATTCGGATACGGAGCTGCCATGCATCATGGATTATCTCACAGATAAAAATCTCTCTTTCTGAATCCTCGGAATTATTTCAGTCAGACTTTTTGAGAATGCTGTTATTCTGAGTAATCATAGCTGTTAAAAATCAGCTTAAAAACCGTATCGTCAAAACACAACTAAGGAGGGGACACCCACAATACACATGGCGTTCACCTGAACAAGTTACTGTTGTTCAGGTGCTGTTTTTTTTCAGCCATATAAAGATGTGTGCGGTGTTGAGTAACTTTTAAAAAAATTGTAATGGATTTTCAATTTGACACAGTCAGTTTTAATCATGGGGGATTAATCTTAAATAGCTCCCAAAGACCAAATCTAAATGGAAGTCATAAATTAGTTAATGGGATCACAAGTTAAATGATTCTTGACTTTCATGATGGCCATTAACCACACACAGGCTGCAACACCAGAAATATCCATACTTGACCCTCAGGGTCACGTTCTGATCACTTTATCCACTCATCCATCCTTCAACACTTCATCATTTAAAAGAAAAAAAAAACCAATTAGACTTTTAAAGGACTTCTTCACAGCTTGACCAGCTTGATTTTCTTTCTAAAAATCTGAAGAGAAACTAAACTGTTTTCAAGTTTAGTTTTGGGTGAAGATATGCCTTATGGTGCGAAGCACCCCTATCTATTGATCCAAGTTGTTTGTGCTGCATGCTCTGTTTCTTTTCCAAGACGTTTTGCCATGTCATAATTGTTGCTGTATTTAATGACTGGATGTTTTTTCCTGCACTTTGTTTGAAACTTGAGAAAATCAAAGTACTTACCTAAAGGTAAAATGTGTTTTGCTATCATTTTGATAGGTATAATTTAATTAGGTATTCACTGATACCATTCAAAGCTCAGGGAATCCATTGCCATAGACTGGGAGATATTTTAAACGACATGTAAATATGTACATCTCACTAGATGGCACTGTTCCCTCTTGGCCAAAGCAGATAGTGTTGCAAATGAAGAGCATCCCTGAAAAGGCTTCCATATCTTGCACAGCATTTTCCAGCCAAGGAAATCTTCTGTGAAAACTGAAAGTGGTTTAGATCAAGTGTTTGTAAGTAGGTGTGCTTGTGAATGTTTGATTCAGCTTCATCAGATTTCAGTGAGGGGCTCTTGGAATTAGAGGATTTAAGATAATGGCACTCAATTTCCATAAAAGTAAAGCATGCAAAAAAAAAAAAAAAAACTCTGAGAGGATACAAACAGATTTAAGCAATTTTAATAACTTTTGCATCTTGCATAGTTTGCATGTTTACAAAGTAATCCACATTATTGCCTCTTATTTTCAGACATAATCATGTTAGTTAAGCAGGACAACAGAGGCTTGAACAGCTGGGATGGTGGTGGTAATGTGGTTCGGTGCTTATGTCACAAACGACTTTTTGCTTTGCCTGACATCAGGTTCACTATTTGTATGACCCAAAGGCATGCAGAGAGAGGGAGAGCAAAGCGTGCACACCTCGATGCTCCATGGCGCTTTCTCATGTTTGAGTGGTAAACCGCACCTGCTCCACTCATGTGTGGGCATGAGAGAGATAAATAGCGTGAGTGGGGGGGTGTATTTCCAAGGACATCGCCAAACAAGGCCGGTGAGTTGTGTTTGCAGAATAGAAAGCAGCTCTACGTTCCCGATTTGTTTTTTGGAGATGTATAAGCTGGTCGTGTTCATTTGCTTTCGTAAGCACGATAGAAATCCATTTCCCCTCTCTGGATCCATACCTGCAGCCCGTTGCAGAGCAAGGAGGCTTAGAAATTTAAGATATTATTTCCTGAAAAGTTGGGGAAAGTGTTGGTGGATTAGGTTGTGAAGTTTCTGCACTTTTGCTCAATGTGAGAACAAATAATTTTGTATTACAATGTGGCGCCAGCACAGTGCATTCTCATCCCCCTCTTTACAGGTTTTCACACACTGCTTGCAAACCTGTATTTCTGCCAGATTCATGCATACAGACAGGGATAAGACATTCCAACACACACTTACCTATGTGCCAAATAAATTATACCCCCGCTTTGACCAGTGTGCCTCGCATGTAGTTCTAAATTGCTGCACACACCATATGTAAATATTCTCACACAATCGCTTCAAGCTGCCTGCAGTCTAGTTTGCACATGCGCCAGTTCACCCATCCACAAACACACACTCACACCTCTGCACTCCTTAGAGATTATCACGCTTGATGCCTCTCAGACTGAATGGCTGGTTTCACACTGACAGACTGGCGGTCTCTGTCTTTGTCTGGCATTGAGAAGCATCAAACCTCCCTCCACCCTGCTCTCAAACACTGATCCCTTATTTCCACTCTGTGTATGTAAATCTCTAAATGTTAGTGTACCTCAGGATAGCACAGCTCAGCAGGCAGACAGAGGCTGTGTGAAAGAGAGAAAATGAGTATTATGTAAAAGATGCTAAATCAGGTCAGAGAATAGCTTCATCATTGGGCACTTTTCACTGGATTTTACACATGAACTTGAGTCAGTCCTGTGGTAAATTTAAGAACGCTGAATGCCTGCAGTGAAGCTATTGTTGTCAGATATTTAATGTTTTTTTTTTTAAATGTCTAGCGAAAAAAAAAAGAAGAAAAGAGTGGCTAATAAGTCAACTGAAAAATTAGTTAAATAAAAGGTAATCTATCAAGCGAAATGTCCTCAAGTGTTCGTTCAATTTCCTTTTCGTGTGCGCGTCATGTTTAGAATTAAAGTCATTGTTTGGAAAGTTGATTAGACGGGGAGTGCATTTCGAAGACGTTACTTAAACCACTGTGCACCGAATAATCAATTCATTAATCCCGAAAAGAAACAACAAGCAGATTAAACAGTCGTGCAATTAAACTATTAGTCGCTGCTTTGCTCCTAATAGTGCACTATGTAGACATGCACAAATGTTTGCCCACAATTCTGACATTGTTTTCTTTCAGGTTCATTGATTCCCCTTATAAGCTGAGGGGGTGTGACATTTACAATATAAATGAACAGATGTTATATTCAGGCCCTTGCCAAAACCTCCTCCGAATGGTAATTAACCTTCCTGTATTTAGCAGTATACTGGGGGCCTTAAATGGCAACTTTGTAGAACATCTCTGCATTGATGCAGAGTAGAGAAGTGCGGCAGACTTTGTGATGGAAAGAACGTGTCTAAAGTTCATACTGAATATGTACGTCTTGCACCTGCGCACCCCCTCTCTTCATTTGTGGCCATCAAAAGAGCAACATTTCAAAGTGATTATGCAACATACAGGGTTAATGCGATAGACATGCCAGGATGTGGAATTTCCATGTCATAACGTTGTGACAACTTGAATACTGTGTTACCATGTTGCAAAATAAAAGCTTTGTTGTGTTTAAAAAATGGAAAAGAGACAGGAACATTGTCAATGTAGTGTAGTTATGAAATACTTTACCATGTGATATGGCTGTACTATAAAAAGGAAAAGGAAAAGATTTTCTCTGAAGATTCAGTGCAGACTGACAGATGAACTGTTTTACAAAGCTAACATGACGCTACAACAGTGGACATGGCACACGACTGACTCCAGCTGTTGCATAGCCTCGGTCTGGTCCATTCATACTTCACAAGAAGCTTCATCTGCAGCGGAGTAGGAGTTACTGTGGGCTTTTATGTTCAATGAACCTGGTTGTTTTATAATTAATGAGAAACTTTGGTAGCAGCAGGGTGGGTTGTGCACGCGGCCGGGTCCACGCGTTTAAGTACTTTCTCACCAACCTGATCAGCTGTTTTATTAGAATAATCCATCTAACCAGCATCTGCAAAACTGCAAAGGCAGGAATGTTTCACATTTCCGTGTTAACCACACCCACCTCAAGTGTCCAACCAATCACACGTTACTTCTCGGAGCCCCACAAGAAGAAAGTTCTGCTAGCATGATGTGTCCAGAATTGTCTTCTCAGGGCCTTGAGAACAAGATAAAAGTTCTCGCTTCCTGTGGAGGATACAGCAGTGCAGTGCTTCATACTGCAGTGCAGTATAAAGCAGTTCAACTATTCACAAGGCAGTGGAGCTTCCTGTTCCTTCAGCTAATCTGATCTAGCAACAGAACTTCTAGAGGTAAATACACTGATCGCTCTTCTATTTCCATGAATTTTCATTCAACAAAGAAGCAAACAAAAATAACAATGTTCTCCAACTAAAAAGACCCCTCATATAAAATTTATTATAACACCGGTCTGGAGATGAAACAGAAATAAGCTGAAGTTAGCTTTTATTTTGTTTGTTTGTTTTGCTTTGATACATTTTACTTTCTGTTCTGTGTGACCAATCTTGTTTCAGCTAATCATTACAGTATGAGTATCTTCATAAAATGTCTTCCTGGGAATGCCTTTCTTCCAGGAGCAGATGTGACTTCAAGCATTCCTCTGACTCTCCACCATATATTTCTATGCTGGTGGGATGGGGCATAACTTTGTTTATTGGGCAATAAAGTCTTTTTGGCTGAAGCCCTTGCTACCCACACTGTGTCTTTAGGTCCACCATAAAGCTGGAATAGGCTGTGCCCTTGAAAAGGAACTATAAATAATGGTTAGTGAATATGTGTGTGTGTGTGTGTGTGTGTGTGTGTGTGTGTGTGCGCACCCTCTTGTATATGTTAAGCTGGTTACAGGGACTCAGGTTTAAGCAGCTATTTAATGGTTGCAAGCACATAACCATCTGGCTTTGCAGGGTTGCATTGATGTAGCAGAGACTTCTTTCTAACATCAGTCACCTTTTCTATGTTTACAGTGCAGTGCTTCCCAACCTAGTCTGTTTTTAGCCCTATAAAAACACCATAATTGATACATGTATCAATTACATACATTATCATTTACAGTTACTGAGACCTTTTGCTTTACTTTATGGATAAAAAACAAAAAAAAATGCTCATAACCATGTTGTACACAATCAATAGTTGTTTTCTGTCTCACAATGGCAGCAGGTAGCAGACGATTTCGACTGAATGATTTTGACCTATCACACAGCAATAAATCGAAAAAAGGAAGAAAATAACAGATTTTTCAGGTTTTTAAATTGCTAATTATAGAAATCTTTAAAAAAAAAAAAAAAAAAAAAAGAAAGCTGACTTTCATCCCCAGTTTTTCTTGGGCTTTAAATGGTTAAGATCCTGAACAAGTCTCCCATGACAAATACATATCCAGTCAGATACTATTATCTTTTTTTTTTTTTTTTTTTAAAGCTGATTTGGATTCCATTTGTGATCAGTGTAAATGACAAAATATGGCAACTTAAACCTTTCCCCAGGCATGATAAACTCACCCCTCACCGCCACTACACCATGCATATGCTTAATGTGTTCCAAATACTAAAAATAAATACATAAACATCATATTCATTTTTCCCTTGGAGTTCACAGGATGATTACTGTTGAGATCATTCTGAGCTTACAGATGGTCAGTGAGAGGCCAAATTATGCTTCAGTAACTACTGGGTTCATTTCTATGGAAATGTTGATATTTATTTTCCCACTGACATAATTACAATCAGTTATACCTGAAGACCTGAAGGTTATTAGAGTCCTCTGGTCGTTAGAATGCTTTTGGGTGGATTATTGCTTAAAGATACACTTAATTCATGAAGATTTTTTTCTCTTTAAGTATTCACACTGTGACTTTGTAACTCATCAGTGCCCAGAAGAAGTTTTAATTCTGTCCAAAATGTAAATGCCAATGTCAGTTTTTATTATTTCCTTTTCATGTCTTGCAGCATCCACCTTATTTTTGGGATTTCCAAAGATTGGAATTTTTCCGAAGAGGTATCCTACAGAGGACACCTATTTGTAATATATGCATGGATATTTGGAAATAAACTACTTTAATGGACATTATCCAATACTCTCCCACTCACTCTAAAAGGAATATACACACAATTTTAAATGTATACATACATTATAATTACAAAGTTTGCCTTAATGATACACAATAATATACAGCGATATTTTTTTTTTTATTGAATAGACATATTATACAAATAGCATGTTGTTTTTTAAATGTTCTTCATATAACAGATCAAAATCAATTAACTTAATAAAAAAAATCATACAATTTGAAAAATAAAGAAAAGCATCACAACACACCCCAGTTAGCTTTGCTTGGTGTCTGATTCCACTTCCTGTTGTCATTTCACACTTTGGTTCAGTTGCTGTTATGCATGGACTGTTTATCATCACTGCACTCTGTCTGTCATACTAAGGTCATTTTATTCTTTGCCACATTGTAGTTGTTAGCTCTGGGGACTTATTTTTTTCTCTCTTTCCTTTACCTTCTGTCTGTACCTGAACAATATGACCCAATATATTCAAATGGCAGCTGTAATGAAGGCTGGCTGAGAAAAAGAAAGGTGCTTCAGTGCTTCTTTTATCATCTTTCAACTTTCAACCATTTCTTATAGAATTAGTCAAAGCATGATGGCGCCAGTGTGTTTGGCCCGCTGTCTGTCTATGCGCACTTTGATATTGTTTGTGGCAATCTTAGCACTTGTTGTCGTAAAAGTCGACTCTTTACTTGTTTATGACCGCCAAACGCTTTTGGATATACGATATTCGTGCCAACATTTGGTGAAATTGGACAGTGATGGACACGGAGAATCCTGCCCCCCTTTCCTGTCTCTGGTGCCGACTCACCTTCTCCGCGTGCCGGCTCCTCCTGCGCGGAGAGCGCGCCGCAAACGCCGGGCCCGTGGGAAGCGGAGTGGAAAGCTGGTGAAGCTAAAGGCCAGTCTGTCGTTTGTAGTCCCGGAGCATAGTCGTCTTGTTGATCCGATCCGTTGCTTGGTCCCTGTCGTTGGTGTGGAGGATGAGACAGGGATCACTCGGACCTGTCATCTTTCCCGCTTTCGTCTTCAACAGCGGGGTGTGAATCATCTGAATCTTCGGCCGCTAAAGCAGCTGTCATGTGGAGCTACTTTGGAGGCTAGCACCGTGACTCCAGCCAGGATAGCCCTGGTAAACGCCAGATCGTTGGCCAACAAGACATTTATCATTAAGGATTTTGTTGTGAGCCATGAGCTGGATTTCCTGTGCGTAACTGAAACTTGGCTCGGCGTTGGTGAGTCAAATGCCTTCTCTGAACTGTTGCCTGTCGACTATTCCTATATTTCTACGCCAAGATTGTCAGGTCGTGGCGTTTTTAAGAACAATTTTAAATGCACACCGTTCATTTGTGATCTGTCTGCGTCGAGCTTTGAAATTAATGCGTTTGTTCTGGCCGCTGATCCTCCTGTGTTGTGCGCTGTTGTTTACAGGCCACCCAAGCACAATAAAGACTTTATCAGTGATTTTTCACGCTTCTTAGCAGAGATATTGCCCAAATATGACCGCATACTGATTGCTGGTGACTTTAATATTCATGTGTGCTGCACTGATAAGCCTATGGCGAAAGACTTTTTGGACCTTATCGAGACTTTTAACCTTGTGCAGTCTGTCTCCGGACCTACGCAGGAACACGGACACACATTAGATATTGTATTGTCGTACGGCCTTTCAATATGTGACCTGGAAGTTTGTGATGCTGTGTTTTCAGATCATATGCCGATTTTATTTAATGTGCCTTTCCTGTGTAACGCAGATAAACCGTGCGCTCCTGCGCGCCTCTGTCGTGTCGTTAACTCGTCCACTGCGGCTCAGTTCTCCGCTGCCTTTAACCAGTCCATTTTATCTAGTGATTTTTTGAGCTCTGATTGTGACGTTGATGAGTTTGCAATTCGTCTTGATTCGCTCTGTGTGTCTATTTTGGACAGTGTGGCTCCGCTAAAAGCTAGGCGGGCAAAGCCTAAATCTGAGCCTTGGTTAAATGAGTCCACTCGCGCTGCGAGACGTGAGTGCAGGAGAGCTGAGCGCAGGTGGAAAAAGGATAAGTTGCAAATTTCTTTTCAAATGTTAAAGGCCAGTCTGCACAGATATCAGAAATGTGTAAAATTAGCCAAGTCAAAATATTTTTCTGATATGGTTACTGCTAACAGGCACAACCCACGTGCTCTCTTTAATTTGGTGAATGCTTCTCTTAATGTCCCCCAATCTGACAGCCTTGAAGCCTCACATAAAGTGTGTGAGAATTTTTTTAACTTTTTTGTGAATAAGGTTGTAACCACAAGGGCTCTTATTTCCCCTCAATCTGTCTGTCTGTCTGACTCTGTCACATGCACTGCCTTGTTCTCTCAGTTGGAGCCTGTGACTCTCTCTATTTTGGAGAAGGTTGTTAGTGGAATGAAGCCTGCGGGCTCACCTGATGATTCCATTCCTCCGCGCCTCTTTAAAGAGGTGTTTCCAACCATAGCACCCTTTGTTGTACATCTTGTGAATGGAAGCTTGGTAAAAGGAGTGGTGCCAAAATGCTTTAAGCACGCTGTTGTTCAGCCATTAATAAAAAAGTCTGGCCTTGATAACAATGATCCTTCAAACTTTCGTCCAATTTCTAAGCTTCCATTCCTGTCCAAAATACTAGAGAGAATTGTATTTTGTCAATTGAAGGCATTTCTGGATGCACATGAGATCCCTGAAGTTTTTCAGTCTGGTTTTAAAAATTTGCACAGCACAGAGTCTGCTCTACTTAGTCTTTAATGACATTTTGATGTATACTGACTCTGGTCATACTGTTGCACTGGTTTTGTTAGATCTGACCGCTGCGTTCGACACAGTGGATCATGAAATCCTACTGTGCCGACTTGAGAAGTGGGCATTCACGGGGCTGCCTTGGAGTGGTTCCGTTCCTACTTAGCAGATAGGAGTTTTTGTGTGAGATTGGGTGACTTTGCTTCATCCTCGGCCCCCTTGAATTGTGGCGTGCCGCAAGGATCAATCCTTGGTCCGCTCCTTTTTTCATTGTATCTGTTGCCGCTGGGGTCTATTCTCCGAAGGCTTGGTGTGTCTTTTCATCTTTATGCTGATGATAGCCAAATTTACATTCCCCTCAAACGTCAAGAAAGCTTCAGTGCCACTGAACTCTTAAAGTGCACTGATGAAATTAAAATTTGGATGTCAATAAATTTTTTGCATTTTAATGATAAAAAAACAGAGGTTCTTCTTCTTGGACCTAGCAGTGTTGGTGATGCTGTCTCAGTTAACCTTGGATCCTTGTCACAGTTTGTTAAGCCTACTGTCTGCAATCTTGGTGTGAAAATGGATCAGGAACTTGAATTGGACAAACAAATTAGTGCTGTGGTGAAAGCAAGTTTTTTCCACCTGAGACAGCTTGCAAAAATAAGGTCCTCACTCTCAAGACATGATTTTGAAATTTTGATCCATGCTTTTGTAACTACACGGCTTGACTATTGTAACGCCCTGTACTGTGGGATCAGTCAGTCCTCTCTCGCACGGCTGCAGCTGGTGCAGAACGCTGCAGCGCGTCTTTTAACTGGATCTCGAAAGTCTGACCATGTTTTACCAATTTTGTCTTCCCTTCACTGGCTCCCTGTCCGTTACAGAATTGATTTTAAGATTCTTTTATTTGTTTTTAAATGCCTGAACGGTCTGGCCCTTCGCTACCTGTCAGACCTGCTGGTGAGGTATTCCCCTACACGCTCTCTGAGGTCCACAGATCAACTTCTGCTTGTGGTTCCTAAGACGAAGCGTAAACTGAGAGGTGACCGAGCTTTTTCTGTTATTGGTCCCAAGTTGTGGAATAAGCTGCCCCTGTACATTAGACAGGCTGAATTGCTTCTTGTCTGAAGACTCATTTTTTCTCTTTGGCGTTTGACTAATTTAAAGGGTTGTTTTACTATTAACAATGTGCTGATGCCCCATTATGATGTAAATATGTATGTTTTATTGTTTCCTCTGTACAGCACTTTGGTCAACTGTTTTTAACGGTGCTTTATAAATAAACTGGATTGGATTGGATTGGATTATATAGAGGCGTGGAGATAGTTCTGCCTAGTTCTTTGTGCCTTTAACATTAAAACTGTATATTTTACTAAGTTTCATTACAGAAATATGTTAACACATTAATTCAGATACCTTCATAACATCTTTTTTTTATTTTTTACCTGTGTGTCTCCCATCTATTCCCCTGTGCATGAGTCCTGTCCTCTACAGTCACGCTAAGGAAAAAGAACAGAACAGCAGAAAAGTTGTTTTCTGGCCCCACTATGTCTTTAACACTCTGGGGACACCGGCATCGTCGGCGATGCCAGGGACCATGTTGTGTTTAATCGAGCATAGCTTTCGAACCATAAAAGAGAGAAACTTTTTTTTTTCCCCTCTTAATCGGGAGACTCCGGGCTTTCAGACGGTAGTACCGGCATCACCGTAGCCCATTCATAGGTGATGCGGTGTTGTGTCAAAATAAGTGTTCCAATCAGAGCCTTTGTCTTTGGCGCATGACACGTGTTTGTCCAATCAGAGCCGATGATGCCTCAGGAAACGCCTCCAAACAGTGTCAATCACTATGCATCGGTGTCGTTAGCAGTCGGATAGCTGCCTTCTGTATTTACAAGGCTGATAAATTATGAAAACAACAGCTTTTGCGCATGCATACCATGCGTAATTACTCAAACAAACATTTGCATTACTCAAGTAGTTTATTTCAACATAAACAGATGTATAACTTGGTAACAGATACAGTGTGTGCAGCTGACAGTGATTTTTGAAAGCTGCGATGCTTCAGTCCCCTTCAGTACCTTTAGTCATGCTTCGATATTATAATACTCTTTATTTCAAGCAAAGGAGCCTCATTTACATAGCAGTTTATGATATTTCATATTAAACAAGGTATAGGACATTATGGTGCATTGAAAGGGGATGTTTATTAGCATTTAAACTAAAAAAAAGTCAGGCGAGGTTTATTTCTCCAAAATACCCTTGGTCCCCAGAGGGTTAATACCAGCAACACATCATCTGAACTTTGTCGGAAGTGGTTTATACACTGATGTATTGCATCTTATATTCATGGATTGATGTGAAAATATAAAACAAACGTCTGTAAGTTTTTGCTCCTGAGGCAGGACTGTCTGCTGCTTGGATTGTTTTGACTCACCCTCCATTACACAGAGGAACACAAAACAGCAAAAAGACTTTGCTGCTGTCACTAAGAGTATGTGTCTCTAAGAAAGCATTTCAGGTTAATGACGACTCATAGCTCGCCAGCTCCAGAGTGCACACTGAAGGCACGGTGTCAAAGAGCATTTCAGTGTGTGAAAGCGACGGCATGGACAGAGGCAGAGCAGTAAGAGGGGGGGTAGATGAAACGAAAGAAAACATGTGGCATCCTGGTAATGTCAAGCATGCAAACAAGTAAACTGTCAAAAAGGATTAATTGGACTACACAGCAGCTCAAGCAGATTGTCGAAACTGCGCGTGTACGCACATGAGCATACTGTGATGTGTGAGAAATTAACAGCAGCATTATCAATCTAAACTATGTGTCTTTCCATATGCGTGCATGTACGTGTGTGTGTGTGTGTTACACTGTTCCTGTGTAATGTACGTGGGGCTTGCCGCAAGCAGTCGGTTTCAGGTTGGTCTCATTACCAAGGTAATTCCTCCGGAGCAACAGCTCCGTAATGGCAGGAGATGGTAATGATCCTTTAATAGCCCTCCTCATTGCCCACTGGCCAGATCCTGAAGCCTGATTTGCCTACTGTGCTTCCACTGAGCCAAAAAGATGAATAGAAAACTAACCTGAACAGCCTTAATCTACTTCTCAGCTCCCTCTTTTTTTGTTCTCACTTTCCAACCTACCATAGCTTATTCTTGACTTATTGTATCAAAGCAACATTGTCTTTTTTAAACCCTTGAAAAAAAATATTTTTCTCCTTTTTTAAGAAGGTCTTTGAAGTAATGAGCAATTATATGAAATTAAATCTAAAAAAAAAAAAAAAGAACAAAGTAATAAAACCACACAAGCATTTAATAGTGTTACATCTCTAACATGCTATTGCTAGATTCGGAGTTGAGCTAAAAAGCCTTTTGTGTCTTTGCAAACGCATGAGCATGTGTCCATGGGAATCTGTTTTAAAAAGGCTCAGTAGATTGATAAGGGCTCTCTTATCACCCCTCCGAGTTTCAAAGAAAACAATGGGGAATGAGGATTTCTTATTTTGTGTGTGTGAAGGCATGTGTGTGTGTGCCCAAGACCCCTGCTATCTGAAGTGAGAAAATTGAGGAAAGGCCACAACGCCTAACACTAATCTCCTCCACATATGGTTGGGTTTCTCCCAAATCTTTGATAAGATTTATGGGGATCAGTTTGTTCTCAAAAATAGTCAAAGTGTGGAAAAAAAATGGCTGTCTGGAGGGTCCTTGTATCTCTGAGCCTTCGGTGCTGTTGACACGAGCAGAGGAAAGAAGATCTGTGTGTAAGAATAGTACTTGCTGAGTCCAATAGGCAAATGGTGAATGCAATATATCGTTTTGTCGATGCCACACACCAAACGCATGTTAGTTGTTAGCAATATGGTTGCAGTTCCCTGCATGTCTGTGCAGTGACATAGATGATCCTTTCACTGAACCATCACTGCTCCTCACCTAATTTTCTCTCTCGAATTAATTCCTCCCCTCGACTCCTCTCTTTATGGCTTCCTCCCTCCCACCAGATTTGCAAGCGGTGATGGCGAGGTCAAGATGCGAGGAGAAAAGATATCAGAGGAAGGCGAAGTGACATGCATTTAGCAAAATGAGCCATCCTTGCTTTTAGGCTTCCATTTTCAAGCTGCATCATTTAAACACAGTTTTGTTGCAGCGTGCTACTGGATTTAACAACTTCTGTTAGGCGTTCATGATGGTGGAGCTTTGCGTTTACCTGCAACCTGCTTTTCTCCTTCACTTTGGCATTTTTGGAGTTGAACATTTGGATTTTAAACTAATTCTGTGTCACAGGAAGGAGGAGGAGGAGAAAGGAACTGAGAAGGAACAAGCTAGACAAGCAAGATGGGCCTTCTGTCTCTTTCTGTTTTGCATGCTCCTTCCATCAGCATATTCCTTTAAATAATTCAACCCAAATCCAGGTTAGTCTTTAATCAGATGTCAGCTCTTCCTTCCACTGATCAGTAAAGAACACATTATCATAATCATCGCTATCCTCATTCCTGCTACATTTTAGGATACATTTTATTTTCTCACTGCAAATTGTGCTGCACATATTTTCTGTAAAAAGTATATATGGCAGATGGCAGATGGGAGGAGCAGCCTGACCCATGGGTCAGGCTTTAAAGGGTTAAATGTGTATATCAGCCATGCAAATCCTTTAAACCACTAAATTCACAGAGTGACTTAGCATGACTCATTGAGAGTGAACATGTTAAAAAGTGTCAAATAAAAACCTATAATACTGCACAGGGATGACTGTTAAAGCAGCAATCATTTGATGTAAACATTGTGTGTTCTTCTCTTCTTGAGACATTGTCTCAACCAGGCTTAACTAAATATGAAAATGACAATTTCTGTTCATATGTTTAACATAATGATCCAATCGGGTCCAAAATATTACATTTTCTGAAAAAGAAACAAAAAATGGCATCAATATAACACACGGACAAAAATGTAAATAGATGTAATAAATTAAAAAAAGGATGCTGACACAGTTTAGAAAATGATTGATTATTCATCCGCCTAAACAGAAGTAACAGTATTATTTCTGTTTAATGTCTTTAAATACAAACAACCTATATTTGCGGACTATCAGCCAAAAACCAATAACAAAGAGACCAAATAAATCCAATCAGAAAGCTGCTGACTCACCTGCTGATGAATGATAGAAATAAAAAAAGAGTGGTAAAAAAAAAAGTTCTTTCTTCTAATAAGATCTTTTTTTTCAGGAAAATGTACAATAAATAAGCAGAGAACACATTAACCAGTGAATAAAAGCAGCAAACCAGACAAGTTAGGCAGTAAACACAACCAGTTAACCAGCTGCTTTGCTGTAATAGATCATTAATAAATTACACAAACTAGCGTTGTGGTAAAACAGCTATCCTGCTGTGGCTGAAACATCACTCTGTGGCAGCATCCTCTTATTGTTTTTCTTTTTTTTTTCCATTTAATTGGGCATATTTTTGCACTTCCTCCTATTTTCTTTCTTCAGTTTTATGACAGGTAGACATGTCCACTGGGACAGAGCTGGAAAAGGTTTCGTATGCGATTGGTTTGTTCTGGTGTCAATTAAAGTAAGAACCAGTGGGCTGCAGTTTGTTTCATGGATGAGAAAGACAGTTCTGTGCTGAAAATCTGGATGAATTGAAAGAACAAGGTGTTTGAAAATCCGAGTGGGCCGTCCGACTTTTAGTTGGGCTGCCGATCTACCGAGTTTTATGGACTAACGAGACCGATAAATAAACTTTGTAATCCCAAATCAACACATCAGCCCACTGGGAAAATGTACAGTGTGCCTGTGGGAATTCTCTCCACTATTCGTACTGGTCTTCAACCTTATTTGATATTTATTGTTTTCTTTCCCATAAATTTGATGAGAAAGTGTTAATGCAAATAAGTGTTTCAATTTATTTTATGATATATTTGTGTCTGCTTTTAACCAGTTGCTCAGTTAGTTCTGCTTATTAACGGCACTGCAACTGGATAGTATCATCCAGTTTATTGTGTTTGATTTGCATCAGAGAGAGAATAAGAAGAAAGTACAGGCCTTTTATTTTAGAAATAACAGCCTATTATAGAGAGAAAATGTGTTTGAACATTGCTTTAAGATAATGGAAAAAAAGTCCTTCAATGGCATGTCACTGCATTAAACAATAGCTGCTTCTGCCTATTGATTTTAAAGTTAGTCTTATCAGGAGTGTTATTTATTGCTTTGATTTCTGTTTGTTAAATCCACTTTAAAACAAAAAAACCAGGTGTTTTTTTTAGAGACTACATTGCAACTTTTATCTGACGTTATGTTGTTTATTCTGTGTTGGTGCGCAGCTACTTATTTGTGCCTTTTGTTACATTTTTTAAAAAATGTTTTTGCATTCAGTCAGGATGGTTTGGATGGAAATAATGTTTAGCTCAAAAGGTTCGTTTCAGCATTTGAGTTGCATGTAAATTTAAACATCAATATGACAGGTCATTTAACGTCTTCCTGACTGAATTCTAATTTTGTTAAGTGGAATGACCAAAGTCCAAAAAAAAAAGAACGGAATAAAAACAAACAAGTGTTTTAAAATAAATAGTCATAAATAAATAATAAAATAAGCAATATTGAAACAAATGAATAAATAACAAAAACACTAATTTAACCAACTGGTCTACAATGAGACAGAGGTCTAACTTTCTTTGGTTGGCCGATCATCTAATTATACTCAAATTGCGGAAAACAGAGCATTTTAAGTGGTTTCACCTTCAGTCTGCAGGACAAGAGCAGCAGCTCTGGCAACTCACACATCAAATCAGATAATAGAACCAGTTTATTTGAAGGAAATTACAGAAAAATCTAAACTAAAGTGTAATATAAATAATCTATAACTGAAATCTAAAATAGGGACGGTGTAGTTTGGCTTGTAACTTCAACCTTTAACATGAAAATGAAATAACAAAAACTGGTGCAGTGTTACATAAGAGTTTCTTAAAACACAAGCATTAAAATTATAATCTAGAAATGACCTGACTGCATGGGTATCACAATATTCTGTTTCTTTTCTGAGGCTTCCTGTCTGATGTGGTGGTTGGGGGCATAGGAGCACCTCAGAGAATGGTCCTGTCACCATTTCTCTTTACTCTCTACACCTCTGATTTTAAATATATCTCAGTTGAGGTTGTAAACAACTACAAATACTTGTGTGTTTACTTGGATGGCAAACTGGGCTAGACGATGAACACAGACGCTGTGTACAGGAGGAGGATGCTCTGATTGTTTAATGTGTCCAGCAAAATGCTGGAGATGTTCTCCCAGCGTATGGTGGCCAGTGCCATCCTGCATGTTGTGGTGGGCTGGGGAAGGAGCATCAGATATGCCAGCAGGATCAATAAACCAATCCATAAGGCTCCATAAAAGGATGCTTAAAACCATCTATCCATCCATCCATCCATCCATTTTTTACTGCTTATCCTAGGTTGGGTCATGGGGGCAGCAGCCTAAGCAGGGAAGCCCAGACTTCCCTCAGCAGCCACATTTGCAAGCTTATCAGGGAGATTCCAAGACATTCTCAGGCCAGCCAAGAGACATAATCTCTCCAATATGTCCTGGGTCTTCCTTGGGGTCTCCTCCCACAGGGAGATGCATGGAACTCCTCACCCGGGAGCCGTCCTAACCAGATTCTGAAACCACCTCAAATGGCTCTTCGATGCAGAGGAGCAGGAGCTCTACTATGAGCCCCTTCTGGGTGACTGGGCTTCTCACCATATCTCTATGGAGATATGGAACTGCCAAAATATTAGTGTGCAGAAATGAAAATGAAAGCAAATCAGTTTCGGTAGGAAGCCAGGAAGCTGATCAGCCTATAACAGGTAAACTACAAGACTGTGGCAGTTGCTTTCATATTATCAAATTCACAATCAACCCACATAATGTCAATCACGTTATGGGACTGCTGGTCCTCTATACTCTGTGGTTTGTATGACGATACCTAAAGTTGATAAGTCTTTTCAGTCCATCAGGGAAGGCTCAATGTGATTAGTATCTTGGTAATTAAATGGCAGATCTATTTATACCAGACTAGTGAAAATAGATGGAAAAAAGGGAATGGTGTGACTGGAGTCAAATGACTGGCAATTGTGGGATCAGGGTTGACCAACTGGCACAAGTGAGACTGGAGTCGAAGACCAGCAGACGTGGGAGTGGAGTCAAACGATTGGCAGCTGTGAGGCTGGAGCTGAATCAGTTTTTAACTTCACACACAGTTGTTTGTCCATGCAGACACACCATAGTATAAACAGTGACATAAATGTGGCATCTGCTATGTATGTGGACCCATGACAAGTATTTATACGTTACTCATTCCAAGTAAAAGCAAACACAAACAGTCTTTTTACTGATATATTCAACTTCTCAGTCATTTACCTTTTCTTTTTATGGAAGCTGCACTTTTATTGTTAAAATAATTTACATGAAAATGATATGAGCTTTTGATGATAAGTCAGATGACAGGTATTCAATATGTTATTATTCAATATTCAATGAGTACGTTCTTGTAAATATTTCAAAAGTGAAAATGTTGTTTTACTCATTGCTGAAAGATAATGGGCTTATTTTTTGTCTTTTTATTATTTCTTACCAAAAAAAAAAAATCTTTACATTAGTCTGGGTGTGGATGATTGGTCCTGAAAACATTTTTAAAAATTTGTCTCCATGGCAACTGAGCAAACTTGTCTGCTGATGAGGATTATGTGCAGAGATCAAAAACATGAAGTTTAATGAGGAAGCTATACACAGCTTCAGCTGTGTGTAATGGTTTCAAATGGCTCTGACGCAGTCTAGAGGATTTCCATCAAACGTTTGTGGGCTATTTTTGTTTTTCCTTTTCGATCTGCCATGGGTCTTTTTTTCTGATTAGACGTAAAAGCCTCCATTATACTTTTCACTGAGTCCTTTTTATTTTATCTGTTTGTCATTCCAAAACTGACAAAACACATTTCCTTTTGCTCCATCTCTCCTATAATTTTCTCAAAGCCAGATTTGGTAAAATGGAGACAGTTATGTATGTGGCAGGGGTGCGCATTATGCATGGGGTTTGTGGGCCTCAATCACAATAATAAGTACCGCAATTCAGTGTATATTGGATAGCAACTGAATGAAGCGCTCAGGCACTTTGTGTTGCCTTTAAATGTTCATTGTCCTGTGAATAAGTTTTCACGTAAAATTACATGTACTGGGTTAATAGACATAAAGGCATGAATTGCTTTTTTCTCCTCCATCCATCCATCCTCTTCTAATCTTTGTCATGTAACTCCCATTTATGACTGACAGTAAGAAGTTTTGGTCACAAAACGTCTGTTGAATAGTGAATTGTGTCACTTTTTACACATTATTTTGATACCAATAAAACCAGGATTATGTAATTTAATCCCATAGACATTCTGTAAGTAAAACCAAAATAACTGTATACTGCTGAGTGTTTTAAGTGTGAGTGTGAATGCTACCATATGAGTCTCCATGGCAACGAAAGACTTGTTTACAATAAACAAGAACTAGTTACCTAACGTTACATTTTTGCTTCATCATCAATATCTTAACTGAAATGCCTTTTCAACTATAGCAGCTGCCTTTCCTCTCCACATGGAATAAGCTTGTTGAATACTGTTGGAATTTACCTTCCCTGTGGGTTAGCAAAGTTTAATTAGGCCACACCTCTTTCCCCATCACTGCATGCTGTGTTCTCATGCAGAGCAGACGTCTGACAGCAGAGTAGTCACTGCTGCTGTACTTCTGGAGGCGCCAGTGGAAGTTCGATTAATAAATTTTGACACTGTCCATGTTAAATAATTTCAGTCTCGGCATTTTGAAGGCATGGTGCTAACAATACAGCAGTGGCAGCTCACCACGGCTTAGTCGATACGGGTGAAACTCTGACCTGGAGACAGCTGTCATATCTTCAGTATTTTCAAAATCACCAGTAAACTTAAAATGCATGATTTGAAGTCAGAGAGGAAATATTCCCATTCTCCCAAATATAAATGCAACCTGAAATCAGTAGATCTAAAGAATATGTGGCCTCCATCTGCTGTGAAAACAACTGCATCTAAACTTTATTTCCTCAAAAAGGTGTCTTTTAAATCGTATTGTAACAACTATGCATTTTAGTCATATATAAGACCTTATTTAACATTTAGGAAGTCGCAGTTATTTTAACCCTAGCAAGCAATGAGAGTGCTTTGCAAACTATGCCATTTATGAGAGTATTGTGGCTTTTAAAATCGAGATTTAATGTTGTCTGTTCTAATGCTGCCAGAGTTACATTTCCCTCCCGCTGCTTGTAAAGGTTCGAATTTACATGGCAACATTATAGGTCATATTTGCAGCCACATAAGAAACATCTAAGTTGGTTATTTTGACTGAAGGACTTATTTGGAGAAAACAGACGTAAGTGAATGGAGAGGATAAAAACTATACAGAAAAGCAACAAAATATTATTCTGGAGCCTTTTGCACACCTCCACATTAGGTGTGCCAACACACACCAGTCTATGTCCACTCATACATGTTATTAGTGCTGAATGAAATGAAGAATTCCTGCTGAAACGATGAACAAAACAGGATGTACATGTATTCTTCTTTTATGCATTTATTGCTGAACATGTTAGGTACTCTCCATTTCTGCCTAAAAGGTCAGGTAGAAATGAGGCTTGTTAAAGCCCGTAGGTTTACAACTGCCAAGCAAACCATGTGTTGTACCTCTTTCTTTCTCGAAAGAATGACGATTGTTGCATGCTCAATGTAGCTTTTGAACCTACACACATTTGTATTGGTAAATCCACACAAATTTGTGCATCTGGCCCCAGTTGTCTAGCTTTTGTAGCAGTGGTTATAGATACAGTTGGCTTGCTAACAAGATAAAACAGCACAAAATCACCATGGCAATGCTGCCTCAGGCAAGGAGGAAGCAGTGATGAAATTCAAATCTTATCAGTCCTCTCCATAGGAGATACACTGCATATAGGGTACGCAGGCAGGTCGGTCAAAGTGATTTGTCAGGGACAACATCTCCTGGAAGCGGATTTGTTTGAGGGTGTCAATGCGCAATCTGTTGCACATTTCCCCTTTTCCATGTGCAAGTGTGTGTGTGTGTTTGGAAAGCTCGGCGGCCTGCAGTTTCACCATACTTGTTTGGCCGCATCTTTCCTCTTAATTAGAGAAAAAGCATCCACAGCAAGGGTCACAACTGAAGGAGGGAGAGAGTGGAACCGAGAGGAGTGTAAACAAATCCAGCCCATTCAGCTGGAGGAAATGGAATAACCCTGTAAGGTTGTTTTTTAACCTTATTTTCAAGTGAAGAAAATGAAAGAAAATTACATTCTCACACCTCACCTATAGTACATCCAGTATGGACTGGATTTACCTTTTTTCTCCATTGCTTAGTGCACATACTTTGAGTAACCTTACAGGTAACAAGTTCTCAGAGTTTTAGCTTTTAAATAAAGCGTTTTCTTGCCTATATATAAAAGCAAAGAGCATCCCAAGGAGAACATCATGCTTTCTGAAAATTTAATGCCGAGCCCATGTGTAGAACTTCGGTAGTTAAAAGTTAAGGTAAAACATTAATGGGCCCAAAAAAGGTAAGCATTAGTTGAGGTGACATGTTTACTGCACTGTTTGATTGCCTGCTTCAAAATTAATGAGTGTGTTGTTTGGCTGCATGTGGTAACATTTTCCTTCCAGACTACTCAGTCAATCCACTCCACTGAGTTGACGTATTGATCTGGCTTTGTGACATAAAACAGTCATATTCTGCTTGTTTAATGGTGCACCATAAACTCCATCAGTATGTTTTTCAGATGCTTTTATTTCTAGACTTTTTTTTTAATATTAAATCCCACATGCACGTGGAACTTTCATGTTTGCTTATAAACATAATCCTTAAAAAAATGCTGAAAAATAGGATGTTGCCTTTGTTGTTCCTGTTAATAATGTGCAAAATTGAAAATGATTAACAATATAATAAAGTACATATTAAGGCAGGTAGGTACTCAGCTACTAACACATGGCAGTGATATTATAATCATTAAATTACTTCTAAAGTATTTTTTTTTTTTATCAAAGACTGAGTATAATTTACAGGCGGTGTTGTGTAGTAGAGTGTGATTCAATGCATTCATCTCCCATTCATCATCAATATTACTAAACTTTATACTACAGAGTTATTCTCCATCACTGGGTTTTAAAATGACAGTTGGATATTTTCTTTTTTTTTTTTTTTTTTTTTTTGTCTTGTCCAGCATTTAGGCAAGCAGAATGATGGTCTGGATGCTGTGTTCTGCTGAACAGATATTCTCTGCCAAGGGAAGCTTTATAGATATAATGATCCCCTTGACGTTCTGATTTTTTATTTTATTTCTATGTTTATTTTGTATTGTTGTTTGAATTGTAGAGTTTGTACTGCTGGACCAGAGAGGACAGACAAAAGACAGAAAGAGAAAGGAGAAGAAACACCTCATAAGAAAAGGGAAAGAGATAAAGGGAGAGAAAAGGGAGAGAAAAAAACAACAACTAAAAAATAACCCAAAAACAAAAAGAAAGAAAACAACCTACAGATGTATACATACACACATACAGGCACACACATACATATACACACGCATACATACACATACATATACACACATAATATATATATATACACAAATATATACATATGTACACATATACATATACACATACATACATTTACACACACACCTCTATGCACACACATACACACACATACATACGTACAAACATATACACACTTGCCAGTATTAACACATATACATACACATACAAGCCAACTTTAGATCATAGTAACTAAACTATGAATCTAAAAAGTTAAATATAAATGAGAAACAAACAGAAATGAGAAAACTAGCTGCTGTTAGTGAATAAAACTGCAGACGACTCGGTGACTGTGTCACATGCAGAACATGCAGAGTGGAATGTGTTCCGGAAAAGGTGATCATGCCAGTGTGACCCCTCCCACACAAAGGCAAGAGGCACGCCAGGAGTACCCCCGAGACCAGGGCCATCGGCAGCCATCCCCAGGCGCTGACCCCAACCGCCCCACCCCGGAGCCAGCCATGCACCGACCCAGGAGGAGGCAGAGGGGGGTCCCAGCCAGAGTCCCCCGCAGTCAGGGGGAACAGGCCCCAGCAGGCCCGGACCAGCGAGGACCGGCCCCGCCGGGCACCGGCCACCCAGGGCAGACAGAGCGCGGGCCCCACGGCCCCAAGAGCCCAGAAGCAACCCCCCACCCCCGCAGGCAGAGGGCCCAGCCCACACCGACGGAGGGCCGGGATCCCCAGACCGCCACCGAGCGGCAGCCAGGCCGCACCCCAGTGCACCAGCAGCGCTCCCCGAGCACCAAGACCCTCCACGCACCCACGCACACAAACACACACACACATACGCACACACACACACACATGTGCACACACACACACACACGCACACACACACACACACACACACACACATGCACCCACCCACCTACCCACACCCACACGCATCCACACTTCCTCCTTAAACACACCCTATCCACCCATTCTCTTACACACGCTCAAACTCACACTCTCCTACCCCCGTTCTTTATACACACACACCCCCTCACACACACATCCCTGCTCCCTCTATAATCACCCATTCTTCCATACACGCATACCCCACTCTACACACACACACACACACCTCCCTACACCCCTCTATCCACATTCACAGTCCTCATTGTACACCCACCCCATCACTTCCCTGTACCACCAACATAACCCCACATACGCACCCCCACCCATCTGCATACACCCCCCCTTCCTCCTATCCCAGCGGCCATCCACTTTCCTAAATTCTTTCACCCTGATCCCCCCCACCCCCCCTCTACCCTAACATTCAGTCACCACTTCATCCATTGGCTCATGCACGCCCTCACCTTTCTTTCCCAACGTGTCCCCTGTGAGATACCCCCAGGGGAGCAGGGGATAGGAGGGCCCCGATCAGGGCCCCACAACTACCCCCCACCCCTGTCAATGCCCCCCCACCACTCCACACATGCAGCCGATCCAGCACCACCCAGGGCCAGCAGCAGTCCCACCCCCGCCAGGCCAGCCCAGACCCAGGCCCCCTGAACAGCACCACTCCCCCGCCCAAACTCCTCCGGCACAGCCCCAGAAATAGGGGCGTGGCAGGACCCCATTGTCACCCCCTCCCTCCCAGCTTATGAATGATTGTGAAGTGTGTGTTGTTTGCAATTAAAATTGGGAAGAAGTAACCACATCATGTTGGGAGTGGGACCACCAAAGCAGCCCCGCCCACTGCACACTGCATGGCCCGCCCCCCAAAATATGTCCATGTGTTGTCAGTGTGTGTTTTTTGTGTTATGTTGACTAAGTGTAATTAAAACTGGGAGGTAAACCGATGCTGGGTGCAGCGATCGAAACCACCTTGATGGCCTCTCTCACCATCCAGATCAACGTGTCCACCTCCCTCAGTTGGGTATTTTCACCTTGAATATTGTCTTCATTTGTCATGTCTGCAGAAAGTATTCATCTTCTGCAGTCTTACTTCTGTTTTCATTGCCGGCTTATCTACAGCATCAGTGCAGCACTGTATTTGCTCC
>NC_136617.1:26202142-26324642 GCF_933228915.1 Telmatherina bonti | reverse complement strand
AAGTTTTGACAAACACCAACTGCGATTTGTGGATGTTTTCATTGAACAGTGTTAGCGCATTAGCCTCAAGTCTCGTGAAATCTTGTTCCTCTCGCAAGATTTTACAAAACTTGCGACTTATGCAAGGTAGCCACATAACATTATTTTGGGGTTTTCTACTTGCTGCAGAGAATTTGCAATAGCTTTTCAAAGCTTTTCTACCTAATTTTCTTTTGAAAACTCTGAATTTTTCTGTTATTTGTTCCACACCACACCATCTTTAATGGAAATAAACTGGGCACGATAACCCATGTGACGTCCGGGGAAACATGAATGCAAAAAGTGTTTCCACTACACTTTTGAGATATTTTTCTATATTGAAACGTCTGAAAAACCACATCGTGAGAGCGTTAAACTTTCTTAGCAATATATGAGAATTTTTTCGAAATAAAGGTGTTTCCATTAGCATTTTTTTATTACAAAATTTAGTTATTGCACAATTTTAGGTGCAATAGAAATGCACCTAGCATGATGGTGTAAGGGTGCATTTCCCTCACTGGAAAAACAAAGCTCGTCGTCATTGGAAGTAAGGTATCAAAATGAAATTCTGAGCGATACTACTTTCAGAATTTGGGAGTGAAGACAATGGTATGGGCTGCCTGCAATCTTAACCTCAACCCCAGTCAACTTTTGAGAAATCGGCTTGGATGTGATCAACACAATCATATTGGTTGATTTGCAACAAAAATTGATAGAAGAATGGGATGGCATCCCACAGCAGTGCATATCTAATCTAGTTGCCAGCATGAGGATGTGTGCAAATATTACACACAACACTGAGATCACTGATTGGTAAACAGATAAAGTATTTTATGTATTGCCAATGTGTTGTTATTTCCTCATACGTACATAAACCGACCTGATAAATGATACTAAAGAAGAGTCAAAGGCAGAATAAGCTGTTTGGCATTGGTAGAAACATTTCACAAGTTTTGAATGGGCTGTGGCTGAGGTACACAACTACTATACATGGGGGATGTTTTTCTTCTTCTTCCTATTTTTTTTAACAAAAATTTGGTGTACAAAATAAGATTAGTCACAATCTGTCCTAAATTTTTCCACATTTCATGTTGAAGCCTACTTTAAGATCCATTAGCAGCCTTGCTGGCCTGTTGTTTAAATGCAACTGGATCATGTAGCTCTAGCTTAGCCAGCGCTAAGTAACTTAGACACTGAGATACTTGTCACACATTCTTTATAGTTTATTTTCACTCCGATGTGAAAACATTTATTAACTGAGTAAATGTGTAATTCCTAAATACATTAATTAAAAATAAAATATAACATGGTTTCCCCATATTACTTTAATACAACAGCAGAATGATATTTTGGCTTTTGCGTTGTGTTGAAAAAATTTGTTGGTTTGTTAGCTGGTTTACAAATTAATTTATTACTACTGGACCAGATAAACGTACTTCCAATAGTATACGATTTATTACAAGGAAGCATTGTTACAACAAAAACAGTCCACCAAGTTTTCTTATTTTTTCCACAAGGTTTACTTTCTGCTGCTACCAGTATTTCAACAATTTAAAAACAGACATTTGGTTTCATGAAAACAGTTTTAAACCTATTTTTCCTTTATACTTAGTGAATTCACTTATTCACTAAATTACTTCAACAATTTTAGACAATTGTTCATTACTAAACCATTGTTCATTGTACTTAACCAACATCTCCATAATGAATGTTATTTATTTATTTTTTTTATCTTCTATTAACACATGCAGTCCTAATGCGACAAGGCTTCTCTTTTGGATTTTATCCAAACACATTGCTGCAAGTAATGTAACTGGATCTAGTTTAGCTGTTGAGCAGTTGGATGTATAGTTTTGTGTCTCTTCACTCCTTTTTAGCCAGTTCACAGGACTGTTAATGCCTCCTGGAAGCATTTACACTTTCTTATTGTGATTTCTTTTTATTTTGCTTTCCACGACTAGAAAAAGAAAAGTGTAACACTATGCAAAATATCAAAATACAAGACGGGTTCCATCAGTCCAGCAGGACTCATGTCTTATAAATGCACTAATAAAAATTTTAAAGATAATTTTTATTTATTTTTGGTTTCTTAAAGAATAAATGTTGTCTATATACGTTTTCTAAATATGAAATATTGACGACCAACAGTCGAGTGAAGTGAAACATTTTTCGTTTTAGGTTGAGCTGCATTGATCAGTCTGCCTGTGACTTAGATATATCTTATTCTCGCTATATTTACCAGCACATTTGGTGTTGATCAGCTTGGTCAAGAGTCCTTAGTATCAGCTTTCAACACACAAGGTACCACTTTATCGCCATTTTCAGATGGACATGGAACTGTTCTATATCTGCATACTGCCACTTATCCTTCTGTTGCAGTAAGTGATGCTCCAGCTGTGCCAACAGTAAAGAGCCCCAAGCAAAGTTCATTATGTAGCACTGAGTTATTAACAAGTAACAGAAACCAAATAAGGAGGTCAAAAGGGAGTAGGAGGAGTGTAGACATCTGGCTCTGAAGCATGGGGCCCACACCGAAGCCTAATCTCATCACTGCTGTTTTTCCACATTATGTCCTGTCTTCGTTTTAAATGCCTTCATCCTACCACTGTCTAACTTCACGTCACATTACAAGTAGTTTGTCCATGTTAAACGTCAAAAAGAACCTTGTTAGGACACACAAGGTCATAACTGCAGCATCACAGACTACATTGTCACGGCTACGCAGACACATGCTAACATCCCACTTCATTTGCTGCGGACTTCTTCTATGCAAGCAGAAAACCACAAATGCTAATCTTTTAGGTCTTTAGGACCAAAATATTGAAGGATAAACAATCTAATCAGACACTTAAAACAACAATCCTATGCCAGCCACATAATGTTACAAAAGATTATACAAATGACAAAGAAATTCAAAATGAAGCTAGCTGGCAGGCAAAGCTAGACTTCCATTTCCTGTAAGTGATCATTAAGTTATTTGGACTCAGAGTATGTTCGGATGAGATAAGGGGAGACATTTAACAGCAAAAATATGGTTTTAATTGGTAGGCATGGTGGCAGTGGCATCATGCTGTGCTTCCGTTTTATGCTGGAAATAGTTTGGCAAATGTGAAGAAAATAAAACCATTACCATTAAACCTGTCAAGCCGAAGCACCAACAATCCACTTACAATTCTAAGCTTCTGCACACCCCCCCCCTCCCCCTCCTCCTCCTCACATCTTTTTTTGTTTTTGTTTTTGTTCTTTTTTCCCTTTTTTTTTTTTGTTTGCATGTTGTAAAAGTATTCTGCTCCTGTCACGGAATAGTTTTAAAATTGATTGTTAAAAGTTCGATTTTGCAAAACTGTCAATGTCCATAAAGAGAATATAAGCAGGAGTGTAGAGGCTTATATTTTCTTTTATGTCCGACTGGATATACCTGTAAGACTGAGATTACATTTCCATCCGATTGTATTGGGTTTTCCTGCTTCGTTACAAAGAGAGATAGAGGATTTAAAAAAAAAAAAAAAAAAAAAAAAAAACCTTAGAAGGGAAGCCATATTTACTCTGTAAACAGATGGAAGTTGAAACTTACTAGAGCAGCAAAATAACCACTGGAAATGTGCTAAACTCAGTTATTAAAAATTGCAAATGTTTAAAAGCTGTTCACCAGATATCTAGCTCCATTTTTACCTTTCATATTCTTCTGCATCATAAGATGTAGTTCTGTAGCTACAACGCATGCATTTACAACCAACCAAGAATATGAATAAAACATCAAAGTCAGTACACAGGCGGCTGCTGCAGCTTACAGTGGCTTCATGGCAGAACATACGGGGAGGACAGACCACACTTCATGTTTGATACATGTTTGGCACATGGAAGTGAATCTATTAACCTAAACTCAACACCTTGGGGATTTTAGTGGAGGAAAATATCCCTTGACTACCATGGATCCACTCTGTCTTTACTCGCATAACAGACTTGTCAGGGTCCACCTGTGGTAACTGATGCTATGTTTATAGAAAAGAAACATGGTAAATGTGCTGTGTTTTGACATGCTGTCTTGTCAGACTTTGTCATATGGACATAAAACTATAAAAACATTTTACAATCTGGACTTTTACTTCTAGGCTATATTTTGTTCTTTGGAATTGTAAATAGAATAGGTGTCTCACAAACTTGCTGTGAGGTTGGATCAGCAGTTTTGTTTTGCTACAACACTAAAATCCTCTCAGTTTGAGGAACTGGGAGTGCTTCCAGGTTTTGTTGCACAAGATTGGTGTCTAGCAGATGTGTGGATAAGGCACTGATCACCACTGGGCTTCCACTTGCATCTGTACTTTCTCTGACGGTCATTGATGATTTTAATATTGCTGTGTGATTCCTTTTATGCAGCTCTCAGTTCTGGGAATAGATTCCTCACTTGTTGCGCTGGCTGTTGTTTTTGGCTCAAATCGATTTGGTAAGCAAGATATAATTAGATAGCAGCTCGATTCGTTATCATCTCCCTTGAGAAGTAGATACTATGACAGCCATTCTTCTCTCTGACTACTGCCTGCTCTTCCATCCCACTATTCTCTCTTCCTCATGGCCCTCCTAACAGGCTCTGTCATTTTTCTCCATCTCCGTTTTCTGTTCTCCATCCCCTGAGTCTGCATGCAAGTGCCATATTATTTTGGTGTATTCTCTTTCATTAGTACTGGGAAATTCTCTTTCTCAAACAAATGTGGCAATTAAAAGTTTCTCTGTAAAATTTCTCTTCCACACTCTGCCCTCCCTCCTCCACCTCATCTTTTTCTGTCTTTGTCCTGAGGGGTTCATGACAAAAAGGTGGTTCTTTGTTGCTATGGTAGCTCCTTGCTGATCCACTTTGTTTGTAGAGCTGTGGGTCAATTGGCTGAAGAAACACAGTAAACTGTTCCCACACTCGAATCTGAGCAAACCTAGTCATTGTTGGTGGCACTTGACTCTTTGTGCTTATATTACTTTACGATTATCTGAGGAAGCAGAAAATGTCATCCTGCTTGCTCTGCTTTTGTCTTTGAATCAAAAAAGAGAAGAAAGAGCAAAAACTTACATTAATTTACAGGAGAAAAATTGTCAGAAAAATTGTAAAAAAAAAAAAAAAAATGTACTTAAAAATGTAAGGAACTTTAACTTTTGTCTAATTTTTTTCCCCTTTAATGATACCAGTTGATGTTGTTTTGTAAATTTTTGGAAAGCCTCATTAGTCAGCCTAACTATGACGTATGACTAATTTATTGTTTGTGAATGTGTGGACACAGCTAAATATGCCGGTGGTATCGGTAAATCAACAAAAACGGGGGATAGTGGATGAAAAATACTTTTTTTTATTTTTTTTTATTTTATGTTTTTAAAATATTATCAAACTTTGTTCATTTCACCCCTCTGTCCAAATAGTAGGAAGTGGCTACAACAAGAGCAGAGTGTGGTAACTTGAACAGACAGGACAGAAAACTCCACTAATGTAGGAGCAACTATTCCATGTAAAACTGAACAAGTCCCAACATTTTGGAAAAAAGAAAAAAAAAACAACAACATTTTATGGTTTCATCTGAATTTTTTGGTTAGAAATCTAGCAAGTAGAAAGGTTAGAAATAATTATAAATTCCACAAACTAAATCTATGTTATTAAATAATAAAGCCTGCAAAACCATTACAATAACATTAGTCTGGAACTGTATAAAAATAAAGCAGATTATTTTAAAATCTTGTCAAACCACATGTCTTACAGCAGTCGAGCTGACAAAAATAACCTTCATGGCTAAAAACGGACCTCTTTCAAAGCTTTGATAAAACCTGCTAAAACTGCCTCTGTGAGCCTGTATGGATATGTGTTTATGTCTTAGATATCACATTCAAGAAAACATATATATGTATATGTATGTATACATATACATATATATCCATCCATCCATCTTCTGCCGCTTATCCGGGGTCGGGTCGCGGGGGCAGCAGCCTAAGCAGGGAAGCCCAGACTTCCCTCTCCCCAGCCACATTTGCCAACTCTGCGGGGGGGATCCCGAGGCGTTCCCAGGCCAGCCGAGAGATGTAATCCCTCCAGCGTGTCCTGGGTCTTCCCCGGGGTCTCCTCCCAGAGGGACGTGCCTGGAACACCTCACCAGGGAGGCGTCCAGGAGGCATCCTGACCAGATGCCCGAGCCACCTCAACTGGTTCCTCTCGATGCGAAGGAGCAGCGGCTCTACTCTGAGCCCCTCCCGGATGACCGAGCTCCTCACCCCATCTCTAAGGGAGAGCCCGGCCACCCTGCGGAGGAAACTCATTTCAGCCGCCTGTATACGAGATCTTGTTCTTTCGGTCACGACCCACAGCTCATGACCATAGGTGAGGGTAGGAACGTAGATCGACTGGTAAATCGAGAGCTTCACCTTCTGGCTCAGCTCCTTCTTCACCACGACAGACCGGCGCAGAGTCCGCATTACTGCAGACGCCGCACCGATCCGTCTGTCGATCTCGCGCTCCATCCTTCCCTCACTCGTAAACAAGACCCCGAGATATTTAAACTCCTCCACTTGAGGCAGGACCTGACCCCCGACCCGGAGAGGGCAATCCACCCTATTCTGGCTGAGGACCATGGTCTCAGATTTTGAGGTGCTGACTCTCATCCCAGCCGCTTCACACTCGGCCGCGAATCGCTCAAGCGAGAGCTGGAGATCACGACCAGATGAAGCCAACAGGACCACGTCATCCGCAAAAAGCAGGGACCCAATCCTGAGGCCACCAAGTCGGATCCCCTCAAAACCTCGGCTGCGCCTAGAAATTCTGTCCATATAAGTTATGAACAGAATCGGTGATAAAGGGCAGCCTTGGCGGAGTCCAACCCTCACCAGAAACGTATCCGACTTACTACCGGCAATGCGGACCAAGCTCTGACACCTGTCGTACAGGGACCGGACAGCTCGTACAAGGGGGTCCGGTACCCCATACTCCCGGAGTACCCCCCACAGGAGCCCCCGGGGGACACGGTCGAATGCCTTCTCCAGGTCCACAAAGCACATGTAGACTGGTTGGGCAAACTCCCATGCCCCCCCCAGGACCCCAGAGAGGGTATAGAGCTGGTCCACTGTTCCGCGACCAGGACGAAAACCACACTGCTCCTCTTCAATCCGGGATTCGACTATCCGGTGGACCCTCCTCTCCAGGACCCCTGAATAGACCTTACCAGGGAGGCTGAGGAGTGTGATTCCCCTGTAATTGGAACACACCCTCCGGTCCCCCTTCTTAAAAAGGGGGACCACCACCCCAGTCTGCCAATCCAGCGGTACTGCCCCCGATGTCCACGCGATGCTGCAGAGGCGTGTCAGCCAGGACAGCCCCACAGCATCCAGAGCCTTAAGGAACTCCGGGCGGATCTCATCCACCCCCGGGACCTTGCCGCCAAGGAGCTTTTTGACCACCTCAGCGACTTCAGCCCCAGAGATAGGAGAGTCCACCCCTGAGTCCACCAGCTCTGCTCCCTCATGGGAAGACGTGTTGGTAGGATTGAGGAGGTCTTCGAAGTATTCCCTCCACCGACCCACAACGTCCCGAGTTGAGGTCAGCAGCTCCCCACCTCCACTGTACACAGTATTGATGGAGCACTGCTTCCCCCTCCTGAGCCGCCGGATGGTGGACCAGAATCTCCTCGAAGCCGTCCGGAAGTCTTTCTCCATGGCCTCGCCGAACTCCTCCCATGCCCGAATTTTTGCCTCGGCAACAGCCGAAGCCGCATGCCGCTTAGCCCGCCGGTACCCATCAGCTGCCTCCAGAGTCCCACAGGCCAAGAAGGCCCGATAGGACTCCTTCTTCAGCTTGACGGCATCCCTCACTGCTGGTGTCCACCAACGAGTCCTGGGATTACCGCCACGACAGGCACCAACTACCTTACAGCCACAGCTCCGGCCGGCCGCCTCAGCAATAGAGGCACGGAACACAGCCCATTCGGACTCAATGTCCCCCGCCTCACTCGGGACATGTTCGAAGCTCTGCTGAAGGTGGGAGTTGAAGCTCGCTCTGACAGGGGACTCAGCCAGACATTCCCAGCAGACCCTCACAACACGTTTGGGCCTGCCAGCTCTGACCGGCTTCCTCCCCCACCATCTGAGCCAACTCACCACCAGGTGGTGATCAGTTGACAGCTCCGCCCCCCTCTTCACCCGAGTGTCCAAGGCATATACACATGTATATATGTATATACAGTCATATGTATATATATATATATATATATATATATATATATATATATATATATATATATATATATATACACACATATATATATATACATACATATATATATATGTATGTATATATATATATATATATGTGTGTATATATATATATATATATATATATATATATATATATATATATATATATATATATATATATATGATGTAGTATTGTCAACATCACGCACTTGTTTGCAAACTATAGCTTTTAAGCATCTCATCTGACTGATATCTTTTGAAACAGACAATACAAGCCAGGAGTAAATCCAGAAAACCAGACAATGCATGCTGATAAAGTAGCAGCTTCCCAACAACACGGCACATTTGACAGACGGCATACAGTCTATCAGTGTTGTTCAACTGAACACGACAAACTAGACATGATTCTGCACAAGCTAGTAATTACACTTAAAAGGAAAATGTTGAGACAGAATGAAAGCATTTGCTTGTGCAACTGGAGCCTTTTCTTTGGTTTTAAAACTCGTTAGATGGTCTATTTTTCCCCTCTTAATTGCAGCTAGAAGTATTCTAAATTTCTGTAAAGATGTATTTGACTCTTTCTGTGTTTTTCTACTAATTTGCCTAGAGAGACCACATCTGCGGCTGTACCAGATGTTGAAACAATCTGTGATTAAAAAAAAATGCTTCCAGGTTGTAGACTGACGACTGTAACATTTACAAGCACATTTCCTTGTGGTTCTTTCTTCTCTGTTGTGAGGAAGAAAATAGCAGCATTGGGATGTGTTGAAAGTAACACAATCTCTGTGAGGAAGAGAGAATTAAAGCATCACATAGAAATCAACATCAGTCAAGCCTTTGGTGAAACCTTTAAAGAGGTTGCTAAAAACGAGGTGGAACTTTAATTGAGACATTATGTACAGAACATATGTCATTGTTGCTGTTTTGTTTTGTTTGTTTTCCTTATTGTCATCACAGCAGGATTGTAATTTCTTGTCATTTACATAAGCATTAATAGCTATTATAGATATTACAACTTTGGCGTGCATGGTGGTGAGTTGGTTACCATGGTCACCTCACAGCAAGGCTCAAACCTCAGATGGGACCTTTTATGTCGAGTTTGCGTGTTCTCTCTGTGCATGCACGGGTTTCTCCTCCGACAGTCCAAAAAACATGCTTATTAGGTTAATTGGTGTTTCAGAATTTATTCACATGAGTGCGAGTGGTTTGTTTTTCTGTGTTGGCCACTGGCTCACAGGCTTTCTTTTTCCGCCTTGTAGTTGTCCAGAAAGGCTTCAGTCACAGGGCAATTTTCAGTTTAATCTAACCACATTAAATGTTTTACATATGAATAATTCATATTATTTAAGTTTATATAAAGATAAATATCATACGGAATGATTGCCCTAAAGCTAGAGGGGTTATTTCATGAGATTTCTTTCAGCCATGGGATTTGATATGAAACATGAATGTTTGTGAATATGTTTTCCTTCAGTTCATGTCCAAAAGTTCATGATAAAAAACTTGCTGACTTATATAGTTCACTGAATTGTTCTTGTGAGTCCCTAAATAGTTGTAGGCTAACGGCAACTGCTTCTGCTGATCTAAGCATCTTGAGGCTAACTTTACTACAGAAATAGCTTCCCTTATACGTTCTGGTCTACTGCCAGACACACTAACATGGGCTTTTTCACCCTGCATCTCTTTACCAAAACATAGGGCTTGCAAATCAACCAAACTAGATCATAACAATTAAATGTTTTAAATAATCCAGAACTTTGTCTTTTCAGAGCAGGGTTATTCCTTCCAGTTCTGCAAGATCTGTAAACCAGCTGGTTTTCTATGTATCCCGGCTCCAACACACCTGACTGAAATCAGTGAGTCATTGTGTAGAAGTCATGCAGTTTGTTTGATCCATTTAATATGTTTCAGGTGGATTAAAGCAGGAATATACTAAAAAATCTGATGATCTGCAGGTCTTAGGGCTGAAATGAGAAACCCTGTTTTAGACAAAGCACAAAGAGGACTTCAACTTATATGATATATGAGTTATCAAAACAGATAATAGAGATGCACACAGCCATGCACTGAGGAATTAGAAGTTATGGCTCCTTGTAAACTGTAAACCCTGCACAGCGAGACAACCAGCTGAGCTGGAGGTGTCCAAGGTAACTTTTAGCACCATACAAGGTCTTAAAGTCACAGCCCATGGTGTTTAAAGGTCAAACTACCTGCTGCATTCAAAACAGTCTGCTGCTGTTCTTGAGCTATTCCAAGGCTAACACCTGCAGCAAACATTCAGAAAGGAAATGGTCCAAATCTTCATCTTAACAACTTTATATGCAAGATAACAACATCTTAGTTGTATTCTTTCATGCACTTTTAAAAGTATCACGATTTTACACACGGCATTAGCTATTAGCAGCAGTTTGTTATAAAATACATAGAGGGCATGCTTGTAACTTATTAGCATCTGTAACAAACAGAAATATCTATTATTCAATATCTATTATTATTTCCATCCTGGAAGAGGAGGTGGAGGTGGTGGAGGAATACAAGTACCTTGGAGTTCAGCTGGACAACAAACTGGACTGGAAATGCAACACTGAATACACTCTAAGAAAGGTCAGAGCAGACTGTACTTCTTCAGGAAGCCGAGATCGTTTAATGTCTGCACCAATATGTTGCATATCTTCTATAAGTCTGTTGTGGAGAGTGCAGTCAGCTTTGCAGCCATCTGCTGGGGTGTTGCATCAGAACCAGGGACTTGAAAAGAATCAACAAACTGATCAAGAAAGCTGGTTCTGTGCTTGGAGTAACTCTGGAGCCGCTGGAGCTGATTGTCCAAAGAAGAATGCTGCACAAGCTGATGAAGATGATGGAGGATTCTTCACACCCTCTCCACAACACAGTGATGAAACAACAAAGTGTGTTCAGTGAGACGCTTCTTCCAGTCTGCTGTAAGACTGAAAGATACAGAAGATCATTCCTGCCAGCAGTCATCAGCCTCCGGAACAAGACCTCCTCAAATTAATTATTATCTACTACAATATTGAATTTCCCTTTGGGGAATAATACAGTATTTTTCATTTCATTTTCAAAACACTGTTTTTGTATAGCAGTGTGTGAAATAAAATTAGTGTGTTTTTAATATTCTGTTGTATTTTTTGGTGTGTGAAAACCTGTTTTATTTAATATGCTAAAAAAAAGAAGAAAAAAAAACTTTGGCATAAAAGTTCTTTATGAAGTTTGATTTCATCTATAGATATTTTAATATTTTGGTGTCTCATAAACTTCAGCTATTTACACCTACTATCTATTCATGAGATGATCTGACATTTTTTCTGACTAGCTATTTTTATTCCAGCACATCTCATGCCATGCTCAGCAACAGCAGTCTACAGGTAGATGGTGGCTAATAGAATGACCTGGCAATGCAGGCAACAACTGGGACACAGCTGTCATCAAGGACTTTCAACCCTCACTTCAGAAGTACAGGTTTGTCTTTTGATCTATTTTACATACAGAAAATGTTAATTAATAAAACACATACATTCTTAATTGAAGTTAAGAAGTACTTTAATGGCTTGTTTTGAACACTGACGGTGAATAAAACCTAAAGTAAATGCGCTGCTTTGTGCAGTTCCTTGTCATTAAAATGTGTGTGTGCTTATTGTGGCCTTCGGTAAGTTCAGTATGCTGTGTAGTGTAAGTTTGGTAGGGAAATATGATGCAGCTGTCAACATTACTTCATTTTTTTACATCTCTAATCCAGATTTTTTTTAAAAAGTACATTCATAGTTTCAAAAATGGTCCAACACAGAATAAAATTAAGATGTATTAACATGAATGACATGCTTCATTGTCAACATGCTATCTGACTTTACAGGCAAGGTGAGCAGACAATAAAATGACGACTTTCAGAGACACTTTGTTGTAAACGTGTTCCTGGTTCCTCAGAGTCAGGTTCAAACATATATCGTTTAATTCAAAAAGCTGCTGCTGTCACTTTAGCCTGCTTTTACTAGCTGCTGTTTTTAGCATCAGACGTATTGGGCCCTCTCCCCCTTCTGGCGCTGGACTTTCAGCGATCAATCAGCACACATCTCATTAACATTATTTAAACTAACATCTATGTTTTTCAAAATCTTGCATGAAATCTCACAAGAAAAGTTTTATTATGAATAAAGGGTCAGAAAAAGCTATTTTTCATTTTTTTGGTTTAATAAACAATTATTTAAAAACACTTAGAGGACAGTGGAGACATGAAAAGATCAGGTTATGACTCCTTTAAATGGCAAGGCACCAGAGAGCACTCATCGGTTGTTTGCGTTCAGTTCGTGCACCACTAGATGGGAACTATTACATACTGGGGCTTTAACCCTAGAACACTATAATAACATGAGTTATTGGTGAAAATCACCCAACCTTAGTGTTCTAGGGTTAAGAACAAAATGTAATGTTTCCAAATTTTTCTTTCACATCTTTTACACCATGACTTCTCATACAAACTATAAGTACTGTGTGCAACATTAGCAGTTGTTAACAAGAGATCTTAAAGGGAAGATCAAACAAAAACTTTGGTTTCACAGACAGCAATGTTTTTCTTTCCACATAGTCTATGGCAAATTGGCTTTTATATCAATATACAGACATACAATCACCCCATCGCTGTCGTGATTTGTTGTTGTTCTGTGTTGCTGCATCTTAGTGAATTTGAACTGGGGATGTGTTCATCATTTCATCTTCTGGCCTGCTCCTTTGAAATCTGGGATATATGAAAACTGCAGCAAAACCTTGAAAACAGACACTGAAAATTTACTTTGATAAACATATATCTTTAGGCTAGAATAAAATAAAAAAAAAAAAGAGCAACAAACCCAGTACATCGGGTGTCAGAGCGACCCCTTTGAACTTCTTCCAGTGGGAGTTATAATAAGCTGCCACTCCCACTCCCCTAACTTTCTACTTTTTGATTTTTTTCTCCTTACACTGTTGACGGAGAAAGTTGGACACATGGAGGGACGTAGGAGGAGCACAGCTTTTAACATCACCATTTTTCTACTGTTTTTGTTTGTAAGAGGAGAGTACCTGAGATTTTTATGGTCTAAATAAAGTGAAAAACAGTTTTTTTTCCCCCCACATAAAGGTTTTTTTTTTTCTGATGTAGCTCCTTGTGGGAAACAAATGCAGGGAAGATGATGATGATGACACCCACTCAGATATTTTCTCCATCTCTTTTCTCTTTTAATCCACATGTATTGACACCATGGAGATTATTGGGATGTAACTTGTAAATTACCATGAGGTCTGTGTGCGTTCGTGCAAATGTGGGCCAATGTGGATGAAGGTTTCTGGTTTGACTCATCTGCTGATGTGTCTCCTGGGCCTTTACTCGGCTGCAGTGCTTCTTTGCCATTTTGATGCATCCTGATCTTTGCTGCTTCATCCTCTTCATTGTCTGCACCGCATGCTGCGTGATGAAAGGCCAATCAAGTGGAAAAAGAGGATCCTGACATGGAAATAAAGTGCTACACGGCTCCACTTATCTTCCTGCTCTCAGAGCTAGGGAAGGAAAATGTGTATGCTACTCATGTGTACACAACATAAATGTGTTGGAAAACTATACAAATAACCATATAAATGTGGGAGAATAGAATGAAGCTCACATGAAACCTCAAAAGTGCATTTCAGAAAGGTTGTAATGTGGTAAAAATGTAAATGTGTGTGTTGGTGCAGACATGTGTCTCTCTGACATGGTGGGTGAGAATGTAAAGATGAATAAGGATCATTAAAGCAGTCAAATACTTTTCTACGGCTTCCTACTGTGAGAGGCAATGGGTTTCTTCTAAGATAGTTTTTAAATGTCAGCCCCTCATTGTCCAGATGTAGTTTCATGGCTTCCTCTTATGTTGTGCAATATTAAAGAAATTATTCCGATGATGACTCTGAATCACTGAATCTCAGTGTCATTTCAGGACATATTGCTGCCATGAAACTAGATGTTTCCCGGGGTAGATATTGGCAAAAATTCAGACATTTTCTCCCTGTCTATATAGTCCACTGAATCAGAAAATCATTTCAACAAGTCAAATGAAAATATTGCCAATCACACACTGAGGCCACATGCATTTCACTTACCAGCTACCCATGGACCTTCAACTGATGGGATGACATTTTGCTATGACGTGCAGAAAGCCAGTCGCACACACTGCATCTGACATTAAACTGATAATTAAGAGTCGATGTGTAACTTGGTTATAAGGTGATTGAAATATTTTGATTAGAATAAGCTTTGAAAGCATAATCAGTGGTCTTTGTAATATCTTACTAAAATATCAGTGATCTCACAGTGACACACTGCTGAGATCTTTAAATAGCTGGGTAATCAATCAGACCACCATCCAGCAATAAATCTGATCTACAGTTGTTACCTGAATTTTCTCTTGAGAAGAAAACTTGCAACTTTCAGGTTCACACTGTCATTGTGTGAATAAGCCAACAAAGCTGTGTGTTTACTTCCTTTTCTTATTCAAAGATAGTTTGGGTCCTTTTTGTGTTTTTGTTTTCTTCTATGGGGACAGTTTCTTTCATCTAAAGGTCTAATCTTCAGTTTCTCAGATGTGTAATTTCATATTTAACCTTTCTATGTGCATTTAATTCCAGTGGTACGGTCCATAATTTTTGTGCAAATACATTTAAGAAGTTTATTCTGGTTAATTACACTTAAAGCAATTCTACATAAGTTTCAGACCTTGAAACTTTACCTTCCTGAACAGCTTTGATGTGATGCGTGCATTCATTATACATGTTCCTGGGGCCATCAATGATCTGTTGGGTAGCAGAGTTGTGAAACAACACTCTTCAACGTTTTGTTCCCGACTGCAGCATCAAGTGACATCAACACATGGGTCAAAAAAAACCAAGAAGACATTCTTCGAAGAAGCAAGGAAATGAAATTAGAAAGTGACAGAGCAAAAGGTAAGACAGTAGTTGACATCAAAGTGACTTACTTACTTGGTATATATATATATATATATATATATATATATATATATATATATATATATATATATATATATATAAAATCTTTCTTTTCACTAACTGTCCACTAACTGATGCAACTTCTTTAAATCAGCACCTGCCACTCAGAGTAAAGTGTAATAATAGCACCGGCAGTTTAAAAGCAAAAAGTTATAAATACTATGTTGCTGTTTTTGAAAGTTTGCCTTTTTATGTCTGTGTTAGAGGTTTTACATGCCTGCCAGAGATTATACTTCAGTAAGTCCTATCAGCATTGTAGCAAAAGAAATCCAATTAAGATAAATGAATAATCATGAATCATATTAATTCATTCTGTAATACAGCAGCAATGGGGACATTAACTGAATTCTGTGCTGCTGTATGGTTTTTTTTTTCCCACCTGACTTTCTTTCAATTTCTTTTTCCCTCCTTTGTGAGCAGAGTTGTATTACTTTTCCATAGGATCTAACAGTTTTGTTGCCCAGTGGACAAGGTTTTGCAGGCTGGTTTAGCGACCCCTTTATTTCACTGTGAACTTCTCTATCCCTCCAGGATATTGGCTTTTAAAGCCCTCAAGAGAACTGTGGCAATCTACCACACACAAACACACACACACACACACACACCTACACACACAGGAAAAACACAGTTCTTTGTTGTGAAAGGTAGGAAAACGTGTGTTCCTCATTCACAAAATAACCACCTCCCTTTTAATAATTTAATTCCACTCTATTTCTAGTGTTGAGTTATGTTCCATCAGCAGGCTGCTGTCTATCGCATCCCCAGTGCAGCTGAAGTGTGTGATGGTGTGACTGTTTTGAACTTGTGTTCCTGTTCTGAAGTCTTGCTCCAGCCAGCCATTAATGCCTCCAAGGTAACCCCGCAGAGCATGAAAGGGCCTACAATAGGGTGCATTAGGATGTTCCACATTCACGATCTGTGAACTTCCCAGAACAAAGTGCGTGTGATAAAAAAAGAGCAGGTATGGATGGTGTTCCGCATAGCTCTTCTTGTCTTTAATGTCCACTGGGTGTAAATCTGTGGGTACTCTGTGCAAACCTTGTCAAATCTTTTATGTGAACTTTTAGTGTGTTTTTTTTTTTTTTTTTTTTATTGAAGGGAAAATAATGAGATACATTTCATTCCACATTTATTGGCTTGTGTTGTTTGCTTGTCAGTTTAATCAAAGTCGTTGGGAAGAGCTCTGCAGCTTACTGTCCTCATAATGCCCATTTGATGTTGAGTAGCACTGTCAGGATGTGCCTGCAGCGCCAGTTTTCATTCAAAGCCTACAAAATGTAAACATCAAAGCATTTCTAAATAGAACAAAACAGTTTGCTTTCACACAGTTTGTTTGGTCATGTACTGGGAAACAGTCATATAATAGGAAAAATAATGTGCTCATCAAGCTGGTTGTCATTTGTGACCATGTCAGTCTGACATCAGTATATCCGAAATAATGGAAAATGTTCAGACATCTTTATGGATAAAACACAGAATGCTTCAATAACACTAGTCTTTCTTTCCTTATTAATGTGTCGACCCAGAAATGGTTTAAACATGGAGGAAAAAACAGCTTCACATGTACAAAGTACCTGGTGCTTCTAGAACAAAGATCCAACAACTTTCTCCACCTGCAGACCTCTTTATTTGCAGCGCCTACTCCCACAACCACATGTTGCTGCAAATGATCACTGAGCACTGACACACAAAAAAAAAAGGTTATTAAAAACACTAACTGCTTTGATTTGATGCAATCAGAATGAAAAAAAAAAAATATAGTCTTTAATATAACATTGTTGATGTTGTCTCATTTGGAGCATTACTAAACAAAATGCATACACACAGGAACAAAACAAATCTTTTCAGTAGACCCAGGTTGATGTTGGGGTTTTCTGCCAATCCAAAATCTTTGTCTGCCATTTTTTCACAAGAGAAACAACAATGATTTTTGTTTGTGTGTGAAGTCTTAAGGGCTGTGCCCAGACAGGGTTTAGGAACCAGGATCTGCAAGGTCCACCCACGTAACAGATTTTCCTTTTATTATCTCTCCACTCCTTATCAGCATAGTTTGTGTTTGAGCTTCAGTATTGAGGAGATAGGTCAAGGCTAAGGAATCAGGGCAGTTTCCAATGACAGCTTTCCAATATGTTTAACCTGATTAATCTTGCAGCAAGTTCATTTTAAGTTTTTTTCGCTTCAATGGTCTTTTGTCACAGAGGAACTTGCAACGTAAAAAAGTAGTGTTAAATGAAGTGGTAAGAGCTTATTTCATTAGTTTCTCAAGTATGAAACATAAGTAGAGTAAAGGTAAAGTGACTTACAAATGTATTCACCCCCTGACATTAATCTTTTCTTTTTTTTTCTTTTCAATTTAAATAACCTCATTTTTATTTTACTACACTGGTTCTGAATAATTTATTTTCATTTAATTTAATTTCATTTAAATCTATTTTATTTTATTTTATTCAATTTTATTTTATTTCCATACAAATGAATTTATATTTTAAGAGGTGAAAAATATTTTGCATACCACTGTACTAGCACTGATGACAAATTACACTTTCTATTTTACCCCTCTGCAATTTTTAGAAAACTATACAATTCATTTTAAAGTCAAAATGTTTTTTCCTTAAAGTATTCAATGTGGAAAATACTAAAAAATATTGTAAAACTTGAGGCTTTTAGCCATCGATGCTTCAAGAAGTTGTGATGGCTTAACAAGGCCATATAATGCCATTTGACTTTTTCCTTAACTGCTTTTTATAGTGTTTATAACCTGAAGGTCCTATAAAGTTACAAAGTTACTAGGAAATAACACAAGCCCTTTATTTTACATCCAGGCTTCTCCTTCTTTCACAAATGACATCACTGTAAAATGAAAACTCTTCTATTTCTGACCATCAGCTTTAATTCAACAAACTGCAACTATAAAATGGCTCTCATGAAATGAGTCAGGATGGTTTAACATGTTGCATCAGATTCAGGTTATAAAGGAAAGCTTCTAAGAAAGCATCTTGACAACGTCAAGATCAATCCCCATTCTTACTGGTTTCTAGGCTTGTGTGCACGAGTGACAATGAGAACAGGGAGCACGAGTGAAAGAAAACATTACCTGCAACATTACAGAGAAGTTTTTTACCAGAGCAACCCATCATGTGGCAAAGTCATTTAAATTTCTGATGAAGGCTTTGGTGCTGCAGAGCACCTGGAGCAGAAAGCGTAATCATCTGCAGCAGAGCAAATCACCATGGAAGCAGGAGACGACGCAGAGCGCACGGTGTGGTGGAGGAGAGGATGGGATGACGAAGACACAAGGGTGGACAGGTGAAGTCAGGGTTCAAACTGGCACACATGTGGGCACGGTCTGCCTTCAGCCTTCTCACCCCCTCAGTCTCAGAGAGAGTGATTAGCTTGAGCAGGTGTAAAGGATGGTGACCTCACTCTGGATTTCACTTGTAGATATCAGCAGAGAATTACATTATTTAGGCAGCAGTGTTGAATAAGGGAAAAGGTTGTGTGTGTGTGTGTATATCTGTGTGTGCGCTTATCTACTCACCTCCTTCCACTATGTTAAGTGTTTTTCCACTCAAGAAACCACAGTGCTGCTTTGCAATTTACACTAAACGTCTCACAATGATTAATTCAGCATTATCAGGAAAACTGATAAAACAAACTGATTTAGTCCTTGGGTAAAGTTTTTGTCTTTGTTTTTAATGTTTATGTAAAGAACATTCATTATTTCTCAGTTGGAACAGATTTAAACCGAGTGCATTAGGTGAAATCTCCAATTTCTATTCCACATGTGCTGTATGGGTCAAGCAGATCCACAGGTAATAATACAGGGATGTGCTTGCTAGCAGCGGTTTGCGTCAGCGAAGTGCAAACCTCTTCAAACAATTTTATGCTGTTGAGTATTATTTCTGAATGTCCAAAACTTAGAGCGGTCTGGCAGCTATGCAGAACAGATACAACATTTGAAGAGGCTCCACTCCATGAATTCTAAATACTCATGTGATAGTGGAGCAGAAACTACTGCGAGCTCATATGACTGCCGTAAGGTGAAGTGGAAGCATGGGAAAAGCAAGACATTACAGTGGCACGAGGGAGCAGAAAAACAGAATGCCATTTATTCTTCAATCTACAAGAAAATCAGCGACGAAATGACAAAATTGTGTATGTGTCGGGATGGGTGGCTAGGTGGGGTGTTCAGGATATCAAATTTTACACAACAGAGCTGTGTTATCTCAGCTGAGGCCACAACTTTTCAGTTTTGCCACATGTATATACATAAACATCTTCGCAGTTCAAACCGGCGTTTCAGGGCAGATTTTTTTAGAAAATGACTTTAGAAAATTACTGGCAAAAATATTTGCATTAAGATCATGGATAAACAATTCAGGCATAATTTTAAAGATGATTTCTGTAAACATTTTTGTTTTTCTGTTTCTGTTTCATTATCTAATCGTAGCTAAAAGTACACTTGCTTGTATACTAAGCAATGTGATTAAGCCTTTTTTTCAGAGGCAGATTTCTTTAAAAATGGAAAAAAAATGGTCGTAGGAGTGGCACTCTGAAGGTTAAAGAAGCATACAAAATGTATTTTCATGATTACATAAAACGTTTAAAGCTTTTGGCTCGTTTTGAATCACTGACATTCAATATGCACATTATCAGGTAGTCGTTGCCCTGCTGCATCCCAGGTCAGAGAAAAAAACACTTTACAGACAACTGTTCCATCCTCGAGTATCATTGACAGCAGCATTCTGTTTCACAGCACCATGTCACATGTAAGGGGGTGCAAAATGACATAAATCGTCCTTAGTTCAGTGGTTCTATTTAAAGCAATCTGTCCTCTACAAAACCCATTTCCATTTTCTGCTGCTTTTCTGGGGTCGGGTTGTAGTGCAGCAGCCTAAGCAGGGAAGCCTAGACTTCCCTCTCCCCTGACACGTTTGCCAGCTCATCCCGAGTGGTTTCCAGGTCAGACGAGACATGGGGTCTCCTCCCACAGGGATCTACCTCACCAGGGTGGCATCCGAACCACCTGTGCAAAGTCACCTCAACTGGCACCTCTGGATGCAGAGGAGCAGCAGCTTTTCACTGTTTCTCTGCCCCCCCCCACTACTAGGTGACTGTTCTTCTCATCTTATCTCTCAGCCCGGCCACCCTGTGGTGAATTAGAATAAACCAACAAGCTGGTTTGATGGATGATGTGTGCATATTATCCACCTTTCAACGCAAAGATTTAAGCAAGAGCCGGTGCTTCCAAAAATAGTCTCCTCTTCACTGACTTTGTAGGATTAGATACAGGGCTGGATCGACAGATATCAATAGTACTGTTACCAATGCTATTATCAGTATAGTTCAATACCAGCATAATGAGACAGATATTTTCCTCGCAGACAGCCCCAACATGGAAATTAGAGCCAAACAATAGTCGTTTTTCCAGCTAATTTACTGTGTTGACTTCATTTTTTCCAAAAGAAATGTGTTTGATAAAAGTTAAAAACATTTTTTAAATTTTTTTTTCTCTATTGTTGACAGTTCTTAGTTCTGTCAATTCATTTGTTAATAAAATGTTTTATATGACAAAAATCTGCAAATTTTAAGCAAAAGCTATAATTTTAGTATCTGTGATATGTCCTGATTTACTTATTATCTGATCAATTTTGCAGTGCTACACAGCCCTAATAAGGAATGCCATCTGTGTCTTACAGCTAAAAGTCAGTATTTGTTGTTGTTGTTGTTACTTTATTGTTTTAGAGCACCAATAATGATTGACTTACAGTGGAGCCTTCGACTCGTGGTCAGGAGTTTGGAGTCTGAAATAATAATCAAAATGATTGTATCAGAGTGGAAAAAAAAAACTTAAAATGTATAAACAATAAAAAATGATGAAGAATAAATGAACCCACATATTCTAAACACTGGTGCTTTGACAAACTGCAGCAGCTTCCATATGAAAGTAACCCCCCTGCTGAGGAGACGTTGTAACCGTGTCATGTTGAATGCTGCAATGCCGCCCGCTTTGACAGATTTCTGTGACACAAGCTGCAAGTAAAAACCCAAAAGAACTGGAAGTGGTCCAGAATTTGCTGATATTTTATATCAAAAGGAAAGAATGCATTCATAGGACACCTCATCACCGTCATTGTTAACATAAATACAATCCCCCCTGTCTTGAAGGGATTCTTTCTAAATAATTGTTGTTGCATCACTGGTTAATAAATTATCTTATTATTTCAATATGGCTGGAATACCATTTAATGACATCACTTGATAAATGCTTGATATTAAGTGACCTTTTTCAGGTTCTGATTAGCTGTGGAGAGCTCTTTGTAGTTGCAAATAGAACATTCATATAAAAAGAAATAAAACTGGGAAAACAAGAAAAAAAAAAAAATCTACATGGAGGTCCTGGTGTTTAAGTGGGGTTAAATAGTTTAAAATTGGTGCATCCCTTAGCAACTTAGTAAAGAAAGGAAGAAAAAACATTGGAGAGTAAATAATGAAGTGCACTTAAATCCATTCAGCATGTTATTTGATAGAAAACAATTAGAAGAACAAATACATTTTGCTGTAGATCGATATTCTACTCTGGTTCCACAAAGGATAACAACAGCAGAGAATATTCATATGGGATGGTGTGTTTTTTCTTCCTCTGGGGATTTTCTTGGATCACTTAAGTTCTCTCAAACCTTCCAAAGAACTCCCTCTCTCCATGCAGAAAAGCATGCTAACAAGCAAGAGGAGACAATCATGGTTCATCCCTAAGCTGGAATCCTCTGGGAGGTTAATTAGGCAGATTGGGTTAAAAAGGATTGAAGGAATACATTTAGGAATGTCTGGATAATAGAATACGAAAGGTTTAAGGGACAATAGAGGATGTCACATTGGCAGATAAGAATAATCCCAGGGAAACTCAGCAAAATCTTTCTGAAAAAATACAAAAAAATCGACCATCAAATTGACAATCCTCCAATAACAAGTGGACCAAAATTATACAGAAATGGGCTTTTAACTAACTATTCTGACAGGTCAGAAATTAACTGCTAAAAGCTAAATCATGTGATGCCTTCATTATGTAGCAAAATAAAAATAAAAAATAGTACCACTGGTTGATAAATGAGGCTTATGTAATTGTAGTCATTTTTCTCCAGTGGAGACGCTCATACATGTTGACAAAGTTTCCGGTTACATTAATCCCAGTAAAGACAGAGTTGATGCCCCTCGCTCTCTAATGAGAGAATATCCACAGTGATGTGGCGACATGAATGAGGGAGACGATCTATGGGCACTAGCACGACATTGGTTTTAAGTAGGGCGATGGGATGGGGAGAGCTGACTTTAAAGAGATCATTCTGATAAATAGACTTGATGGGGTTGGATGGTTGAGTGTTCTCTCTACGGGGTAAGCGAGCTGAGCCGTCATGGTGGTAGTTCAGCAGCTCTGATGAAGTGGAAAGGATTATGACATTAAGTTGGGTAAGCGTCTCTGATTTTGAGAGTGGTTTGGTGCTGCAAAATGAAGTATGTGTGCTTTCTGATCCACAGTAGAAGAGGGCTTATATTTGTTGGTATAGTTCAATATCGACAATTTATCACAGCTTCGTTAGTTCCATTTTATTTATTCTTTTTTGTTTTTTGTTTTGTTTTTTATACTGGAGCTCTTGAGTTTGGTAGTAACAAAGCCAAAGAGTCACCGAAAACATTTGGATTCCCATTTCAAGGAAAATGTATATCCACAGTAAAATTGATTAAAATCCATTTATTAGTAATGCAGCCATCTTGTAAACGATAAAGAGAAAATGTCAGGATGCCACCAAAATCATCGGTCATTGCAATATCGATGCAATGACCAATATCGGTCATTGCTTACTTGTCTCACAATGACCTATAGAAGTGCCACATTGTCCTTTTAAAAGCTGTATCAACGGCTCTTTTCATGGTTCCTTCATGCAACTTGGAAAATGTACGGAAATATTGTTAGCCTGGCTTTACAGCAAGCTCTCTCCAGCTTTGATATGATGCTCGCTTTTAACCTTCCTCCTTAAAAGTTGGTGCTGTAAAAGTGCCTTAATGCACTAAGGTGGCCTCTTCTAGTTTTCTGTTACATACCTTTGCCTAGATGATACAAGAGAGAGATAAGAGGACAGACAAAGCTGCAAGATGACAAAAAAGTTGCAGTGCTGTGTGTGATAAAAGGACCCCATGCATTAAAACTATATAAAAACCTTTCAATGCGAGAAACTCCCTTTGGCTTCCTCTCCTTAAGGTTCACGTGCAACTTGAAAGACCACGTCAAACAGCACCTCCTACTCAGACTGTCCATCTTGTTAGACTATAGTGTGTATTGGTCAGGCGGTCTACAGTAACACCTTGACTTGTTTTAGATGTCATCTAAAAAACATAAAAGGTCTATCAAAACTACTTTTTTTATGAAAAACAACATATACAAACTGCACTGCAGTATTTTTTTCTTAGTGGAAAAGATGATTTTACTCTTTCCTTTTTGTGCTGTGTAATAATTAGATTTGCCAACTACCACCAGAGTTGATCTGATTACCTAAAAGTAGCCAATGGTAGATGATAGTATACAAGATAGCTCCTTTTAATAATCAGTGATATTTTGTATAAGTCCTTTTACCGTTTCCTTTGCTTACTATACAATGTGCACAAGTAAAACATACACAGTAAAATATGACAGCACTGGCTTCTTCAATGGCATGCGAGTGCAAATTTACAACTTAGTGTAAAGTAGCTTGAGGGTTCACTTAAAAAAAAAAAATGCTTTGCATTTTTGATCATAATGAATTATATTTTAAAATTTGTGGAAGAAACATCCCTTTTCTATCACTACTACATGGTGTTTTTGTTTGTTCCATTGCTGATTGCTCCATTAAAAGCAACAGGACTGATAGAGAATGTGCCTTTACATCATACACATACAAACTGCATGATGAGATGATGGCCATGCTTACCAGCTGTTAAGTTATTAAAAATGTTGACACTGGCTGTAAATGTTTCATACTTTATACATATACTTTATTTAAAGAAACAAACAAACAATCTTCCTCAGAAGTTTTATAAAAATTTAATGTCAGCCAAGTGAACTAGTTCAGTTCAGGGTAAAGGGTGAAACAATAATTTTACTTCATTAGACCATGCAATTCCAATTTATTCATTGTTCTTTTTATTTATTTTTGCTATACTATTCATTTGATATATTTGTGAAGAATTGCTGCAAACATCTAAGCAATAAGCGTGTATAACCAAGTAAGGTATCACACTCCACTGGCGTCAGAGCATAGCAAAGTGATGGGGCGTTGTAGGGAGAGATTAAATAATTAAATGAAATTAAAATATAATTTAGTGGTTATCATGCTGAGTTAATTTTCATTAACTTGCTTCTGTTAACAATGCATCCCGGTGGCATTCTCTTCCATGACAGTCAATCTGGGAAGATGCCTGATAGCTAAAGTGGGACACTCCCTGTTTGTAATTGCTTTGCAATTAGCATCAACTGGGGGCATCACACTGTATTTATTTAACAGAGGTCATGCAGGGGGAACAGGAAGCCTGACTTAAATACATTTTATGAACCAGAATAGCAGGGATTCAGTATTTAAAATAAAATTAAAAAAAAAAAAAAAAAAAAAAACAGAGAGGAAGGGAAATTATATGTGCAGTATATGCACATTATTTTATTAATCTACACTGCTTAGTCCAATTCAAGGACACAGACTACACCCTGGAGAGGTCACCAATCCATTGCAGGGGCAGCACGGAGGGATAAACAATCATTCACACTCATTTCAGAGTAATCAATAAACCTAACATGTATGTCTTTGAACTGTGGGAGGAAGTCTACTGTGTCTCATCTAAGCACAAATGGACTGATGACATGGCTACAGCAGAGGAAATCTGCTGTCAAACAGACAGAGCAGATTTTAGCAAGCTACTTTATTATTACTGTCCACTGTCAAATTTCCTATTTTATTGAAAGTTTTAAAAGTATTTTCACATTTCAGGTAATAATACTTAATAAAAGTGTGAATTGTTATGGTACTTTGGATGTGAATACTTGAACAGAATAGTGTGTATGCAGAACAAATAAGAAAAGTCTTGGGCTGTGTGTACACATGGTTTGTTAGATGGAAAGGATTGGCAGGACAAAGGTAGCACAAGAGCTTGTACAAAAAAAAAAAAAAAAAAAAAGATAAAAACAAAATGGTTCACAGTTACAAGAGTGTTTATATCTCAACCATCATGTTTGTAATTGGTATGAACACAAAAGCTGAACAATTACCAGCCACATTTATTGTCTGCTCGTGTAAGTGGGCTTTTCTGTTTTTGTTATCACTCCTGCCATATCATATAATTTCAGAGGTAAACAAACAGATGCTGCCCAGTTGTCAGATTTTTTTTGTTATTGTTTTCAGGGAAAAATGGATACAGCGATGACAACGATGTCACTCTGAAAAGTTCAGGAGTGTTCAAGTTAAAGCATCGGAAGTGGCTCAAATGCTCCGAAATCAAAGTGAGCTTGATATCAAGCTATTCATGATGGCAGCAACATACAATTTGTCTTTTTTTTTTTTTTTATGGGGTGGGGGTGGGGGAGTGGGGGGCTGCAAAAAACAAACAAAACAAAACAAAACAAAAAAAAAAACCTGAGGTGTTCCAGAGCAAAACACGTTAACACAAGCCCAAACAATCTCAAAATAGTCTATGTTTGTCACATGTGATACAGTGTGCACTTTGACTAAATGATTAATGCAGAAAGACACACTGCAGTTCTGCCAACCATCACCGAGGCCAAACTCGAAATACAGAGAACATCTCCGGGGGAGATGATTGTAATTTGGGCAACATCTTTTTTAGGAGGACTTATCAGATATTGGATCGGATGCCATCACTGTACAGACTAATCAGCTCAAAGAAGACTCCGTCTCTCCACTCATCAGTCTGTTGAAGATGACCATCAACATGTATAAATACAAACATAGGTCCATCAAAGCCATGTGGCTACTGAAAAAAAAAACAACCAAAAAACAGTTATTTGACATTGCAACCCTAAAGGAACGAGGAAGGGTATAAGTCATGTTCTCCCCATCTCTGTCCCTAAAACAAGAATGGCAACACTGTGTAGAATGCTTTTTGGACGGACAAAACAGTCTCAACAACAAATGCTGACCTTTATGAAAATCATTATAGGTGACTTTAATGCATGGATTTACACACTGTGCATTGGAAAAAAAAAAAGCTTATCCATTTAAAATGTGTTTGATCCCACCTGCACACCTTTAGTATTTCTACATATTGAACTATACTAATAAAAACTGATGTCTACAATAATGGGAAAAAAAAGGATCAGGAGGTAACAATGGATGCTTTTCCATGCCTTTTTATGAGGGACTGAAGATACTGGTATAACAGACAATATTCAATTGTAAAACAACGTCAACATTTTTTACAGTGTGAGAATAATGGCAAATTGAAACATGTAAATTTGACATAAATTAAACCTTAATTTAATTTTCTTCTTTTAAAGAAAAAGAGTAGCTGAAGCTTTTACCATCACCATCTATGTAAAAAATGCCCTTTTTAAACAGCATGAATTGCAAAGTTAGACTGCTGCAGTGAAATAACCTTTGGATGCTTTGCATTTGTTCATCTTTAATTTCCCTGGTTGATTTCTGAGCTTCACACAAAACAAAATTATGCACAGCTCAAACTAACACCATCTGTTTAATCAAAATTGCAAACATGATATATGCAAAGAAAAAAAAAAAATCACATACGTGCTCACAGCACTGTTTTTCCCCTTTTCAATGTAGCTAAATGTCACTCCTGACAGGTCAAAGGATTACTGTTAATGTGGTTGCATATTGTGGAACCTATGCATAAAAAACAAGGTGCTTATTCACAAGGAAATGCGGCCAAAATATCAGGCGGAACAAGTTGTAATTATTAAGCCTGTCTGTCTTCGGTGACTCCAGTCATAACATTATAGGTTTGATTAAGAAGTGACTCAAGAACATGACAGGAGGAAAATTGGCTGCATAACTCTGAATAAACACATTGACACAACACTGACATGAACAACTTTCGATGGCTTGTGGTCCCCTTACCTCCTCACTAAAGAGTTTACAGACTTGCTTGTATTTCCAATTTCCTATAGTTTCCTCTGGGCATGCAGTGGATGTCTTGTTGTGTCCACACCGAGACGTGATCATTTGCTTAATAGCGTCTAAGCAACGGCTAATTGTGATGATTATAATCTTGCAGTTCTGTTTTAATAAAATGGGGTCAAAGAGTATGTGTTAATGATCATTTTTTCCATTACAGTCCTGTCCAAAGTAATCAGTTTCTTTATTTTCTACCTCTCCTCAGTCTGACTTTTTTGCACTCTTAAATTCTCCATTATCACTGAAGGTTTTTCAAAGTTTCAGGCATTGCCTGCTTTCTCACTCATTTAGTGTTTTGTTCCTGTATCCAATCAGTTTAGAGCGTCAGAGTCAAAGGTCAAAGGTTTGGACATACTTTCCCATTAGACGGGAATTGGGAATTGAGATGATGATGTCATTTTCAACTTGCTCTGCCATGCGCTGCATCTCTGAAGATTAAAATTTGCCTTGCAAATAGCCAAGTTTTTATCTCTTAGCCTTGTTGTCTTTAAGATGTATTTTAACAACAGACCACTTCAAATCTGCGCGTTTCTGCTGTGGTTGACCAATTTCAAAGTGATATTCCTCCTCCCACTTGTGTGTTTTTTGTTACCTTTCTGAAAAAAGGACACACCACACTATATCCTTTCAGCCAGTTATTGTGTTTACTCAACAGAAAGCCAATTTTTTTCCATGTAGATTCTTTCTTTTCCCCTTTGTTGTACACAGCTTGTAACCTGACCTTTACTAGAAAACAAATTCACTGTGGGATTTAATGAGCCCGTTCACATTCAGTGGCAACTGCCTTGTTTCCAGAATGAGTCACAACTTCATAAGTTGACACTAAAGTATTGAGTTGAAATTCATGTTCATCTAACGACGAAATGCACTTTTAGCTACATCACTTACTCTCATCGTCAATAGTCTCGCTTCCGCCCAGGAAACCTACCCCTCTATTAAAGCCTTTGTGAAAAGCTGCATTTTTTTAAAGGAAGACGAGCTGCATTGAATTAAGAGCGCTGACAATGCTCCTAATTTGCATCCAGGAAATGGGGTTTCTGTCATTCTGCCAAGAACACAATGCATTGTGTCAAGCATAATCTGGTCTACACTCTTTTTGCCAAGAAAGAAAGGAACACTCACACAACTGTGCATGGAAGACAACTAAGCAAACATAAAGGATTATGACATCAGCTTTTATTGACCAACATAATTTCTCAGCTTTTGTCTTCCTTTGATGTTTTAATTCAACTTTAAACACACTTAACTGCAAGTCCACAAGATGGAGTTTGTGGCTAACGATTAAGACAGGCAGGATGCAACTTACAAAGGGCAGCAATGACTCCACAAACACTTTTCTCAGCTCTGCAGAGATGACAGTAGAGTCAGAGATGATGAGGTTGGGTGATTCATTTGCTCTGCTCCGAATGGCCTGTCCAGAGTTTTGTCTCATTAGTTGGCTCATTTATTTATTTTTTTATTTTTTGGTTTGTTGTTCAGTTCCATGCTTTTTTAAAATTTATTTTATTTGGGGTTTTTTTCTGTCTGAGAAAATAATAATGCAGCCAAAAACAGGCTTCAGTTCTAACACTGATTTTTCAATGTTGGGAAAAGAGGAAAGCCAAAAAGTAAATGCAGAAGGTTTTAAGTAGCCCTCTTTTTTTCACAAATTGATGATGATTTCTCGCACACTTCTACTTTACATTACGGACATATATTGCAAAAAAGATTCAAGCAGGATTCAAACTCATAGCCCTTTCATACTGTTGTTTAATTACAACGGCATGCACCTCCTCCCTCACACCACCATGCATGGAAAACAAACACCTTCCCTGCTCCCACATCCCTCTTTAAATAAAAAAAAAAAAAAAAGCCAAATGAAATCTTTGTGATGGATTGATGAGCAATGAATGTGCTGCAAGCATCTGCACGGGGTACAAGGTTTAGTTGCCAGCTGATGACACAGCCGCACATTAAGAATGAAGCACTTGGACAATAAAACGCAATCGCTGCTCTGCAGATTGCATCCATCCGCCACAAGTTTTGTTGGAGGCTATTGACTTTTACACCTGCTGATTTCTCATCTCCATCTTTGAAGTGACTGGCAAAAGAAAAAAAAAAAAAGTAGGCAGGAGAGATGCGAGACTTTATCAGCTTCTCTTTACCTGCAGCTTCATCACCGACTCACTGTTAGGGGCTAATTATAATCTTTATCTCCCAACTGCCACTTCAAAGTGCCCCCACTGACAGCTGCCCATTGATATACAAATCACCGATTGAAAAAGAGCCAGCTGATATTTTCACTTCATTTTACTAAGAAAGATATGACAGTATGCTGATGATATTATCCCCCTTCTCATCGATGCGTATCCAGATTAAGTGGGAGGCAATGTGTTGGCTGTCGGTGCCGGCTTTTGAGAGCAGTTTTTCTATTTACCCATCAAAACGGTGAAAAGCATCTTCAGTAATGAGCTGTTCCTCCCTCCCAAGCATAAAGACCCCAGCTGTCATAGCGAGCATGCCGCGCGTCCTACACTTGCGCCTGCCTACTACTGTATATGCTGTGCTGATGTGTGGATGATAATACCATCACAGGGATTAGTGTCTCTGTGGAGAGCGGTCTCACACCCATCACTTCTCTTCTCTCTATGAAGTTAAAACAAAGCCTCTGCATGGAGCAGATGACTCAGATTCATTTTCTTTGATACAAGACTTGACTCAGTGACACTGACAGAACCAGGTCTTGCTGTGCGCTCGGCGGTTTTGTGTGATTGCAACATTTGCAAACACACTGGTGTACAATATCAGTGTGTTTTTAACCCAGCAAGCACCTGTTATATTAGAAAATGAGTCCTGGTTTGATAAGGCATTGTAGTTCTTCTGGTATTTAGATCTTTTTGATTGTTGAAGAGATTATTTCCAGGATTCTTTTCTTGGATTTCACTTCCTTATAATATTTTACCCTGAAGGAATGCAACATTATCAGATCTTTTCAGAGCAGGTGTGGGAATTGAGTTTGACGTTTCAAAGACAAAAAAACGCCTTTTGTCACAGAAAATTCCGTTTGAGATTACAACCCAGATATACACCAAATTAGAAATGGTATTTTTATATAGCTGTGCGATACTTTCTTCAAGTTCTGTTGGGTGCCATATCTCTCCATCCTCCCTATTTTTCTAAAGGTTTCTCAGCTTTTAATGCAGTCCAAAGTGGATAGCAGCACTGGTCTACGTATCTAGTCCCAGCGTTTTCTCCATTGCCTTGGCATGCCTTATTAATGTGTATCTCCCTGACACCAGCCGGAGCAAAGATTAGACCTAATTAACCTTTTAACTGAAGTATTCGGACAAACCTTTGACTGTTTCCACCCGTTTTATTGCGTCCAGTCATGCGATGCCTTCTGACTTGCATCCTGTATGTTTTCTCTCACATTTTCTCACTTCCACCTGCTTCAGCTGCCACATTAACTTTCTCCTTCCATCCCTCTCCGAGGCTCTCCCACACATTACTCTCATGCTCCTCTCGCTCCTGTCTATCTCAGTGGCTTTACCTCAGCATGAATTTTTTATGCGTCCCTCACATGTCAGCCTCGAGATGCAAGGTAGACAAACGTGGCTGAAACAAGCGCACAAGATGATGGAGAGCTGTGGGACACTCCAATTTCCAGCCAGAGGGTGTGAACGCATTGAGGGAAGCAATGGAGTGATTTTGGGAGTCTTCTGCTTGATGTCGGGGTGGGGGGGATGAACACAGAAGCAAAACATAAACTCTGAGCTTACAGCGTGACCTTGTGGAGCCAGAGTCTTACGAGCGCAAGCATTAAAGACAGGGACAGGGATAACGCGGCGCTGGCCATCCTAATGATGGTTATTTTATTCATAATGGCAGAGTATATCACTTGTGGCCACAGTGACACATTTTGCATTTTAGCAGAGCCAGAAGAGATTGAGGCGTCAGGGAGGGAATGACTTATGGATCAGCATGACAGCAGCTAATCATACCAGTCTCACACAACAACATGCAGGGTGATAAAATAGAGGGCAGGAGGAGCTGTGCACACATCTTCACAGATACACAAAGGACTGACCTTGACAATGGACCCTATTAATTACGCAGACCCTTTGGCAGCTTTGTTGACCCTACCTCACATGGGATGTTATATTCCTTAATTGAAATAAAAAGGCAATTAATAACAACATGTCTATGGTTAGAGCCCAGAATATCTTGGACTATATGACTTCCCATTGTTAAAGGTGGGGGGGGTGTTATCTAAAATTCGGTTATCTCTCTTTTCCATGTGCTCTATCTTATTCCAAAGTAACAACTAATCCACCAACTGCCACCACAACCCCTACTGCTTCCCTGTTGCATCCAACCCCTTAGCTGAAGCCCCCCCCCCCCCCCCCCCCCCCTTGCCACTGAAAGACAGAATGCCCTTGCAGGGTAATTATATTAGGTTTGGTGATAGGCTATCATAAAACTTAAAGCACTCTAATACCTGGAAATGGGCTTTGGATCTAGCTGTGAATCATGCTGTTGTGTTAGATGTCGTATCAGCCTCATGCCTCTTCCTGCTTGCCTCTTGTAAATTCCGTCATCATGCAAAACAAATAGACATGCAAAACAAATGGTCTTAAATCAAGATCTTTAGTAAATGTAGCGCGGGCTGCCTTGCTTATTACCAGTTTTAGTTTCTGTTCAGCTGCTCAGGGTGATAATATTGAACTTTATGGCAACATAAACCCTCCCTTCCTCCCTGCCACTACTTCTCTCCCTCTCTCACTGGGTGTTCATTGTTCTATTCAAGTTTCCTCCCCTCCTCTCCTACCCTAGGCCGAGAGGTCATAACACAACAAAGAGAAATCTTTCTCTCACCTATAGAAAGGGGATCAATAACTGCTCAAATGATCTGTCAGAGGTAATTAAGATTACCACAACAGCCCTATTTACACCCCGCCAGGGTTTGTGTGCCTTAGCCATTTCTCAACATACCCATGTGGGTGCCATCATGGTGCCCCAATACCAAGCTGCTCTAACTCTCTGCTCTGCTAATGTCTTCGCTGGCTGCCCTCCTCCACACATTCACTGACATGCCTCTAGCTAAGTGGTCCATGGCGGCCTGTGCACGCCAAGGGTGATGGTTGAGTAATGACTATGGATTACTTCATTATCCCTCCCCTAACAGGCTGGTGGGATGCTTACACAAGGCTGCCTTCAACAAGCTGAATAGAGGGGAGGACACCAGCAAAAGGAGGAAACAATCCCGACGCTCATGTCTCAGCTACTGTCACAACCGTTAAACAACAATGTTTGCCTTCATATTGCAGCAAACAAAACTCTCTTTGGCTCTAACATCTATTCAGCCACTTTCATGGCTCCAATAGTTAATTCGTCCATTATGGTGGCAGCACCGGCAGTAGCTAATGAAATGTTATTGCCTATCATATTAATCCCTTTTTGTTATCTAATCCAACCTTAGGTCCAATATCCTATGTGACAGAGATGGCATGTTGATCAATAACTTATCATTTGTGTGCAGGCTGCAGTAGCTGCACCCTCCAATCAGAAAGAAGATGAGTTAATTGTAGGTTTCCTATTTATTATATGGACCATTTATTTGCAATTTTGAATGATGACCAGCACTTTTTTTTTCTTCTACATTACTTATTTTAATTCACTATTATTTTTTCCATCTCATTGGAAAGAAAAATAGTTATCCTCCTCATGGGGACCCATGTTAATTTGGCTCATAATCACTTAATTATCTGGCAGATGCTTGACAGCCATGGTACAGACACCTGAATTATAGCACACCATAATGCAGAGTACAATTTGTATCAATGTTCATCTAATTACCATATTTGTTATATTAAGATATCAACAACAGTTAAATTCTAATTTATAACAGGCAATCCCCAATAAACTTGTTTTGAAGATCTGCTTTTAGGTGCAGCTTGAGGCCTGAATCCTCCAGAGTCTCTGGGGTTGTGGGGGTGTGATGGCAAATATTGTACAAAGGGGAAATGTCTGCCCTTGGTTTACTTTTATGATGTCCTCCTTTAAACTTTTACCATGAGAAGTTGTGAGGATTGTTACATTTTTACCCCACTTTTGACAAGACAGATGGACCACCACCTTCTCCTTATTAACACCACGTTACATTTTAAATGGGGCCAACAAAACCATTTTGTCCATGACCCTCTTATGTTCATCATTACCTCACTTGGGTCCTGATGCAGCCAAGGCTCAAAGAAATAAAAACCTGGATATTTTCTATGCTGACTAAAGCATTTGGAGGTTAGACTTTAAACAAATGATAAAAGCTCTGATTCCACTTTTAAATAAAGGTTAAGGCATAGCCTTCTATTCCTACATGAGATCTGACAACAGGTAGTCATTATCATATGCACAGGCTTAACCTTCACTTCTTAGACTGTCATTTCTTTTGTTACTTGCATTAAATGCCATGTATTGTGTAATAACCTCTGGCTATGGTTATTAAGGGTTTATGTGAAAACCTACTAAACATGAACCATTGTTATCTTGTAAGATGTGGGTTAAACATGTCAACATTGCTTTCTTTTCTATAATGATGTGCAGATAGATACGGAAATATAACCGTATATCAATACCTCAATACCAGCTATTCATGTTTTAGAATTGGTTTTCATATCACATTTGAAACATTTTAGTGACTTGTCGCAAAGTGTGTAAATTAACACTAACTAGAATATAGCAGAAAGTAGCTATAATGTGAACATAAACTACACCCAGTTGGTTTACCTTTCTTTCACCTGCCACGTCATATGTGATAGAAGGCACAGCATAGGGGCACAGTGGCATATTGGCACAGTGGCGCCAATCACTTAGTCACTCACTTTAAAGAGCAGTCATGTACGAAGCTGACCAGCACTAGTGTGCATTATTATGTGTGTAGGAAGACAAAAAGGTAACGTAGCAACACCCTAAACCTCCTTAAACACCCGGGAATCAATCATAACATAGAATATAATGAGTTTCTGATGAGGCAATCTTAAGAGGAGTGCATAAGTGTCAGAGAACAGGTGTTGCAAGGGCGAAACAGTCACCACTGTAAGAGGCATTAGATGCTGCAGGCAGGTATGGTAAATTTAATTATATCAAATTCCCACTCAGAAGGATACACTATTTTAGAAGGGAAATGGTTAATATGAGGACAGACTGTCTGTGCTACGGACCCAAAAGATGTCAGAGATCAAACTTCAATGTGATGTCACTCTAGTGAAAGACGATGGACCCGGGTCGAATGATAAACATGGATTTATTACAAAAATAGATGATAGAAAATACAAGCTTATATTCTAATGGGGAAAGCAGAGAAAGATTCCTCCGCTCACAGAACAGGGCATATTTATATAACTCCCTCATCAAACACGCAATACGCATACAGTCAGACCCACACACAATCAAATGTAACACTGAAGTACGCAGTTTTTTCGGACGGACCTTCCCATAAACATCTCATGACGCCGGAAGGTGTTTTGTCATAGCGGCCAGCAGCCTGCTTTCCACTCTAAACCAGATTCATCAGGATTCTATGTGTCCTCTAAGTTCATCCGAACTTGAGACTAATTTCTGCCATCTGACCTCTGATGATCGAAACTGAATAATTTTTATTTTACTACACAGGTACTAACTGGATACTGTTCAGGTATCCAGGGAGAAGAGGTGTGTGAAGGATTGTGCATCAATAATGCTAAATTTTCATCCAGCTGCTTGGTTTTTTGTTGTGTTTATGTTCAAACAAAAGTAGTTCTTAAAACCAAGGTATCATTTTTTGCTATGTATAGTAATAAATATGGAATAAAATTAATAATAAATTGAGAATTTGCTATTTTAAATAGCTTTGTGAGTTCAGGTTGCATTAAAATGTATGTCCCTGAGATCACCTCACAAACATTCACCAGGTCAAGGTTCCCAGGTCAGGTAAGGATGCTTGCAGAAGCTTGGCATCTGCAGTGGGAATAAACAAACATTGTTTTTAAAAAATAAATATAAGTCAGAGAATTATGCATAGAAAGGATAATATATAATAACACCAGTCATTCTCATTTAAACTGACTGATTAGTTTTACATTTTAATATGTAGGCAAACACAAACACACACTGTGACTTTTGTTCATTTAAATAATGTATTTTATTGATTTCATTTTATAAAGCATTTCGTATAAATAAACTATTAGTTCCTTTCCTTGTAATGTAGGCTGGTTTGTAAGGGATTTAAAATACAATATGTTTTTCTACAAAGTATCACTATCTGATTGTTATCATCGATACTAGCTTGAATTTTATTTGAAATTTCATCACAAAAAAAAAAAAAAAAAAAAAATCAGTAGTTCTGCACATCTCTTATGTTTTGTACACTCTGACAAAAATATAACAAAGATGAAGTTGTTGATAAAACAGAAGTCTGATGTAATCCTCCAGACTGAATTTCTTCTTTTGTCTTCCTCAATAAAAGACAAAAAAGAAACCATGTGTGTCTGCAAACCAAATGAGTCAGAAAGATATTTATAGAGTGGCTGTGAAACTGTTACATGTTCACCAAAGCTGCCCATCTGGAGAGTTGCCAGTCGGTAAAAAATTAGATTAGCCAATTTCAAAGAAGAAGACTCCAAGAATCATAACTTTGTGTAGCCAACTTTTTAGAAACTGTATGTGATTAAGATTATTGTCTTTCTAAATTTACTTAATTGTTGTAAACACAAGAAAATAAAATCAATGTAGCTGGTTTGATTTTACATCAGCCTTTAGTTTTAAGTATTATTAAAACTTAATCTATTTTTATTTTATTGAATAACTGAATCGCCCTGCGATGGAGCTGTCCAGGGTGTACCCTGCCTTTTATCCAAAGACTGCTGGGATAGGCTCCAGCTTCCCCGCGACCCTTCATTGGATTAAGCGGTTAGGATAATAAATGAATGAATGAATAAATAACCTCCAAATGTTGAATCAACAAGAAATATATCATAATCATCATAATCATCATCATCATCATCATCATCAACAACTACATATTGGACATCTTCATCATTAACACCACTATCATCAACATTACTGTCAATATACATACTGTATATGACATATTTTGTAATTATTCACGCTCACACCTACTCCTAGGGACAATTTAGGGTAACTAAATAACCTAATATGCATGTCTGTGAACGGTGGGAGGAAACTGGAGTACCTGGAGAGAACTCACATATAAATTGGGAATATATATGGAAAAAGTTTTTAAAAGTTGTTCAAAATAAGAGATTTATGTCCTGTTTTTTTCTAAAGGTAAAAACTTTAGTATTTTCCCCTTTATTTTTTGTTTTTTTAATTTTTTCCTTTTTGTGGTTATGAGAATAAAAACCTATATGTTGAGTCCCTGTGTAAGGGGTATCTGTGTGTGAGCGTCCCTTGTTTCAACCCCCCTCCCTGCATCCACCTCTTTACACTTACAACTGCAAATCAGTATTTTTGTTCTCAGGTTGCACCAGTCACTTAGCAACAGTCACTGTCGATTTGGTTTGCACTATCAGACTCACTTTATATTGTCTGTCTGTCTGTTTTTCACCATTAACTCATGATCACAACAGATCATTACCATCTTGTATGGGGGAATGTCATTCCTTTGTTTGTTCATTTTCTATATAAGTTGGAGACTATCCCGGCAATCATTAGGCAAGAGGAAGAGCACACACTGGACACCAGTCCATCACAGGCCTTTGCTCGCATAATGTTAAACTGCACTGTTCTTTGAAAGTCGAGCCGTATCAGTTATCCATTATGTTTCAGTAAGATCAAGGGACTGTGAAGACATTAACAAAACCGTCCAAACCCACAATCTGCTCAGTGAGTAAATTGTGGATTTGAAGTTGTGTGACTCCAATGTCCCAATTACATAAATTACCAGTTTGTGAAGGTAGAAAAAGTGTTTTACTCCACAATAATGTACATAGAATAATGTAACAATAATAATAAATGTGGTGTGTATATCTGTGTGAATAAATGCATCTAAAATAGATTGAAAGTTTTTAGGTAATAAGTACTAAAGTACTAAAATGAGTGAATGGGCTACATGCTCAAAAAGACTGTCCCTGGTCAATGGGCATCAAATATTCAAATGTTGGCAGAGCTACACAGCTACTCTGAGGAGGCCATAGTTATCAATTGCTGGGGAAATTTTGAAAAGAATATTCATAAAATATTTACATTTGGTGTAGTTTTTTTTCTTAACAAAATGTTGTCCTAACAGAAAACTGATTACCATGAATATCTCTTTCATATACTCCTTTTGTAAAGCTAAAATTGCAACACTGCTGATATAAGCTGCAATTGTAACTGCAAAACTAATTTTTCTGAGCCATCCAATTAGACTAAATAAGGAAGTATGTGCATGCAGTTAATGGTATATGTCATACAGCAATCTGAGAAATAAACTACACTCTTTCAACTTTAAGGTCTACATTTTAGGAAATGATGAAGGACATGTGATGACAAAGAAAGCAAGAGATCTTAAAATGGCGTAAATACAACCTTAGATGAATTACATAGCATGGCATATTACACCCTGGAAGCTGGAGAAACAGTGTGTCAAAGCCCATGTACTGCCTCACTGCCTCCAGAGGAGTTACTGTAAGAAGGGAGTTCTGCCAATCAAATGCATTGAATCAACTGATTGGTCACCATTGTGCAAATGCTTATAAAGCAAAAGTTTTGACGGTTTGCTGGTCTAAATTTATTTGATCATTTAATCTGTTTTTGTGAGCAATCAATATATTGTGAGTTGTTCTGAAACTTCAAGCAATCACAGAGTAACCACACAGAAGTATATATATATATATATATATATATATATATATACATATATATATATATATATATATATATATATATATATATATATAAATATATATATATATTTATATATATATATACATACATTCAATTCAATTCGATTCAATTCAACTTTATTTATATAGCGTCAAATCACGGCAATGCCATCTCAAGACGCTTTACAGACAGAGGGGAAAACATAATGAAAGCCAATTCATAATAGCCTATATAAGGAAACCAACAGATTGAGTTGAGTCCAACTCAATCTCCCATCCTGAGCAAGCACACTGGCAACAGTGGGAAGGAAAAAACTCCCTTTTAACAGGAAAGAAACCTCCGGCAGAACCCGGCTCAAGGACAGGCAGCCATCTGCCTCTGCTGTGTGGGGGGAAGAGGACAGAAAGACAACAGACACCAGGAACTGCTACTCCCGGCCAGGGAGACCTGCTGAGACAGGAGACATACATGTTAATGATGCAACACTGTTATTGGGGGGGGGGATAAAAGAGAGAGATAAGGAGAAAAAGAAAGAAGCTCAGTGTATCAGGAAATGTCCCTCAGCAGTCTAAACCTATAGCAGCATAACTAATAACTAATACATACATACATACACTTAATACACTGCTCAAAAAAATAAAGGGAACAATAAGTAACAGGTTGTAGATCTTACTGAATAAAATATTTCCATTAAATCCTTTGTTCTTTACATAGTTGAATGTGCTGACAAGAAAATCACACAAAAATCACATAAACTATTGATGTTAAATAATCCATTCAACAATAATTTTGTTTGTTGCCTTTACATCTCAAAAAAAGTTTAAATCCTGCATGGAATTAAATCCAAATGAGTAAAAATCAGTGCAGATCTAATTGTGCACACTTTTGAACAGCTGTAAACTTGGCTTTGTATATTTGCTGTGAAAAGTGATCTGGTGTTCCTGATATGTATGTTTGAGGACAGTTTTGATATTTATGCTTTTATTAGCTGTCCCATTTACATTGAAACCTCAACATATTCATTTTTAAAACTCTTTTTCCATCTCAGATCTCACTGACTGCCTGTTTTATCTTTTTCCAAGAACAAGTTTGAGAGAGTGATCGCCTGTGCCAGTGAGATGATTTACTCTCAAGCGATGAGGTCTCTCCAGATTGGCATTCTTCCATGCATGACCACATGTCCACTCCATTCAACGTCTCTCTTTCCAGAGACAGAAAAACTGCTGTACAAGCGTTCTGTTTTATTTTTACAAAGAATCTTTTACTGCCTACAAAATCACTCCAAGTACATTTTCATGTTCATCGTCAATCTTGGCTTAATTGGGGATCAAACTCTCTGACAGCTCAGAGCTTAATGAATGCAACACATAGGCTCAGGTTGCCGTAGTATATTTATTGGTCACTACAGGAAATCTTTGACCTGTTTGCCCTTCGCATCATTGTGCTTGATGCATTATCTCTGATGTGATCACAATAAAGTTGAGGTGTTACAGTGCATGCTCTCATTGTGTTTTATGATGGCGCTGATTGCCTGCAAAGTGGTTCATTTTCCACAGGTGACTGGGGCTCGGTCAAAAAGAGCAGCAAGCAGCACTTTTTTTAGATTTGTGCATGTTTTTCTGTACACAAAGTACAGAAAAACTTTGTGTACAGAAATATATATATATATATATATATATATATATATATATATATATATATATATACTATTTGGTTACATGTTGCTATTCCCATCCAACTGGGGGCACAGTTGTTTCCAATAAAAAGGTAAGTTCTGTTTTCCTTCCTTATTTATATGATAAATAAATAAATACATTTGTTTTTCAAGTGCCATTTACAGAACCCAAGAACACTTACACCACATTTCAAATAAACCAATCCATGTAAACAAATACAACACAAAAATGAAAATAAAATGCATCTTTCTAAAGGCTACCTGTGTGCTTTCAAATGAATTTAAAATACTTTAAATATGTCAGGAATGTCCGGCTGAATCCCCTGTCAGAGAAGGCTTTAACTCCCATCTCCAGCAGAGCTTCCACGTGTGCTGAGTGAGGTAAGATATTTAATCGGTGGGGTCTATCTTCCATGTCTCTACTGTTTATAGGGAGCTGAGGTCATTAGGTCATTGGTGCCAGGCCTGGTGGTACACCAGCAGTGAGGGATGTTGTCAATCTGAAGAATGTATCCTATTGGGCCTTTTTGGCCTATGGGAGTCTAGAGGAAGCCGATGGGTATCAGCAGGCTAAGCAGGATGCGGCTTCTGTGGTGGCTGAGGCACAAACTCAAGCATGGGAGGAGTTGGAAGGGGCCATGAAGAGAGGACGGACGGATTTGAGGAGATTCTGGTCCACCATCCGGTGACTCAGGAAGGGGAAGCAGTGCTCCATCAACACTGTGTACAGTGGGGATGAGGGGCTGCTGACATCAACTTGGGGCATTGTGGGTCGGTGGCTGGAATACTTCAAAGACGCCCTCAGTCCCACTAACACTCCTTCAAATAACAAAGCCAGAAAACTCAGGGTTCTGGTCACCTATTTCTGCGGGCTGAAGTTGCAAAGGTGGTCAAAAAAGCTCCTCATTGGCAAGGCCCCGTTGATGGTGGAGATCCATCCAGAGTCTCTCAAGGTCCTGAATGATGTGGGAGTGCCTTGGCTGACACGCCTCTGGAGCATTGCATGGACATTGGGGACAGTTTATGGGCAGAATTTCTCAATAATAACAAGGTGTTGAGGAGATTTGGTTTGGTAGCCTGAAGACTGGGTCTCTGCTCTTTGCAGATGATGTGGTTCTGTTGGCTTCATATGAACATGATCTCCAGTTCTCGTGATTCACAGCCAAGTGTGACGCAGTTGGGGTAGGAATCTAATCCAAGACCATGGTCTTTAGCTGAAAAAGGGTGGAGTGTCCTCTCAGAGTCTGAAATGAGATTCTGCCACAAGTGGAACAGTTGAGCATTAGGACTATATTTCTGGGTCTTGTTCACAAGTCAGGGAAGGATAGACCGTGTGATCAACTGACAGATTGAAGCCCCGTCTGCAGTAATGTGGACTCTGTGCTGGTCTGTCATGGATCCTTCCAGATCCCTCAGAGGATCGGGAGCTGGTATCTCTGTTTATGCACCTACACTTGCAATTAATTGATAGTTTAGCTTCATTGCGAAAGATTCATTTCAAAATTTACCGAAGACAGTATCAGGATACTAGGATGAAAACACATTATCCAACTGGTACTCCCCCATTTAATGACAAACATCTGCCATTTAATTTCTGTCACCTGTTGTTTATCAACCCTGCAGTGAAAGTAATGAATAGGAGATCACTTCATACTCCAGTGAATCCAACTAAAGTCTTTCCCTCTGATAAATTGTCTCATTGCCATTAATTACTGTTGCAAATCCTAATGTTCATCCTGAAAAAAGAACAAGTGCATCCAAGACATTTATGAGATTTATGACATTTATTCAGTGGCACTCAGAAACAGTTGTCTCAAGTCAAACTGACTTCGAACATTAGGCATAAAAATGGTTCCAACACCATGAAGGAGAACGTCAGTGCCAGCACAAAGCTGTCACATTGTTGTCTTTGCTTAATTGTTGCTATGAGTGTCATACTGGGTCAGCCTCTCTGATGCAGATAATTAGAGTATTAAAAATCAAGGTGCAAAAATGCCTCACCTGGTTAAAAGGTATCTTTAAAACATTTTAATACTGTTTCTCTTTCTCTCAATGTAAAGCTTTTCTTCCACACCTTACCACTTATACACTGCAACCCAAACAGCTTCCATAAATGGATGATAGAGATTAAGTTGTCTATAGTATTAGAGTAAAGGAAGGATGGAAATATACAGTACCAGTCCTTTGGCTGTTCCTGATCATTAACTCCCTGTGTCTTTCCATTTCTTTATGCAGCATTTATACTGTATCTAGGATAAAGAAACTGGGTTATTAACCATAGTGTTAAATGTTAACAATTAGATGTTCATTTTATTTTGCCCTAAAAATCAGAGAACCATCAGTTATTTTGTCTTGTAAAGCAAACACACCATTTTACAGCAAGTTAATAAAAACAGCCACATTCAAAAGGAAGTTTGTGTTCACAGAGTAATTTCTCATGTGAAAGAAAATCAAGTTTCATAACATATCCAGAATCAGTTTTGGTATGTAATGTCTATAATCTATAATTTTGTACTGACCTATGAAGTACCATCTTAGCCCTGTAAAAATATGGTACCATCATCATTTTACATCTGGGCTGAATATTAAATGTACTCACGGTCATGATTCCATGCAAAGTACCCACCTTAAAGCCACACAAACAGACTGACACTTACCCTCAGAGTACTGTATATCCTCTCTCTATGCTGCAAATCCAGGGCCAATTATGCACTTCATGATCTGTGGTCAAAGGCGTCTGAGACAATCACCTTAATGAGTTGGTCCTCCTCCAAAAACAGAAAGCTCCATCAATTAGGCGGTCCACTTCTAAATTTGAATGTGTGTGTGTGTGCGTCTCTCTGAAAAACAAAGCATATTTCTGAAGTATCACAAACAAGTAAGTTTAAATAGAATTTAATCTTTCAAAATGAGACTCTTGATGATTTTTAAGTTGTTTGATTATTATTTACGGTTGGAGCAAAAAATTATTCATAAACAAAATTGACAAAATTTTAATTTAAACTAATTTCTTTTTTGGCACACAGTAGGGATGTGAATCACATGGACAAGAAATAAAAAGCACAAGACAGTGACGTTAATAATGCTTTTGTGCAATTTTTTTTTTCCTTTTTTAAAAAATCTGTTTAATCAGAAAGAAATTGTTTGTCTGACCTTTCTTTTTTATGAAAATGGGGATGAAAACAGCTTAATGCAAAAGCTACAGTGTGGCTCAATAGAATGCTTATTCTGACTTAAAGGCTTCCAAAGAAAATAATTTTATTATTTTGTCTATTATGGGCTGTTTTTTTTTCTTTTTTCTTCTAGTTGGTTCCTGTGTGCCCCTTGTACCTCTTAACAATGCATTTACAACAAATCGAAAGTCTGCATTCCCACCTGCCATTGTACCCTGCTCTGAGCACTGAGTGGTCTCATATTGTTAATCATTGGAGCAATGTGTGCAAGGTAGGTTATCATAGATGACATACCTCCAATCCCCTCTCGTCTCCTCAAACTCTCTCAGTTAATGTGACTTCATATTTGGGTATGTAGTGCAGTGGCTTTTAAGGAGGACCTCTGTTTGCAGCCATGCCACTGTGGCACAATTTAATGTGATACATAATCACATAAAATAAGGCACGTGCTCTTGGATTCAGCATGGGGTGCCCTGTATATAACCATTAGATAAACATGGCCATCGTTAAATGTGCCATTGTCCTTGTCTGCTGTTGTGAATAAATAGTGCACACTGGTGAACTGAATGGTATCTTAAATTAAACACAACTGTGCACTTACTGGAAATGCTCAATGCAACATCTAAATGCAATTGAAGCTCTTCCATTATGCAAATATTTCCAACTGGCTGACCCTTTCACCAGTTGTATATTTTAGTGATTTGATTGTCTTCTTTGCTTAATCAGCTCCTGCCTTCACAACTGTCTGGACTTGCGTCAAATTCTCTTCCATGTGTGTGTATACTGTGTGCTTTTTCCTTAGTCCGTGTCTGGCTGTCTGCATGTTTATCTGTATTTTCCATCAGTTTCATGCTCCCTCATTTAAAAATGTTTATCTCTTGTCTCAAGAGAGCCTTGTATGTATTTATGTATGAAGAGAAAATTGTCTTAATATCATTGTGTGCAATTCATGGTTTTTACACAATGAAAGTCATTTTGTAAATGTTCAAATGCACAAAAATACATGTAAACTACACACAAAATAAAAATAATTGGTACAAATATTAGTATTTGCACAGAATATTTAACCACAATGGAATGATAACATAAATTCTGTTTTTCATTTCAAAATTTCAACCTACCATTTTAAGTCTGTTCTAAGTCTATCTATCTATCTATCTATCTATCTATCTATCTATCTATCTATCTATCTATCTATCTATCTATCTATCTATCTATCCATCCATCCATCCATCCATCCATCCATCCATCCATCCATCCATCCATCCATCCATCCATCCATCCATCCATCCATCCGTTTATCTTTTTTATGATTATTTCACTGGATATTTTGATGTTTATCTATCACGAAGGGCAAAGTAAGGGCATAGCAAAATTGCATCCTTCCCATATTTACCCATATATCCCATATATACTCATATAAGAAAATCTGAGAAAAAATTAGATAAAATTCCCAGTTTTCATCAGCATTAAAATTCACCTTGTATGCACAAAGCTCTTAGGTTCTCTGGTGCATTCTGTGCACTTTAAAACTGACCATGTCTGTCCATGTGTACCCTGCAATTCTATCAAAAATAATTAAAGCACTATGGTATTTAAATTGTGACTTTAAGTTTTTGACCTTAAAAATGTTTTTCCACCTTGTTTTGATGACACAATGACATTAATTTTGTATATTCTTGGAACGACCATTGTACAGCGGCATCCTCAAGTTGAGAAACAGACGAGTTTCACTGTGCCTTCCATGTCACATGCTACAACCTGATGTCAATCATTGCTCTAGCCATTTCGAACACACATCTCAATTGATTCACAAACGTTGAGAGATGTGAATAAGTCAACAGAGGACAGACAAGAAAGAGAAAAGGGAACCAAAAACAGTTAAGACTAGTTAACAGTAAAATAACTTTTACTGGCTGAAGAGAGCTCAGGGTACAGGATGCAAGTTGGATGCTGAATAAGATGGCAAGTCACAGAGAAAATCATCCAAAGTTTGCTTTAATATCTGGTATGGATATATCTTTTTGTATAAGAAACGATAACATTTGTGAGGATGAAGGTAAAAAGTGTGTGCAAAATATTGATGCATTTCTGTAATTTGTGCAAGTATAACTTTATTCTGTGTGTGTACATTTGAAGATTTGCAAGTACCCAAAATTATACACAGATGAGTTTACACAATCATGTATTTCACACATACAATCATACTAAGTATTTTGTTTTTCTTTTTATATGCATGTCCTTAGCTTCCAGTCAGGGAAGGTAGGACAATAGATCAATCAATTGAACCGTTACGGCGACCAGGGTGGCGGGTTAAAATATTGCTTTTTAAACCAGGTAGTGTATGGTTTCTACACTTTTATGGTATGTTTGATTTGTTTTTTATTTTAAAAAATGCAAACGCTAACAAATAAATTAAAAAAAAACAACAAAAAAACCCTTAGATTTTAGGGGTGCTTCGCTTCAGTCTAGGGGTGCTTTAGCACCCTGTCGGGGAATTTATCCGATGAGAAATAAATCTATAAATCAACTGTTTTCTGTTTAATTTATTGGCCATGTACAGATGTTGCGGGCGAGAGGTCTCGAGAGCTCTGCCCCTGCTCAGTGTGCTACAGTGTTCTTTAAGCATACACAAACAACACTTGCCTGGCAGCACTAGTCAAAACAACTGCTAGATTGGAGATAACAACAGTCAAAGCTGAAACAGGCATTGAACAGAACACTTAGTTTTATGCATGAATCTACCAAAGCAAGCTTACTGAACTACTCTAACTATGCAGAATATATATCTTGTACTACTTAAAAGAAACTTAATAAATGAGTAACATATTAAAACTACACTATACGCATAAGTCCACCACACACCCCCAAAAATGGGCTAAAAAGCCTATACATGAAATTGTATACAAGACTGGAAACAGTGGTGGATGCATATAAATGGACATTAATATCTGTGCAAATTATGTTTCTATTGTAAACTTATTGTTGTTAGCATAATCTAAATTATATCTATATCTCAGTAGATGGACCTCATTGAGTTAAAATTTCCAACAAATTTGAAGTAACTCGTCTTACTTCTGACAAAAAGTACTCTGAAAGATTCTCAGGGTCAAAATGTTGCAGTTCACTTGCTGGGTTTAGCCATGGTTTTCTTAAGTACTGACAAAGTTCTGGCCATCTGCTCAGATGAAATATTTTGTCATGCTCTGTTGCAGGCTCTCTCTCCTGGGCTCCGTTACCATGTGGATAGACCGAGGGGTGATGTGGTGACAGTCAGAGGGAAAAGGGCACTGTCACATCTGCATCTGTGCAAGACAACATGCTGATGTAATGCACTGATGTAGCAGAGAAAAAAAAAAAGACAGCAAGGTTAAAGTAACTGAATTATCCACCTTTCTCTTAACAAATAGCAATGAAGCATCCTTTGTAAAAAAAATACTTCCACACCCCCACTGCATACCCCAGCCTTCCTCACATTGTCTCACAGTAAGTGGAAGCATTGTGTCAGTCAAGTGTGAATTTTTACCACATTATTTTAAAACAGGGATTATGGGTAAGAGCTCATGTTTACCAAATCCTACTAAATAAATGTGAAAAAGAAAAATAAATGGTCAGATATATACTACCACACACACACCCAAGATTTTCAGGCAGACAGCTGTGCATTATGTATTCAGCAAATCTCCCCAGTGCCATGTACAATGTGATACCATTTCATGCTGTGCAAAATTACACCGTGTGTGATCTACAGGCTTGTTGATGAAAGGATGGGAGGAGCAAAACTGATTGAACGTACATGCAGTAGCGTTCGCTGTGTTGTATGCTGCATGCATGAGTGACTCATTAGAAGTGTGTGAGAGAAATTTAAGAAGCAACCTGATGGGTTTTTTTTGGTTTTTTTGGTGAGGTGGGATATTGTTGTGATTATTCTTTTTTGTTAAAGAAGACATTAAAAAAAAAAAGAAAAAGAAACTGTCATTGCTGTTGTTAGCATTGCTACTTTAGCTTGTCCTTTTAATAAACACACAGCTCGAGTATGAGAATGTTTTTCAGCCTGTTCCCTTACTCAGCTTTGCAAGATTCCTCATGATTGGTTATTGGCCATGAGTGTGCATGTATACATATGAAAATGATCATTTTCAAAAGGTATAATTATAGATCCTGCAGATGTTGGCAACAATCTCTGCTTCCACTTGATCATCATTCAATTCTCATTGAGGAACACAGCAGAAAAAACAGAGTCAGGGTAACCGATTATTTTCCAGACCAATTAAAGCCAGCTTCTGCCGGAAACCCCGACCACCCTCATGCCAAGTGGGAATCCCTGCAGCGTGTTTTGCATCTGTGCATGATTGTCTTCCCAGCTGGTTCCCAATACAACCAGCAAAGGTCCTCACTTGATTCATCTCAGTATGAAAGAGCTGGACTGTGTATCAAAGAAACAACAATAAGTACCAGATTTAAAGGAGAGATCTCTTATTTTTCATCATGGGCCTTATTTTCTCTTGTACTGTGATTTAAATTTTTGGGAGCCAAAAAATACCGGTGCAAGTAGAGCCATTATTACAACAACAGCAATGTAATATAGAGATCAGTAATAGTACATTTATTTGCAGTTGAAAAGCTCAGACTGTCATTCCTACGCATGTACACACATCATTATAGACTCATTTATAAGATGATCGAACAGAAATGACAACAAACCTGCAATTTTTTCTCTGTCTTCAAGTATCTCTTAACATGTTAAGCCCTGTCAAAACTTTCCAGGAAAAGTAACTAAAAAGACATATTAAAATGCTTCTATCTTGGCCAAATTTTACACATATTTTAAAGAGAACACCACGCTCACACTGATTCCATGCACAAAATTGACACTGATTGCCATTCACAATAAAATAAGCATTGTTATCCATATTTATTGATTTATTTTTGTGGTTTTTTTTTTTTTTTTTTTAAAAATTCAAGGAGTTTGAAAGGCTGCGATGGACTGGCGACCATGAATTGGACAAAGCGGTTAAGAAAATACATGGATGGATGGAGATCGAAAGGTTAAAGGCTTATTTCATATCTCTCTGAACACATTTAATTTGTTACATCCAATGTGATCTACAGACCTGTTGATGAAAGGATTGGAGGAGCAAAACTGATTTAATGCAAATGCATAGACTGTATGTACATTTAAACTTAAATAGAGTTAAATTTTTTGTTGTTGAAGACATTTTGCTTCCTATTCAGATGTTTTCTTTAGTTCAAATTAAGCCATAAAACTCATGCTTGTAAGTGTAGAGGAACATTCACACATTAATGGTCTTAAAAGTTATATGTGTCTGTAAACATGTTGATGATGCAGGTCAAAAACATTCATTTCTTTTTATTCAAGTTCCCAGAGGAGCTATGTGGTGTAGATTCTCTGCCAGATTGTTGCCATGGCAAACCTGACATCGAAACACACACACCTAACCTTGACGTACTTGTTCTTCTGTATGTGTTCACAGATAAACAAAACGCCTCAAAACTTTTTACATAATTTCAATATGCATTTTTGAGCAGGATTAGTCTTTGTATGAGTATCTTTGGGTAACTGTTACGGCTGCCTGCTCATTCTCTCATAGTCTACACCTGTGATCCATTTGCCATTTAAATCTCTGCCCTCTGTCCTCTGGCTGGGATTGGTCCGACTGGTCACATCTTCATTTCCTCCCTTCTCACTGGACAATTAATGCTCCAATCACTGCTGGTTCTACCAACCGGCTGGAAATAAAAGACACCTGGAATCCTTCATTCAGTGGCGACTGCTTGCTCAGTAGTTGTCTGCCCTCAGCTTGCTCGTGTGTTTGGACTTTGAATATCCTGTAATTTCTGGTGGAGATTTATTTTTCACAGTTTTGTTCCTGTATTTTCAGTTATTTAGTATTGTGTTTTTTTGTATCACAGGTAGTATTAAAACTACTTGGCTTTGAGTTAAGGTTAAACTCAGTGGCGTCATCAGCCGGTTTTTCAGGGGGCTTCAGCCCCAGATGTTTTGAGTCTAGCCGCGGTAGCCAAAACCAATGTAAGTCCCTGTACAAAGAGGCTCTTAAACTAACCTGCCACCAGTTCTGGCAACCCGCTCCGTGGCTTTGCTCTGGTTTTTATCCTTAACCGCAGACACACACACACATGCTTACACACATAATCAAAGCAACACCACAACACAGAGGGTTTGCTGTGGGATGGAGGCAATGAGCGGCTAGCGGTTCAGGACACGGTGCTGTTTACAGCGCTGTGTTAACAGAACAGTGTGGCTACTTTAAGAATGGTTGAGAGACACACAGCATGTCGGCAGCAGAGGAAGTTAGCTGCGAGAAGATGCATGTTCAGCAGCAAATGTTTTGCTCCAAGCTTTAGCAACACCACAAAGCAGTATCTGCTTCACCGCTGCTGGTAAAGTCAAGGGAGTTCACCCGAAGCTAGCTGCAGCTTCTCCTCCGCTCAGCCTCCCGAGGCGGAAAGTTTGTCAGAGTTTTCAGACAGTAGAGACAACAGCATAGCAGCAGGGTTACTAAACCATGAAAGAAATATTGCATTCAGGACCAAACTTAACAGACAGAAAGACCTGGAAATAACTTTTTTTTTTTTTTTTAAAGGTAAATGCTAATGAAGGCACTTCCAGTAAGCACTTGATAAAGCAGCTACTTATTACATGCAAGTGTAAGGTTTAGTTCCCACATCTCCCTGACACACTTCCTCATCTACTGCTGGACAGTAAAAGACAGTAGATCCCGCACCATGTAAATATATAAATGTAAAAACACTTGCATTTGGATCACACTGTATACAAATATGTTGGACCGATTCCATTTTTGTATATTATATAAAATATAAATAAATGTATAGGAACAAAGAAAAATGGTTTTAGCTGTAAAGAGATCATTTTGACCCCCAGGGAAAAGTTTCTACCCCTGATCTATGCTTTTATCTATGTAGTTACTTGAAAAGACTGAGTGGTAATTTGCAGATCAATATTAAAATATCTATTCCTCCTATCCCAACATTTATATAGAGTTGTGTTCAAATGTATTTGTGACATTTTGTTAGATTGTCTGCTAAACTTGAAATGAATCGAGAGACAGAGCTTCACGTACGTTCTCTTTTATTCTGGAAAAAACTTGTACCCTTCTTTTTTTATAACCAAACCACATGCCCTCGTCACGTGACCACACTAACGTGATGACACAAAACCTCTGCGCCATCTTACGACCACCACTAATAACTGGCTCAGTCTGATGGCTTGATCTGAACATTACAGTATTCATACCCTTTCATTAAAGAAAAGGCTGAATTTACAACAGTCACTCAAATAACTGGAGACTTTAAAAAGGAAAAATAACTAATACTTTGCAAAAATATAATTTAGTAATATAAAACATATGTTATACATAATATACATAATACATATTTTTTTCATTTAATTGAGTTGAAGAAAGAAAACAGACACAAACTGGTTCTGGACAAATGAGAGCACTTTTCTGTTGAACAGTGGGACAAAATACCTGTCAACAGGTGCAGAAGTCTGACTGAGAGGAACAGAAAACACCTGACTGTAGCAGAAATATTGAAGGATTGTTCAACAAAATATTAGTTTATGAGCGATGTAATAAATGATCTTATTTGATTGGTTCAATCAAATAAATTTTTTAAAAGCAGAGTTAGAAGATAATGTAATGATTTTCATAAAATGTTTATTACTTTAGTCAATTTCAGCTTATTTTACAGGCAGATGTTGTTTTTCCTTCTTTAATGAAAGTGTATGAATTGATATGAGCACAACTGTAAGTGAACTTTCAGAATAGGTAGAAACTACTTTTTCAAGGTGAGCAACACAGGCACTCACTGCTGTGTGATCAGTCTGACACACAGTGATAATGAACATATTTCAGCTCTATAAACACCAAAGATATGCAGGTCCATTTGTGAAAAATTACAACTAAGAAACTCTTATGACTACTATGTAACCTGATCCTGTACACATACATTTTTTTAAAAGAAATATCACAAATACATATACACAAAAAATTGTATATGTGTATATATATATATATATATATATATATATATATATATATATATATATATATATATATATGTATATATATATATATATGTATATATATATATATATATATATATATATATATATATATATATATATATATATATATATGTGTGTATACACACACTGCTCAAGAAAATAAAGTGAACGCTAAAGTAACATGTTGTAGAACTGAATGAATGAAATATTTTTTATTAAATACTTTGTTCTTTCCATAGTTGAATGTGCTGACAACAAAATCACACAAAAACTATCAATGAAAATCAAATGTATCAACCCATGGAGGTCTCGATTTGGAGTTATACTGAAAATTGAAGCAGAAAAACACACTACAGGTTGATCCAACTTTGATATAATGTCTTTTAAACAAGTCAAAATGAGGCTCAGTAGTGTGTGTGGCCTCCATGTGCCTGTACAATGCCTCCCTACAACGCCTGGGCATGCTCCTGATGAGGCGGCGGATGTTTTTCTGAGGGATCTCCTCCCACACCTGGACAAAAGCATCCACCAACTCCTGGACAGTCTGTGGTGCAACTTGGCATTGGTGGATGGAGCGAGACATAATGTCCCAGATGTGTTAAGTTGGATTCAGGTCTGGGGAACGGGCGGGCCAGTCCATAACATCAATGCCTTCATGTTGCAGGAACTGCTGACACACTCCAGCCACATGAGATCTAGCATTGTCTTGCATTAGGAGGAACCCAGGGCCAACTGCACCAGCATATGGTCCCACAAGGGTCCAAGGATCTCATCTTGGTACCTCATGGCAGTCACACTACCTCTGGCGAGCACATGGAAGGCTGTGTGGCCCTCCAAAGAAATGCCACCCAACACCATTACTGACCCACTGCCAAACCGGTCATGCTGGAGGATGTTGCAGGCAGCAGAACATTCTCCACGGTATCTCCAGATTCTGTCACGTCTGTCACATGTGCTCAGTGTGAACCTGCTTGGTCTGTGGTCACCACCTGCAGAACCACTCCTTTATTGAGTGTGTCTGACCAATTGCCTATAATTTCCACCTGTTATCTATTCCATTTGCACAACAGCATGTGGAATTGATTGTCAATCAGTGTTGCTTCCTAAGTGGACAGTTTGATTTCACAGAAGGGTGGTTGACTTGGAGTTACATTGTGTTGTTTAGGTTTTCCCTTTATTTTTTTGAGCAGTGTATATATAATCATTTTACCAGCGTGGATAAAAGTCCCAAATTCATTTGATGAATATATACTATATATTTTTCATAGTGATATCTCGTCCTCCTGAAATTATATCACGATCCCCATGGGGGTCCTGACCGCAGTTTGAGAACTGCATCTATAACAAATCTGCTTTGACATGGGTGAGCTACTGAATTATTAAACTGGAATTTGTTCTCTTAAAAATTCAAAGTTATTTTGATAAACTGGGCTTGTTCACAGCAATCAATTGCCCGGCCTCGTGCTCTTACCTGTCATTGGGACTGATGTGAATTTCTTATTATTTAAACTTTTTTTTTTTTACTTTTAAACATAGATATGTTCTTGTACAGATATGAAAGTATGTTTTGTTGTTCAATATTAGTTTTATGTTGTTACATTTACAACTTCCCAGATTAGCGCTCTTTCATTTAAATAGATTTAAAGCAATTTTCCAGTGATTTTCTAGGCCAGGTTTTTGTTTAACGCTGTTGCTTAAATGACATTTCCTCACTTAAATTATTTTGTATAAAAACATCCAATTTGACTAAATTTGATGTATTTTCATTTGTATGTATGTAAAAATATAAACCATTTTTTTGTCTGACATCCTGTTTCCTCTTATTACAGTTTTATGATCGTTTCATTCTTTACTCACAAAACATTTCAGTTGACAACTTTGTGTTACATCTTATGAGCAGCTTGATTGACCAAAAATTCTACATTGTCTTCACGGAGATTATCATATGCAATTGTTTATAAACTAAATTTGTAACTGAATATGTCAGTAAAATGTTTAGATCTATCCATCAATAAATAACTAGATCTTGCTGGGTACACAGTCTACAAGGCGCAAGCTTTTCATCTATTTTAAGCCCATGAAGCCTCAGTTTTTGCCCCACACCCAGGAATCTGAAAGATTCAATGTCTTGCTTGACATCTTGTTGTCACATTTTAAAAAAGCACAAGAAGCACAAACCACCATTTGTTCATCGAAAGCTTTGTGTTATTTTTCTTTATTTTTTCTTTGTCAGTTAAACTTTTTAAAATTATGCCAATTTTCTCAAGGAAGCTCTTTCTGCTTTCAGTCACATGTGTTGTGTTGTTCTCATGCAACAGCTAGGGTCCTATCTCATCTGCAATTTTACAAGAGAATTTTTCCATCATGGTGTCAAGGCGCTGACAGTGTAACAACAGTTTGAGCCCCTTGTTGGCAAATCAAGCAGCTTCACTTTGCTGTGCACGATTTCCTTACGCGGTTACAGTTGCTTATCGTAGCATTCCCACAATATGGGTCTGGCTGCAAGGATTTTTTTAGCCATCAATAATTTACAATCAAATACAAGAGAAAATAGGTCCCAAGTTGAAAAATCCATGTTTTCTTTTAAGCACTTAAAATGTTGCACAGATTCTGTGCTGATAGGCATAAATTGTACGTCGAACAGCGTTTAGTGGGGAGTTGATCTCATGTTTGCATGTCTTGTACAGGTGGAACTTTCTTCCCATTAAGTTGGCAAAACATGGAGTGACTCCATGGTTCCATTGGGAATGGTTATTTAAAGTGTGTGAAACAATATGAAGTGAAGAAATAGCAAAAGTTGGCAATCAGGCACAATCTCGTTAAATCTGGTTCCATCAACGACAGCATAGAAAAAAATCTACACATCTCAAAAAATGATCAACTGCAACGGTCGCTGATGCCTGAAACGCTTGTTTGTTTGCTTTGTTTAAGTGGTTTGGTACTGGAAAGCAAGATCTGCTGCGATGTGCTCTGAATGTGGTGAGGTGGCTGGAAGAGCCAGGCAGATTCACCAGAAAGACAGGCAGAGAGATGAATGAGAGACATATTGCTTCCTAGATTAGGTTTGTTTTCCAATCATCCTCTGGCCATATACCATATTGATTAAAACCTAATAACCTCATAAGACGCTCTCCTAAAGACTCCCCCTCCCCCGTTCTACTCCACCCTTCCCACCAGCCCACCTCCGATCCTCCCCATCCTCTCTCCCATCCTTTTCTTCTTTCTCCTACTGTCCCCAAAGAGAAACGACTTGCCATCTCTCCCTTCAGTATTAAAGAAGCGCTGACAGCAAATCATTCTTCCTGACCTCAAAGTTGAGCCTTTAATTTTGATGATATCTATCAATCATGACAAGGATATCAAATAAAAAAAAAAAAAAAAAAGGATTGGCCAGGTTATATATCTGACTTGCGATTAAAAGATATTACCTTGCAACACACACATCAATCTAAGAAAAGTTGTCAGGATTTGGGTTTTTTCCCTTTGCTTTGTTTTTGGGCTTCCTGTTTTATTTTGTAGTTTTTCCTGTTTAGTTCCTCGGTTCTTGTTTAGCTTCATTGATTTCCCGTTATTGAGTTCACCTGGGTTCATTTAGTTAATTTGTTTCACCTGTGTCTCGTTTTGTTCTGTGTATTTATACTCCTCAGTTTTCATTCCTTGTTGCTGGTTCATTTGTTGGTTTTTGGCCCTCACTTTGGCATGGATTAAAATGATGTCTGATTCCTGCATACCGGCTTCCCGACTCCTGCATTTGGGTCCACATCACTACAGCCACCGTGACAAAAGTGTCAAACAGACAAGAGGTTTAGCAAGGGAAAATAATCTTGCAACTTGACAACATTAGTTGTGATTGGCGCAACATTCAGCTGACAAAGCTTTGCATTTATTTAGGAGGCAATTGCATGGGCTAAAACTCATATTTTATACATTGATGCCTCCTTAAAGTTTCATGAAGGTGACGCTAACCTTGTGGCACTGCAGTCTGCCTCTGCGATTTGTTTTGGAACAGTTACTCCCTGAGCCTTACATGAGCCCTGCATCAGTGTTGTTCTTGTCACTACTATATTTACTCAGTGTCATTCCACACTTGTACTGCAGATGTGTTCTTTTTTTTTTTTAAATGAAAAAAGCACTAATGGGCTTTAAAGTGCCATTTTAATCATTCTGTCCTTACATCAAGACTCCTTACTCATCTTTTGTGGCCTCCTCTTACTGTACCAAAAGGACATCCCATCACACTTCAAGGGAGTAATAAGTCAGTCGAAACCATGAACTGTATATAAAGAGATGGATGGAGCCTCTGTGACGTCACCCATTGGTTTCTGAAGAGCTGAATTGAAGCTCTGTGGGCAGTTCCTACCGTCGCCATGTTGGCAGCGTCATGCGCGTCGTCTCACCTGGAAAATACAAATATGGGCAAAGAGGTGGAGCTGAGAGGGCAGCCGTGAGTGTCATGGCAGATGATTGACATCGAGCAAACTCCGAGCTTTCTGTAGCTTAAAGCTAACCGAGCTAACCCCGAGATACCGGGAGCTAACCAGCTAATGGAGGTAAGCGGGCTAAAGCCAAGTCACGTTGTTAACCATCTAAAAACCACGGTTCTTCTACGTTCTTCTTACTTGAAGCCGGAGATTGGTACCTGTCAATCAAAAGGACACGCTCCTAAATTTGCCGAACTTCGAGATTAAATTACTTTAAAACGGGCGAGTTAGAAAAAAATTCACTCCCCCAAAAGTTGTCTTGAAGGTAAACCTGACCTATAAACCGAAAATGGATTTTCGAACCAGGCTGTACACATGTTTATTTCTGCCGTGAAGTTGGTCTTTTTAACATGGGAGTCTATGGGGATTTGCTCTGTTTTGGAGCCAGCCCCTTGCGGATAAAGGGCGAACTGCAGTTTTATGCACTTCCACGTAGGCTTCACTTTCAACTGTCGGAGGTTGCCGCTTGGTCGAAACAGACAGACATACAGAGAGAGAGAGTATAACTTATAAAGTACATGCACGTAAGCTCGCTTACTGACCAAAAAAAGAAGTGAGCACAATCTATTTATTGTGTGTATTTTACTTCTGTTTTATTGCAACTTTTGTTTCCACTGGCCTCTCATTTGTTTTATGATTTTTTTTAACAGTACGCCTTTGCATTCTTTATCTATGTTGGTCTTACTTTAATCTGCAGGAACCACATGATATGCAAGATGCTTTGGAGTGAATGAAGAATGAACACAAATGTCTAGACATCAGCATGTGTTAAATGGGCAACATTTTAAAGAATCCACTCAGTTTGCTGGCATCATGTAATTTCATTCCTGTTCTATGCTTTGTCACTGAAACAAGGCTTGGTATGTTAACCTTATTAAGTGGTATTTGCATTCTAATTAAAAGGGAATTTTCTAGCCCAGCAGGAGTGATTATGGAGCACAAGGACTACTGGGGCATTTGGCAACCTTTAACAAGGCATATAGCTTTCATGTTGTAATGATACAGTAGTCGCTTGCTTTTTCATAAATGACCCATTTTATACTTCCATCCATTTTTATTTTCTGGTTTTACAAAGGGGTCTCTCAGCTTAACTCATTGAAGTGGAAGTGCACAACTCAAATCATTTACATTTAAAATCTCCTAACAATTATTTTAAAAGAATCAAATTTCACCCATTTTCTTTACTTAAACGACAGCCATGAAAAACCTAGAGTCTGTTCCATTGTGGAGGACGGGTATTGAAAAACCTAGATCCACTTGCCATGTTGGTTTTAAATACAATGAATTTCCACTGTATCAGTAGAATAAACTCACCTTACTTGTGATACAGATGTAAGAACATGGGTATGTTGTCACTGTCAAATATGGAAGTGGTTTTGCCCAAAGAGGTGTCCATTATCAGTGATGAGTAATTAATGGACAATGCAGAGGCGTGAACTGTCTGGCATGAAGTGGAGCATAATGTTTTCCACAACATGGAGGCGTGAACCGTCTAACTTGTGTATAAAGGACACAGACCTTCAGATGATGATAAAACTGTCTGAGTTCTTCCACAGAGATGCCGTGGAGTGGAGATGTGGACCCAAATGCGTGATGAAGCACAAGGCATGATGCTCCCCGGCATGGTCTCCGGGTTTGGACCTTTTGGCATCAAGCGAAGTGTAGGTCTATGAAGCTGCAATGATGAGTTGCCTGGGGGTCCGTCCAGCGGAATTCCAGGAGAGATGTGGTGACGAGGAAGTCAAGTTGGTCCACAACACAGGTAGTTTAAGGTTTCACGGCTACTGTGTTTAGATTTACAGTACTTGTAAAGACGCAAGAAAAAGGTTTGGAACTACGATTCTGGTTATATACTGATCTAAAAAAAAATAATTACTGGGTAAAAAAAATAAAAACAGTTGTTTTTGCAATTTCAACAAAAATATTAACTTTCTGTTTGAACTTATCTATTAAGATCTTGCACGCAAAACAACTAAGAGGAAATAAAAAGCAGAGTGAACTTGGAAAATTAAGAAGAAGCAGCAAAGGAAAATCAAAGATAAGAGTCAAGAGGTGAGGTTAAAAAAAGATGTTCTGAGACATAAGCTTACCTTGGCAGTGATTCTGTAAAACTGCCCACAAAATATGGGCTATAAGATCTCTGACAACTGAATGACCATTACATTGCACACAGTTACAAAGTAATAATAAAATCAAATTTTAATATAATAACTGGACTGACTGACCTTGAAAATTACATTGAAGAACCGGAGCTATGTGTTTTGCAAGTACATGCGATGGAGCAAATGTAACAACACAATGTACAAAGAAGGGCAAGTAATTAAGTAACATTTCTCACATTCTAGTCAGTTTAGAGGTACACCTGCCACACAGTTTCACTCTCCCTTGAATAAATATGCATGCAGTGCTTATGTTTAAAACATTACTTTTGAGTTTCTAACATAGCTAAGCCATCATGTAAATATAGTGTTTTGGATATTGATGTAAAAGTCATTGCTTCAGTTTTACATGAATGTTGGTTCCAGTGCTCTTCCATTAATATATTTTGTGGTCTCTAGCTTCTGTGGAGGATGTATCCCTGTAATTTGTAATCTAACACAGTCAACACAGAGAAACGCAGCAAACTAAAAGCCTAAAACATAGACTTGGACAAAGACTAAAGTGAAAACCAAACTTATACAGACACACGTGAGTGGTCAGGTAAAACGTGAGATCAACTGAGGTGGGGGTAAACACAAGAAATCCTACTGACTACATAAGCTATACAAGGAGGAAATAGATTGAAAATTAGGACAAACTAGGAAGGAGGTGACAATGCTGCAATCTAAAAAAAATCCCCTAATTGCTCTAAAAACACCTTTCTAACAAGAAATCAGCACAAATTCACAGGGACCAATGATAAATTAAAACATGAAACATCTTGTCCAAAGACATTTGTGACATTTTAATCAAATAACATCATTACCACACTTAAATATTTTGAATTTAGGTGGGACTCAATTAAAAGACATAATCTAATTATTGAAATTGACAGAGTTCACAATCTGTTACTGGACATTCAACTTTTTAAATATTTTAATCTCACACGTAATTAATAAAAACTAACATGAGACAGTCTGATCCTGCATCAGATGTGATCATCTCCTGCTGTTTTGGATGGGGGAGGGGTTTGCGTAACTGCTGCTGTTCACAGATTGGAGTGAACTTTACGTGCTTTCACGTTAGCATCAGAAGTCTCCGATTTCACAAGAAAAAGCTGATACATGTGTTGACTGTCCCCTTTTCTTAAGAGCCGCAACAAGGGTCTAAATAATCACTAAATATAGCAAAAAAGCTGCTAAGTTATCATCGAAAGACTGTGTACATCAATATAATTGGTGTAGCAGAAAACTGTATGAACAAATGTTCCGCAATGACATGCTTTTTTTTTTTTTTAACTCTTTTTTTCCTTTAACTATAACACTGATATAGTGGATGCATATTAAAGAAAACGGGCCTAGCAGAAGGGTTATGTTGCGCTCTGATTTGTTGGGCACGTTGGTACTTATGAGAGAGCATTGCAAGCTACGCTGCGAAGATGATTTGTGGTCCACAGTGATACTGCCAGTTTGAATTGAAATTATTTATTTGACTTGGGAGACGGAGCTCAGTCCCGAGGTGGAGGAGCTTAGCTCCGGTGAGCTTCGGCCCACTTCAACCCCTGTGTATATATATATATATATATATATATGTACTGTACCTGTCAGCTTTGAAAGTTTGAACATAAGTACTGATCAATTATCAGACGTGTTAAATGTATGTATATATATATATATATATATATATATATATGTATATATATATACATATATATATATATATATATATATATATATATATATATATATATATATATATATATATATATATATATATATATATATATTAGAACAACAAATACACTATTGGCAGACTTATTACTGGACTGCGCAATAACAGAACAATAAAAGCTGCTGTAAATGAAGGAATCTTAAAGCTTTAAGAAGCCTTTTGGATAAAACACCATTTTTTGAGAATGTGGTAATCCTAAACATTTGCATATATAATACAATTTACTTTATTTTATGTTTTTTTTTTTTAAGGATATTTAGCCTTTTATTTTAATATAACACGTTTTTGGTTTTTTTTCATAAAACTGCACTGAGTAAAAATATTCTTTATTTTGATAGACTAGAATTGATCTATATTTGCAAATGAAATGCTCGCAAATAAAGGAAGCTTCTTTTATTAAAGATCAGCGTTTATGTTGTTTCCTAGAAAAGATAATGACTGAATAGCATTTATCCTTATCATTATCTTATATATTTAGGAAGCACACACTGTTCAAACCAGCTTTGCAAAATGTTTAATTAATTTACTTTTGTGATTAGTCCATATTTTCCTTTCTATCATTATTGGCAAAGGAGTTTGTTTTTTTTTTATTGATAAATGTTTTAGTGTTTGTCATGGTTTGTCATGCCCATTTTTTTAAAGTGTTAATGGTAGGCTACATATCTTAAGTTATAACTATTCAGAGAGAAGTTTCAACCTTAGAAGTTAAAAGTTATTGCTTGGACATTCACACTTTTAGAGTCATTGTGGTCACTAATGTGTCACTGTCTGTCCCCGATTCTGTGGATGATTGTTATTTGGGAGTTGTTTACTTGACTTCCCAGGATATTTTGACCACAAGATTCAAGGTGTGAATGGTTGTGAAACTGTCTGGGGAGGAGAGTCTGCATTTTAAGTGCTGAACTTAAGGTGAGACGGGATTTCCTGCCGACAGCACGGGTTGTGTTGCGTGGTAATATAGCAATGACCAGAAAAACACTATCTGAAGAAAAGATGTGAATATTTTGGGGGGTTAGTTAAACACATTTATGACCGGACAGTTTGAACTTCTAAAGAACAGTTGGCAGGACATTGGATGCAAGCCGAGGGGTTGAGTTTGTTGACCGTGAAGAGCTCATTTTTGGAATTTGGAAATCAACTGTGAGCCATAGACTGCCATTTAATGTGGTTCCCAACCTAGAGTTCCTGGACGCCAAGCTGTTTCTAAAGCTTTCTCTCTTCAGAGCCTCTGTGCTTTAAATTAAGACTATGTACATAGCTTTTCTTGTTTTTTATTCATCTGGTTGTTTCATTAAAATGGAATGTTTTGCTCATCTAAAAACATTAACCTTGCATATTTTATTATTAAGGCAGGTCTAAAAAATACCACTGAGATGATTATTTGTCCTTTTTTTTACAAAAAGAAAAAAAAAACCATAAGGTTTTATGTTAATAATTACCTTAACTTTGGTTTTAGCAAATGTATTGCCTTACAACCATGCCCATTGCACATGGGGTGAATGGTATGAATGGGAGCACTCAGGCAGGTTAAAATTGAAGTTTGTAATGTGACCTTGAAATATCCATTCATTTTCCTCTTTCTGTCTCTGCTGTGACGTTATTCCTTTTTGCTGATTCAGCGACATTGATGAGTTCCATCTTTTGTTGGATTTTTGTGGTCATCAGACAAAGCTCTGTCCTTTTGGTTAAGACTGTTGGGTGAGATTTCTACCAGAAGATTTATACAAAAAGTTAGGTGTTAGACTGAGATGCAATGAAATATTCAGAACTATGTCATTCTTTGTGTAGAGTAAAAATAAGTTTCACTTGCGGTTTTTCATATCACAGAAAGCAATTTGTAAAACCAAATTCTAACAGGGTGTTATTTCCCCCCCCCCCCCCCCCCCCCCCCCCCTCATTTTAACACAGCAACCACGAAAGGACAAACCAAACAAAATTTTTCACAACCATGTACCTTTTGGTGCACAGCTAAGGGATGGCCATTTGTGGAATTGTAATTTTCACCAGCAGATGTCCAATATTTAATATTTTGGACCTTTAATACCTCAAAGATGGTGTTCAATAACCACAATCCAAAGAGCCTAAAATCTTGGCAGTATTTCATTTTGATTTTATACTTTGTACACCGCTCTCATCACAACTTCAAAACTGATTTCAGAAACAGGAAACTTTTTTTTGTTTATTTCAAATGAAGAAAGAAACATTTTTTTTTTTTTTTTTTTTTTTTAAATTTTATTTTTACTTTGGATTTAATAACACAAAGACAGCAAGAGATAATGAAGGTGCTAATTAGTGGAAACATTATATTTGTCATCATGCAGAAACCAAATCAGTGAAAAACATTTTCATTAACCCCATTACCACATAGGCCAATTCTACAATGGCTAGGCTCACTCACTGAGTCATTGCCAACATGTTTTGATTACTTACCCCGTCTCTTTTCTCCCCTTATCCACCCCCAAACCCCCACCTTACCTCAGCTCTGCTTCACCCTTTCAAAGAAAACACATCTTATTATGCAAAGGCCAAGCTGTAGAATTAGCAAGGTAATAGATGTGATCCGCTTGCTAACCTCAGCCAGCAGTCATGCACAGAATATAAAAAAGGGTTTTATACACAAGCGAGTGGCTCTCCGGCGTGTAGACCTTGCCATCACTCTTTAGAAAGCACACGTGTATGGTGGGGGTTGTGCTTTGTAACATGTGTCCAACATTGTTGCAAAATAAAAAAAATCTGGAGGCTGGCATACAAGCAACGGGCACACCGCCTGACTGGTATTGTTTTGTGTGTGAATACAATTGCAAACACACACACACACATGCTATTTTTGCACTGCCCTCGTGTAGTTCTAAATCAATTCACCTTCCTTCCATAATTCTATGTCAAATTCAGCATCTTCTTAAGTGAAAGTTTTGGATTTTAAATTTTTTTTTAATTAAATCACTTATTTACAGTAAGCCAAATATACCAATTGCAATTTGTTCAATGGCTCTATCGGTATGAAAATTATCCATGTGCTCACCACCTTCTGAGTGAATAGTGTCAAATCGAAATGATTTTCATTCACTTTCACAGGAGTAGAATGTTCCTTTCCCCAAACCGATGGTGGTGTCATGTAAACACCGGATCAGAAAATCGTCAGGTCGCATTCAGTGCATGCTCTGACAAGCCATAAACATGCTACAAGTGACGTTTCCTCACTTGGAAAGATGGCAGCGGACAAACAGATTAACCAGACAGCGGCAGGAAGTTTGTTTTTAATTCAAACTGTCTCTATGCCTTTTCCTCCTCATTGTTTGCAGTAGGAGGGCATGAATATCAAGATGATGCTTCAAAGTTCTGCAAAAACTGCATTATCTATTTGTAAACTTGTCCATCTTTGATAAATCCCAAGATGTAAACATCTTTCTGTGCATGTAGGACAAGACCATTCCTCCTAAATGTTAGCGCATGTACACGCTAGATCAGAATAGATCAGTTCCCATGTAAACAGATGCCCTGAAATCTTAAATTGGGACAATTCCACACAGAATGGGGTAAAAGTGTTCATGTAAATGTGGCCACTCTGAAGCTATTTGCAAAATACACAAACAGTAAATACATAAAGACATACATGATGAGCAAGAAAAGTTCTTAAAATGAATGAAAGGTAAAACAGTGGACTTTTCATTGGCTGCAGAAGGTGCTGTTGGAGGCTGACGTGCCTTTTCAGCCAGCTGGAATGACATTGCTCCTTTCAGTCGCATATCAAATTCAAGGCTAGATTCTGATCAGCTGAGGGCTTGTACTCAATCTGCATAAAAGGCATTTCAAGCCATCACAATGTGACTTACAGAGATGTGTGTGTGTGTGTGTGTGTATACATGCGTGGCTTGCAATGCTTATGAGCACATGACTGCACTGAACTATCAGGATGTGTGTTGTCTGTGTCATCTGTGTCTGCTTCTGTGTGTTCCTAAAAAAAAATTAAAAAAAAAGCTGATTTTTACGCTTAAAACAGGCAGATTTTCATATATTTAAGGGCAGGCACGTTGCTAAGCTAAAACAGGCTGAGGGCAATGGTGCATTACCATAAGCTGACGGATGGTGAGAAAACACAACATGTGCAGCCACACTGCACTCATCCCTGCATCTTGTGTAGCCTAGCTTTTTGTTTTTATTAAGATATCTCTTTATTCTTTGGCTATCTGTTTTCCAAAGCTATTATGATCCATAGGTTTAACATGTTTTGTCTTGAAATGTTGTAAGAAAATAATAAAACGACTGCAAAATTCTCACATATTTAATTTTTTACACTGGTTAAATAGTTAAATAGTACTTTCTGCAGGTAGAAGTTGTAAAAATGAAGGAACAAGAGCACGCTCTTCATTTTATTTTCTATGAACTTGTTCATTTTCTTTAATCCAATACAATAATAAAAGCCAAATAAAACTGGATATATAATGGATGTGTGGCGGTGAGGATAAAGGTATGTGCAGAACAAGTATGTCAAGTTATAAAAGGGAGAAGAGTAGAAAAAGAGAATAAAGAAAAAAAAAAAGGCAAAATCTAAAGAGTGCAGAACTTCTCAATTCTTATCTCCAGACAGCGAAGATGGAAGGTAGACAGGAGTGATGAAGTTTTTAACATCCATTGTTGAGTCTGAGGGAGCACTGCAGCAATATCAATTCAAGCCAGTAAGGTAACGGGGAAGGAGAAATGCAGAAACTCTCTGCAGAGCCATTTGCCTTGGCACTTTCTCAGGAATACTAAAGTTTCCCTTTTTTTTCTGACTTTACAATTAAAGTTGCATGAGGTAGCAAAATGTAAAAAGGCACAGACAGACACACATTTATACACATAAAAGAATCATAGAAAAGGGGAAGTCAAGTGACCCAGGAATGAAAACTGCATCGGCTTGAAGACAGAAACTGCACTTGCAAACCTCTTTATGTTTTCTCTCAGTAATCAGTATATTTAATGTCAGTATGAAATATTTAGATCTCTTTTATGTGTAGGCATCGCTGGTGTCTTTGCAGCTTAAATTAAGATTGTTAGTCTTTACATGTAAACTGAACTGTGTGTACCAGTTGTTCCTTTGTAGCATGAGTAAGCATCCCGGTAATTTGCCCAGAGGGTAAAACGGCAAGAACATGTGTATAGACATATATCACACACAGAAATGTAAAAGAGAAAATAAGTTTTGCCTACATGAAGACACAAAGATGATGTGAATTCCTATGAATCCCATTGGAGTTACAAAAGTGATACTGATTTAGTCATTGTTATAACTCACTGATATACCTCTTAAGCATGCGGGCCATTACATTTAGTACAATTCATTCTCTTGAATATTAACACTACAGTTTTAATTTTTTTTAAATTAATTTTTCTTCTATTTTTATACATTTTCAATATAAACTTTGGTTTAGCATCATATTTACATATTTTCTGATAATGTGTTAAAAGGTGTATAAATGTATATCTCATAAACATGTTAATATGGTTATGAACTAATTATTCTTGCAAAGTAGGACTTAATAGAAATTCTGATGACTAGACTAAATCACAAGCTGAGACTGGTTTGACATATTTTTTTTTTCTTTTTTGTGTGTGTGATGCATTTTTCTCTTTGAGACGACAAGTGGTTGAAAAAATAGAAGGTCATTTTTCGTGAACTTACTAATCACTTGAAAAGTGACGCAAAGCAAATGTTTTTTGAGTGCACATTCCTGTTGTAACATAGTGGTGTTATATATACAGTACATATCCTGGGAGGTAGGGTGCAGCATTTACAACATGGTCCTGTATGTCACAGATAAGTTGTACATTTCAGGAGTTGTACTGTTACAGCTGATGAATGGGAATAGATAAGAAGAGGCTGCTTTAATGCACACATGGAGATTGTTCTAAGGCAACTGTAAATATGTCATTGTGTCAATAGACTTTGGTTGTAGAAAAAGGACTAATAAATAACGTAATCAATCACTGAACATTTAACGAGCGGATTACCAGTCAACATAACTTTAACTGGAGCGTTCATTCCAGGTAAAAGGCCTCTAAGATAATACAAAAGGATAATCAACTTTAAAGTAAATTATGCTTTGGGGTCTTTGCAAAAGCAGGTTAGGAGAGGACATCTGTGGTAAATGAGGCCAGCAGTTCCTACCCAGTCCCTGATCATTATGACATGACCCACAGGCAAGTGTACAGTGAAAGGTACAAAATCATCCATCTCCATTTATTCTTTCTCTGTCTCTCTGTAAATGTGTGACAAAGGTCACTTTGTACAGCAGAAGAGGTAGATGTAGACAAAAAAAAACAAAAAACTCTCAGCTCTCATGCAGTCTGTCCATGTCCATCCCTAACCTTTCTTCTCTCTGCATCCTCAGGTGTTCTTTTCTTTCCTCCTGTACCCGACCCTCTCTGTAATTTGTCTTCACTTCAACCTCCTCCTTAGTCCCCTTTCCCCCTCTCCCTGTTTCTTTAGAGTCAAGCCAGCAGTTACAAAGAGAACTCTGGGAATTGCTCTCATCGCACAAACCAACACTAAGACAGCCACTACTCATGTCTATTGTATTACTAGCTAAATAACTGCTAATACTGTTGTTCCTGCCGCAGAAACCACAGCTGCTGCTCCATTGCTTCATTTGCTCTGCTGCCTAGACAGACACAAGCGAAAACAAAATATCTGTAACCCAATCATGAGCTATGATACACTGGTTTCGTAAATGTAAGAGTTCAGAGAATATCAAAAGGATCATCAGTATGAATGGCAGCTCTCACATGACATGATAATCTGATACAACATACTAAATAACACAAATATTGATTGTACACACCATCAACTGAAAGATCTTTGGTTCTTTTGATGAAATGAAATTTGATTTTTATTTCTCCAATTTATATGTATATTTTAAGCAAAACTGAGAATATGAAATTTGATTCCAGATAATCATGACTGTCCGTAATGCAGCGAGGTTGGAAGCTTGTTGAAGCAAACTGAGGGTGACATAATCCCCACAATCCCATTTGTTAAACACTCCCAAGCAGAAAACAAATATATCCTGACACAAAACCCTTTTTTTAAACATTCATAAAGAGGAACAATTGAAGAAATTGAAGAATTATACCCCCCATAGTATCTGTAAGTAGTGCTGTATCACTGCCATAGATATAAACCAAAAGCTGAGAAGAAGACAGAAGATGTGGAGCATGCCGGGGCGACTTGTTGGTAGACTTGGTGCAAGTGGGTTGGGTCTAAGTTTAATATTATTCATTTTCAGGCTGCTAAAACACCAGTCCCATGTTGATAAAATATTTAAAGGTGGAGTATGTAAGATTTTCAATATTTTCAAAATAAATTAACTGATAAAATAACTACAATCATAATTAGATAGTTTTTTGAACATGTAGGTTCCAGTCTGTCCATATTTGATGCGTTATTAAATTACAACTTTAATTAATGACAAATGACAAAAATCACTTTTTTTTACTGGTAGGCAAACATTTAAGAAGGGTCTTTGTCATTAATTAAACTTGTAATTTAATAACACATCAAATATGGACAGACTGGAACCTATATGTTTTAAAAAAAAACTATCTAATTATGATTGTAGTTATTTTTTTACTTAATTTATTTTGAAAATATTGAAAATCTTACATACTCCACCTTTAAACAAATAACTTTAGTCAACACATGTAAACTTATTGTCATGTGGATGGTATTTACCTCTGAAGGATGACAGTCCACAAGCCAACAGGTGAAATCCAACATGATCTCGTTCCAATGAATAGCACACTTCTCTGCATTGTTGACATAGTATTTTATTTTAACTGGTTTTTTTTGTGTTTTTTTTTGTTTTTTTAAAAGAGACCAATTGGTTGGTGTTTAGGTGAAATTACATAGAGATGGGTATTATTTCCCTTCTGTAAAAGCATAGCAATAGTGTAAATAGCAATAAAACTGCATACTCACAACATGTAACATGCTTTGGAGTTCTATTTTGCACTTTGTCATGACAACATGCTGATGAGATTATTTCACCTTCTCAGTTGTTTTGAGCCAGACGAAACACAGTCTCTGACTGTAATGGTTTGTGTAATTGAAATCTTGATTAATTGGCCAATTTTGTTGCAAAGAAAAGACCTGCAAACACAGCAAGTCTTCAAAGGTCACATTTGCAGCCATGTAACAACACACGCACGCAACTCCACTCACGAACTCTCCACAAGGATCTTTCTGAGAAGGACAGATGCCCTTATTCAGCATCAGTTAACAGGCGATGTGTGAAGACATTTAGAGCAGCACATTTAACATCCCCACCTTGTCTCTCAACCAGTTGTTTATCTTCCTCCCTTGATAAAGTGAAGGGCTCCATTGTCTGTGTAGGTGCGTGTGTGTCATGACCAATCAGTTCAAACATTTCCCTCAGTCCCCAAACCGATCAATTGACCTTCCCCGGACATGTGAACAATGAAAAATAATGGGCAAAGTGGGAAAGAGAAGCTGTGCGATAGAACGGTGGCAGAAACAACAGGAAAAAGGATAAATGTGAGCTAATATGTAGAACTAGAGGAAGTGGTTTTAGCTGGTCATCTCAGCAGCATCATGGCTTCCACAAAATGTATGAAAATGCTCCAACATGAAAGGCAAATAGACAAGACGTAAACCTCCAATTACCTCACTGCTGCCAAGCTGCAATATATGCTTCATGTCTACATCTCTTTGGAAATGGTAACAAATTTAGTGGAAATTTTCATTCTTCCAGGTCACAGTGGTCCGAAAAGCTTAAAGTGGCTCTATTATGCACACTGCAGTCTAATTCATTTTAATATGCAAGTCCAAAAGGGCAAGAAATAATCAAGCATTTTCCACAAACCCCTTCATTCATTTTGTATTGATCCTCTCAGATCAGCCTCTGCCAGAAACAAGCGGACAGAGAAAGCTCCGCCTTATGTCCTGCATGCGGGCTGCGTCTGATTGGTCAACTGCCAGAAGAAGTTATACTGAGCAGTGAAGGTGGGTGTGGCTTTCTTCTCGTGAACGTGCAGAACCTAGAGAAGATGACTAATGACTGAGTCCCTCCCTGGAATGTCACTAAAATTTCCAAGTAGAAAAGAACTCTAAAAACCAAAAGTTTCTGTCGACATGGAAACCGAACATTAGAGAGTGCTGGAAAACTCAAACATGCGTATAGGTGATAAACAAAAATATGTCTAACGAGTATTCAACACCATAACACTGGAGAAAGCTCAGAAAACTAGAAATAGCAAAATAGAACCCCTTTAAATATGACTTAATAAAGTTGGTTATTTTCTTCTTTACAGAAAAACACAATCGGTTTGTAAATCAGGATATCTGAATTACTAAATTTGAGGGTGACCTAGACTGTCCCAAAATCCCAAAGTGCAATGCTGTTTATTATTCATTGTTCGTGTTTTGTGGTAAACTAAAGACAATGCATGTCTGTGGCAATAGTAAAATGAAGTAGAACCTGAAAGCAGGAAACACAGGTGGAAGTATCATGTAGGATGATTGAACCATGTTCCAGGGTGACATTGAGTCCGAACGGCCTATGTCCTATGTCTCCAGACTCTTCAGTGAGGAATCAAGCTGAAGGAGTCCTTTCAGGCCCTTCTGAATTGTGGGACTCTAGAGACAGTCTAAGTGGAACATGGCTCTGTCAGTGGTAGGGAAAAAATCCGGCATAAGAGGGACTTTGGAGAGGCCATGAAGAATGACTTATAGACACCTTTGAGAAGATTCTGGTCCAGTAACCAGTGGCACAGGATGTGGAAGCAGTGCCCCATATATTCTGTCTACAGTGGGGATTGGGTGCAGCTGACCTTGACTCAGGACATTTTAGGTGCTTAGGAGACCCTGGAGAAGACCCAGGGAGTGCTGGAAGGTCTACATCTCCCAGCTGACCCACTTTGCTAAAGTGTTATAGGCCTTTAATTTGGTCCATGTTTGTCTGATATGAAATTAAGTTCTGTCCAGTTACAGTCTGTCCAAACTTTAGCTGCTTATCTTTTAATAGGCACTCATAAATGTGAGCACATCACCCCAACCCCAACTTCTTTACACTGGCTCCCCATCAAGTTGGGGATTGATTTTATGATTTTCTTGTTTGTTTGTAAATCACTTCATGGTTTACCCCTTCTGACATGACAAAACCTTTATGTTAATACACTCCACATGGCTCCACAAAGTCTTTTGGTCAAAGACTTTCGGTGGTTCCCAGGTATAAGCTAGTCCAGCTTTGCTGATGCTGCCCCCCGCCCCCCTACCCCCATATCATGGGTGCTCCTGTTGGTTATTTTAAAAAGTTTGCTAAATGTGCACTTTTTGTGTCTTTACATATGTTGTGTGTTGCCGTTGTGAGTATTAGTGAAGCACGATGGCCAGTTTCTGTTTTTAAATGTACTTCCTGAAATAAAGTTGGCTTTTCTTGCCAAATGAAAATAAATTAAAATAAAAAATACTTTAGTAATCCCAGAGGGAAAATCATGTTGTAGCAGGCTGTTCTTTTCTCTCTTCTTTTTAATAATAATAAATTGTTTCCAGGGTGACGGCTGCTGGCAGAAATGATCTCCAGTACCCTCCTGGAGATCATTCCTTTTCTTTTAGTTTCTGGATGCCTTATAATTAATTCAGGATCATTTTGCTGTCTATATGACAACAAGTAATCTCTTTCATGAGACTGAAAGGACTACAACGCTTAGTAGGTAAAACAACTTGTTGCAACAATTTATAGATGATGAGCCTAATTTGTATTTTCACAGTCTGTGTTTTAATGGATCCACATGCTGTTTGGAATATTTCAGTCCAGATCTAAAGATACAGTGTTCTTTCTATCAGGAGCTGGTCTAATGTGATCAAGATTCCCAAGAATTCAGGAGGATCAGCCTTTACACATGTAGCAAATCTCAGCAATGTTTATTTACATGTGTTTTTCTGGGAAGTTATTTCTAACATTAGCTCTCTTGTCAGTCGGAAAAGCCTAGAGAGTCTCAAAACTTCAGCAGTTGAGGGAGGAGTCAGGACTGTTTAGCTGAGCTTGCAGTAACAGAACTGGAATAGAACTGGTTCCCGCCGTGAGGTCATTGGCCACATATGTGTAAACAGTGTATTGATTGCCTGTCATGCAGGTGATTCTCTGCTTGCAAATACTGGATTAGTGTCTTGCAGAGCAGAAATGCCTCTTAACAATGTATTTTTTTACCTGCAGATAGGCTACTAGTTTACTTACTTGTGCCACTTAAACCCGCCCGGTGTTTATCATGCACACTCCAATTTTATGCGCACCTGAGTTTGGTGACAAATCACGTCTATTTTAACTTCTGTTCGTTTGTTGCGGCTTAATTTTTTTGTTAATTGTGATACACAGGTTTTTTTTTTTTTTTTGCGAGATAAATTGTACTTAGTCATTTATTTGTGGATATGGATAATAAAAAAAAAAAGCACATAGCTAAAAGGGTTCATTCTTAATAGGTCTGCATTTTGTGATAAAGTAAATCATTTGGGGGGTAAAAAGAGATTTCACTATAAGTGGAGTTTAATTCGTTTGTCATTTTGAAATAAACTTTTTTTTTTTTTTTTCACAAAAATTGTGTTTAAGCTTTATCTGCAGGATGCTGTTTATTCATGCAATACTGTTTAAATATTTAAGTTTACACAAAAGTAACATAAAGATTCAGTTTTTCAGCGATCCCTGAAGTCATTTCTCTGGTGTGTCTAAAAATGATGACTCAAGTCAACACAAAGCAAACAACAGCCTTCATTTGTAGACAGCATAGGGGAAAAAAGGAAGAGTGAAATACAGAGGAAGTCAGTTAAGTCAGATCCTGCCCTCGGGAGAGAAGAAGAAAACCAAAACCAACGAGACTGCGAGTGGGAAAGGGGGTGGGGGGGGGGGGGGGGGGGGGGTTCATGAACAGCATGGAGTGTCAGTTGTTAGAAAAGCGCTTTTTTTTTTCAAGCAAACCCAGAGGACAGTTAGATCTCTCAACACTATCTCTGAAATCTCTAAATCTTTCCTAAATCTGACCTTAAAAGGAGATGTGAGGAAGAGAGGGCATGTATGAGCTGTGATGATCTTATTTTGCCACTTACCATTCCATCCCCACAGTACACAAGCCAAGGGCTCTTGGAGCTGCTGACTTAGTGTCTTTCCTGTATACGACGAATAAAGCTAATATTATCTGTGAGGGCATGTGCGTCACTATCATGGACATCTCTAGCCGAAGGGTTGAGTTTGCCTTCATGAGAATTAGAAACCACCATGGTACTACACAGCTGTTCTGGTGCAAGATGTCATGTTGCATAATGATGACAAGGTGTTGCATATTAAGCTTAATTTTGCTACGATGTCAGCACACTTATGAAAAGAAGTAGTCAGTGAAAGGAAGCACTTTTCATTGCCACCTAATGGCTCTTTAGAAAGGGACCTTTGAGTCAATGACTGAAAACTAAAAGCTCAGAGATCTTATAATTTTATACTGCAAGTAGCTTTCTTCTTTTGTGTGTGTTTTTACTCGAGCTCACTTGGATTAGTTGGGGGTCACTTTCTGCTTTGGGGTTCTCTTTCCGTTTCTCTATCTTCTCCTAATCCTTCATGCATAAACTTGAATATGAATAATCTCTGTTTATAAAATTGCACCCACAGATATGTTGAGTGGAGGTCTCCTTATCTGCAGTGGTTGTACATGATAAGGGGCTTATGTCACCTTCTTATCTGATAGCAGTATTTGAAAAAAAAAAATCACAAATAAAATATTACCACTGCTCTCGTTGTCTCATATATTGTTAAAAAGGGTTTCTTTCAGTCTTAGATGAATGATGCAATAACCAGCAAAATGTCGTTTAATGTTGTAGTAGTTTGAAGTTTAACAACATAGCATATTTTATGACCTTATCACGTATGCATTAAGAACCTGTTCCCAAAATACCCAGAGCCATTATTCCTCTTGTTGTCGAGCAAAAGTAAAAGAGAGCTCACATTCATTATTTAGTACGGTAAAATATTATGCTTTTTTGTGTACTGCTTTGTAATGGACGGAATTCTGTGTTGGAATTAAGGCTCTGCAGGCCACACTGTGATGGTAAACTTGCCAAAGGATTATTTTTCTAACTCTAATCAATTTGAACAAACCCATCTTTTGTAAATCAATTTTTTTTGTTGTATTGTTAAAGAAAAGTGATTTTTTTTTATCCAATAAATAAAGCAAAGAAAGAGCAAAACATCAAATTGCCCTTTACTTCTTTATGGGTTAATTGCTCTGTGCTGCATGGGTGGGATCTGTCACCAGATTGGAAAAGGGTCATTCTGTCCCTTCTTCCTTTTTTTTCCCCATGTCCGCAGTTAACAAAAGAAAAAAATCAAATGAATCAGAAAAGTCACGTTGACTGATCATTGACTGAACTATGCATGTCTCACTTTTGCTGCTATTTCATTGAAAGGGGTGTAGTGATCTCAGCCTTCCAAACATTCCAAAGACATTAGAACTGGATTAAGAGAAATTAAGAGAAATTGTCATTTCTTTCTCTGCAGTAAGACTGGTCCACAGGACAAGGAGGGTGACCCATTTGACCCAAAAGGAGGACGACACCCAGAGATTTACACCCTTTTCTCTCTACAGAATGCGGCTGTGTCAACTCAAAGGGAGTAGAACATCTAACAATTTATAGTTGCAGGTCGGGGGGATGCCGAGAGTCGCATCTGACCAAACCCTGGTTCTTGTCAAAAATGACACCTTTCATCAAAGTACCAGACTTCATGGCGCCAGACCAACAACCTCTCTCCTGACTGAGAAAGAGACTGAAAGAAATTCAAACTTCTTTCCCCAATTGAAGGAAACTTTAGATGCTTAACCTCATGATCTTATTCTTCAAGTTGTCCAACCAATTTAACTTAGTCAGAATGACTGTGGTTAATTGTTTTTGATTGAATTTCTTCTTTTCCATTATTTTATCTTGAAATGTGATTTAATTCTTTGAACTGATCACACACGCATATTAATCATAAACACTGCATTAAATAATTGTTGATTATGTTTTCCAAGTTTCAGACTTCTCTTAAGCTACTAATGTGAATGAATAAAATGTGAGTTTTCCCTTTTTTTAGGATCACCCGATGAGGACAATCATGACAATTAATTAATCCACCTTTAATAAAAATAAATGTAGCCAATCTTTTCATGTGTGAAAGTAATACTATAAAATGCTTTCCTTCCCCAGCAAACAAGGAATTTGCATAACTGTGAAAGAACGTGATTTGATGTGTATTGGAGTCAAACAAAGCAAATAATTGGGAGTATCCTGTTCACATTAATGAGATGCAGAGGGAAGGAACTAGAGCTGACCTGATTGGATAAGGTTGGTCAGCTTCTGACAGAAGCAACTTATGATTGGCTGGAAGTTCGAAAGGCGGGTCTGTTTAAATTAGACTGGCAGCCCGACTTTCTCAGTCTAAGCTTTTTCCTAATTCTCAGTCTTTTTGTCTTTGTCCAAGCTTTTGTCTTCTGTTTAGTTCTTTAGTCTTTCGTCTTCTTTTCTTTTTAGTTATTTCATTATAAGTTTTTACCTCTCCGTTCTTCCGAACGGGAGAAAGTACAACAAGTGTTTATTTGTAACCAGTAATTTTCCCCGAGATCAGTAATTAACTAGAACCGTAGCTCCAACTTTTTCCACTGCATCTTAACACGTAAAATCTGGAACTATCTATTTTTGGGACAATCTGGATCATCATCACCCCGCTCTGGAACGGATCCAGAAGCCCAGAGTAGCTGCATAGACCTACCCGTCTGACGCTCCAGGGATCCAATCCCCCGGAAACGCACCGAATAGGGAACCAACCACCCGCTTCGACCCACACTCTGGATTCAGCGTTCAAGTAGGATCTGATAGCGCTCTGACATTTGTGATGTCCCAAACCAGTACATCAAATTCTAATTAAATAATTAAATTTGAATTCTTATCCAAATTTAGAATTATTGAACACGTTCTTATCAAAGATTAAGTAAGATAATCATCCTGATTTATTTGCTTAATTCCAACCAGTTTCTTCCTGCTCCATCTCATTTAATTCATTTTAGCGTTCCTTATTAATGTCATAAATGAAATTCCATGCAGACAAATCCATTATAACATCTCACCAATAACCTCTCTCCATCATTGCTCATTTTCACTGCTGTATGTTTACCATCATTGTAATAAATATGTATAATCAATTCATCCGTTCTTGTCATAATTTCTGAATGCACAATTTCTGGTTCATTCGTTCTTAGGATTTACTCCTTTAAACTGAGACTGTTTATTGAATTGAGTTTATTTCAGGTGTCTCATCCGCCTGAATCTTAGGTTAATTAAAGGTGATGAGTGGTGCTCCGAGGTAATTAATAAATTCATAATTTGTAGAGGCCTATTCTGCTACAGGGGTCCTATTATGGTATTTCGAGTTTTCTGAGCTTTCTACTGTGTTACAGTGTTGAATCCTCATCAGACATGTAAACGGCACTGTCTTTTTTTTATCACCTAAACGCATGTTCGAGTTTGAGTTTGAGTTCCAGCACTCTCTCCGTTCGGTTTCCATGGCGACGAAAAACGCGTCGTTTTAGAGAGTTTTTTCTACTTGGAAATCCTTGTGACGTCCCGGGGGATAAGGTAAGGTAGCTACCTTCTACTGGTTAACAAGGACATGTACAAATACATCAGACGGGTGGAAAAACGTCGGATAAAGTTATTTCCAATGATGGCTGGTGAGTTTACCAAAGAGAGACATCCTGCTGCATTCGTTGCTGTGGGTTGCTGTTTTCCACTTCGTTTTCAGGGTCTGATTCAGGTTCCAACATGTAGGGCTGGATGCTATGTGCTGACATTGGTTTTTGTTTTTTTTTATTGAGTTAATATTTGCCTAATTCTTCTGTTTATGAGATGTTACAATGACGGCGAAAGCAGGTGCGGTGCGCGCTCCCGATGTAGTGCAGTGGTGGGAGGCGGGGCTTAATGTGGAAGAGTCTCAATCCACTCGTTTTGCCCACAAGCTGATCTGACAGCCTACGGAGAGGGTCGGTCTGAAGTAAATAAAGCGATTTGTGACAATAACTCGATCAATCCCAGCCCTTCTGGGCTCAGAAATAAAAATAAATTAGCCTGAAATGCACATAATAGTTCCACTTTAATTTCAAACTCTCTGTCATCATGGCCGAGCGTCTTTATTATTGTCTTTTCTGCTTCAATGCAGTTGAAAGCAAAAGCAGATGCTCAAACTGTCCCACAAACAACCTAATGCTGTCCTGAAACACTCAATAAAAGCAATTCTGAAAAAATAAGAAGGTCCAAGACCCCTAAAACATTTTCAAACTATTAAAACAAACCTTGAAATTCAACTCTAAAACAAACAGGAAGCCAATGCAGCGATTTTAAAACTGTTGTAATAAGTGCCTGCCTCTGATCTTCATCAGCACATGTGCTGCAGGATTCTGTAGGAGTTGTAAACCTGAAATGTTTTATTATTATTATTATTAGTATTATTATTATTATTAGTATTATTTGGATGACCAGAAAGAAGGGCGTTTCTGTAATCAATACAACTGGAGATAAAAGCATGCATTGTTTGTCCGGCTCAGGTTTGACATATCCCTGCTCAAACAAACCAAACTCGAATGAATAAGTGATGTGTGCAATGTTGTAGACTGCTGGATCCATTTAATTTGAGTCAGGTGTGTTATAGCAGGGATAAATAGAAAACCTGCGGGGCTGTGGCCGAGGACCGATTTTGGTCACTCCTACATTTGAATCTCTGCGTTTGCATAGAAAAAAAGAAAACGGTGCAGACTCAGGCTACGTTCTTTAAATGGTAAAATCCTGTTTTTGTTCTCTTTAATGTGTGGAACAAATTTGAGCTCAACAATTAAGATAACACCCAGATTCTTTACCCGACATGGATTTAAAGCTAGTGTTTGCAGTTTTGATAGACATTTCTCTCCCTGGGTCTTAGGATCAAGGATTAAAACCTTTAGTCTTACTCTGAACTTGAGAAAGTTTTTTTGTCATCCAGGATTTAATATCCAAAATACTGCGGTGCAAAGGTAAGTGTCAGGGTTTGGTGGAGATGAGGAGCCAAATGCAGGAACAGAGTCAGGATTGCTGAATGAAGAAGTTTTATTTGTAGAACTCAGAGCGGCACTGAAGGCAAACAAACACAATGAACCAATAACATTAAACTGAAACTGAGGGTATGAATACACTGAACACAACAAGACACAGGTGAAACAAATGAACTAAATGAACTCAGGTGAACTAATGAACATAGGCAAAGGCAAAACAGGAACACACTCAATATTAAACAGGAAACCAAAAACTAAAGAGACTTCACAAAACACACAGCGTGACATTACCCCCCTACATGAACTACAATGAACTTCACCATCTTTTCTGTGTCTATGTCGGGCTGGTGAAGTCCCTTCTTTCTGTCCAGCTGGTTCCGAGCATGACAGTAAGAAAACTCTGAAAACTTGGAATATTTTAAGTATAAAATGTGGTTGCATGTTATGATCAGGAGGTTTTTGGTTGAGGCTTTAGTTTAGACATTTGAGTTTTCTTCCCTGTTTTATTTTTTTGTAGTCCATCCTCCTCGTTTTACTTCCTGTTCATGAGCACAGGTGATTTTATAAACTAACTCATTTCACCTGCTTCTTGTTAGTTGTCCTCTGCGTGTCTGTACCCCTCTGCTGCTGTCTCTTCTTGTCAGACTGCTGTCACTTTCTTGTGCTGTGTGTATACAAATACAATGTGACTGTTTTCCAAGACGTGTCTGGCTTTTATTTTGATTAAACTTTAGTTTTCTGCACCTGCCTGCCTCCTGCCTCGTCAGGCTGCATTTGGGTCAATGTTCCACACAACCTGAGACAGTCAGTGTGTGGAATAGGACTTTGATCCCTGACCTAGCATGAAGAATGGAAAAAGAAAGCATTAAAACAAACTTAAATGAAGGTGAAAAGATGCTTTTAAAGGGAATGGTCAAAGTTCTCCAGAACATCATGACAACCATCATCATTCAACCACAGAAATCAAGTTGTGAATGACTATAACTCAGATCTTACCTGAAGGTGTTGAAGGGTCGGGTTGGTCCCTTTTTCCATTTAATAATTTATGAAATGTCTGTTTTCTCATATAAGACACACACATGTTCCTTTACTGACTGTTAGAGGCTCTGTGGAAAAACATTAAAATATAGCTGAAGGGAAAACTAGACTCTAATTAAAATAAAATAGTTTTTCAATTCTTTTCACAGTAGGGTTATTTGTTGAAAAAAAAAAGACATTCCCTGAAATCCTTGAAGTCCATAAAAATTGTAATGTCAGTGATGCTGTCATTTGATTTAAACTTTAGCCACTCAAAAAGTCCAGTCAAAACAAACCTTGAGCTCAGAAAAAAGAACAGGAGAAAAAAGAGCCATTTTAAGTTTTTATTGAGGAAAAATTGTTCATAAATGGTCGTAAAGCTGGAACTAGTAACATCATCATACAGAAAGGTAAGAAGCAGTCAACGTTTACCGGCCTGATAACATAGCCTGACTGACCAGCTCTAATGTTAGCATAGATTAGCTTCTCTAAAGCCAGATACATCACGTTACATCTGACAGAGACAGTTGAGTTTGGTATCTCCATCAGAGGATGAGGCAGAGAGGCAGGAGATCCAGCTGCAGTCAGGTGACAGGGGTGTGGATGGGGCCCACTCAAGTGGCAACCTCCAGCGGTTAAAAGTGAAGCCTATGCGGAAGTGCATAAAACTGCAGTCCCCCCTTCATCCACTAGGGGCTGGCTCCAAAATAGAGCAAATCCCCATAAACTCCCAACTTCACGGCAGAAATAAACATGTTTACAGCCTGGTTCAAAAATCCATTTTAGGTTTAATAGATCAGGTTTACCTTCATGACAACTGTGGGGGGAGTGAATTTTTTTCTAACTCGCCCGTTTAAAAGTAATTTAATCTCGAAGTTCGGCATATTTAGGGGCGTATCCTTTTGATTGACAGGTACCAACAGGTACTCTGGCTTCAAGTGAGAAGAACGTAGAACAACCGCGGTTTTTAGCAGGTTAACAGCGTGACTTAGCTTTAGCCCGCTTACCTCTGTTAGCTGGTTAGCTCTCGTTATCTTGGGGTTAGCTCGGTCAGCTCTTAGCTACAGAAAGCTCGGAGTTTGCTCGATGTCAATCATCCGCCATGACGCTCATGGCCGCCCTCTCAGCTCCATCTCTTTGCCCATATTTGTATTTTCCGGGCAAGACGACGCGCATGTCTCTGCCAAGATGGCGATGGTAGGAACCGCCATTTGAGCTTCAATTCAGCTCTTCAGAAATCTATGGGTGACGTCACAGAGGCTACGTCCATCTCTTTATATACAGTCTACGGGCCCACTGCTCTGCAAGTCTAAGGTGTAGCAGGAGCGGGACTAAAAAACGTAACTGTTAACCTTGTTACCAGTCCCAAACTGACCCACACGGTAAACCATTTGTTCTTGTCAGTTGTCACTGATATGTTCATGTTGATTGGTCAGTAGCCTTAAGATTTTTCAAGATTAATCAACATTAGCAAAGTGGAGGCGCAACAACTGACAGCACAAGGAAGGTGGTGGTGGTGCATATGGATGGACAAAAGGGGAAGAAGGTACAGAGAGGGGTTGTATTAATTATAACTAAATAAAGAAAATCATTTTTGGACGAAGGAAGGTTCTGATATGATCAGTCCCCACCAGTAGCAGCAACAGAGCAGTTAATAAACATGAATTGTGTAGATGGTTGGTGATGAGCTGCAGATTTATATCGCAACATCACTTGATGATCACTAGTTGAAATTCTTCATGAGACATGATGCATCTTTTATAACGACCCTGGTTCTGGTTCCTGTCAGAACTTCATTCTGTTGTTGCAGCTCTGTTATATCTATTGTTTACTGAAACGCAAAGCTGCTGGTTGTTCCAACCTTGGATATAAAGTAGCTCCCTAATGGGATAACTTGGTGGGTAGCTGTCACATGTTATCACATCTGTCACATCTGCGCACATCTGTGTCACGACCGGCACGGAAGGCTGTGACAATGATGAGGGAAGGCCACGCTGTTTACATACAAATATGTATTTTATTAAAGAAAAGAAATTAAAGTATGTATATGCAGCTTGTAAAAGTGGAAATCAGTGGTGTAAAGTGGTTGCAAGTCAGTGTCTGAACAAACCAACAAACCAAGCTGCGGGCTGAGAGCTCGAGAGCAAACAGTCCACAGGCCCTCCCCATAGTACACCTATCTACAAATAAAGAAAAACATAGTTAAAGGCAGGCTGTCAGGACATGTCCTTGTCCAACTCAGTATCAGCTGCAAAACTAACCCAATGAGGAACATTTTCTAAGTCCACATTATTAAATCCTAATGATGAAAACTTTTTAACTTCATTAGTCGGATAATCTGGTTGTAAATGATGTGATTCCAGCGTTTTATTTTTTCGGTTAAATATTGATGTCTGACCAAGTATTGGATGTTGGTGTATTATATGTAGTAAACTGGCATCTAAATGATTTGCTGACAACATCATACCATCACACTTATCTCAACAAACACCATCCGTCCTGTTCTGACTGTTACACTGAATCTTTTCATGAGAGCAAAGATTGGATTCATGGTTTGTAGTTTCATATGAAAGATGTTTCATATTAATAAGCTTCAGTTTACTTAGTTTATATGTGTGTGCGTGTACACTTGGGTGAATGTGAGCATATGCATGCAGTATAGGGGTGGACTGAGCGAGTGTTTATCTCCACCTATGACTTTGTGTCCCAGTTCAACCTTATTGATAAGTGTAACAGCAAAATGAAGCCTTATGTCCCAGGCCCAAACAAGACTGTCAATATTCATTTGTTATAATGTAACCTACACATTTGTTTCCCCAACAAACAAGCTAAATTATACTATCTTTTGCACTTTTGCACATTTAAAAAAAATGACTAATGCGGCCTCTACTATTGAAATGTTATGTGCAGTGGTGTAGTGGTCACCCAAGAAGTGGGTATACTCCTATTTTTATTTTATTTTTGCCTTTTGGGAAAAAAAAAAAAGAAAAGTATCTCAGAAAATGCTGTTTGAGAAAAAGTGACATGTAAGACTACTCTATTTAGTTTTCCTTCATCAGTATGTTTGCTCATTGTCACATAGTTTCCACTCTTCTGTTTCAGGGAGGAAGAGTTATGAAGTGACTAAAACCAATACTGGCACACAGATTAGTGAGACACAGGCTCATAGACATATATTTTTTATTCTATCTATGTTCAGACTAAAGTTAACACAGCTGACAGCTAACTGCACCAATGTAGCATAGATAACCATGGCTGAGCTGTTGGGTGATGTTGCTACATGTGTAGGGATGCTTGTAATTGTAAAAGTAACATTACAGGGGGTTTAGAAGTGGGTATACTCAATGCTGACTGAAAAAGAAGTGGGTATACTCTGTATACCTGTGTATACCCTGGACTACACCACTGGTTATGTGTAATGCTAAAATTCCTGTAGAGACAAAGTCCTATTCTGGAGGAGTCACAGCAGAGTCAGGAAAGCCTTCTGCACCTGCAGCTGTCTGTATTTCCATCCCAGGCAGCACAAGAAGTGTGAAAAGGCTCGCTATAGGGCTCACTGAGTGCAAATTACAATATTTGAAAGAAGGACATGAACTCAAGATGAAAATCCTTCATGTCGAGTTCTCTCAAAGAGCTGTAGAGACACGATTCAGCAGCAAGATATCAGTGTTCTTTGTAACTATGCCCCTGTTGACCTTGTGCCTTTGTGAATTAGGATTGTTGCAAAGCTGTTGCTATTCAGACAAAGTTTATTCAACAATGAACCATCTTCAACTGTTCCCTTCATCCTCGCTTTTGTCAAAATATGATACATTTAGTGTTTTCTACGTTATGTAATAGCTAAAGCAAAACAGATCACTTAAAACATTCTTTTTTTTTTTCTTTTTCTTCTCATTTTATATCTGAAAAGTGCGGCAAAGCTGTTTCTGTAAGTGTGTCCAGTTTTGTCATTGCAGCCTCTGCCTTGGGAACATGTGGGTATGTGTAACACAGCCATGCTCTCTGAGGTAATTATGAAGCAGCAGCTTCTTGGTTCAAAGCATGGTGCATTTCTGAGACATTGCACAATTCATCCAAGTGCCAAATGTGCTTTACTACCTCAGGTCAGATGCTCAGGTCTGACTGAATACAGATAGTGTAAGCAACCAAGTAGGATTCCACTGTGTTCTCCTGCATCAAATAAGCACACAAAGATGAGTTTTAAAAAATAATTGAGTGATGTGTTGTGCTGCTCCAACAGTGCTGGAGAACTACATAGTGGGAAAAGAAGACACCCTGTTTGTTGACTGACAACCAGTTTGTATTATTCCTGTACAACTCAGCATCTCCCTCTGAAGGACACTTAATAGGAATATGACATCCATCAATGTAGCCAGGGGAAGTTCCTAAATTAATCTTGTAGGTTGTCTGATCCACAGTATCTAGAAACTTGATGAAATCCTTTCTCACTTCTTATATTGCTTTCCAGACTTTGTGAATCCCCCCTCCCTGAGTCACATGGAAGTTTAGTTTGAGGCAAACAAATGATTTCAGCTGCAGTGTCTTTGTACATATGAAAACAATCACAAAAAAATGCTTTCATTTCCTGCACTTCTAAGCTCAGTTCAGGGTTACAGGGAAGCTGGAGGCCATCCCAAAAATTAGCAGACAAACAGCAGGGAACACCTTGAACAGGTCTCCAGTTTATCACAGATTCACAAACATACAGTACGTGCATGAAATTTATTGAGTGTTTGCTTTTGTCTCCCAGGGTTTCTGGGCTCTCCCTTAGCGACAGGATGAGAACCATCATCTTGGAAGTGGACAGAGAGATCTCCTGCTCCTGTTTAGGAGAGGAGCCAGAGGAGGTGGCTTGAGCCTCTGATTAGTATGCCTCTGGACACCTCCCCAGTGAGGTGTTCCATGTACGTCCAAGTGGGAGGGGGCCCTGAAAAAGACCTGAGACACTTTGGAAGGACTATGCCTCGTAGCTGGCTTAGAAACACTTTGGAATCACCCTGATCTGACCTCACATGGAAAATGGATGACTGGATGGAATGAAGTAAGGAGAATAATTGCAGCCACAACTTAAGGCTTTCAGGATCACTTCATACAAATCACAACCTTATTATAGTGTTAAAGGTTACACTGCACTGACATGCAGTGCCATGAAATAAGTAAATCACTTTCCCATTAAAGAGTATGTCTTATGGCTGGTATTGTAGCCGATGGCTACATTTCACATATAAAAACCTGCAGATGAAGGTTTTAATGCACATCTTCCATTGTGAAAATGAGATTTTTGTGAGCGTAAAATGTAGAGGGGTCTGTGCCATCACCGCTCAACTTCTTGGAAAAAAGTGGAAAATATAAATGAACTGTTTCATGTTTAGACACATTTGTTTTTCTAATGACTGAATGTGATTTTTTGCCCAAATATTACATAGTATTATAAAAATTTAAGGAAATAGTCACATTTCCAATTTAATAGGTAAAAGTCCACATTAGCAGGTCAGGCTAATTTGATGGAACTTGCCAAAGTGAAACCAAGTATTGTTTTTGCTTTGGTCGCTCTACTTTGTGCTTGCTATTAAAGTTTCTTCACTGTTTATACAAACAACCCAGTCAATCACATGTATTATCAACATCATTGATGAGGAAAAGTTTCTGGTTGGTTATTAAAACGTACTTGATCAAGGTCAGACATAAAATTACGGGCCAGTTCCAGAGAACACTTGGCTTAAGGTTACTCCCAGACTTTACCTGTTAAAACTGATTTAATTTAAAGTCTCTTGCGGAGACTTGTCACACAGGCAGGGTTAGACTTGTCAACCCTGACTTGTCAAAGAGCAGACGGGGAATGTAGCGCTGAAACACAAACTTTATTACAGAGAAGGGAGTGATCCAGGGAGCTGATAGGACTGCAGGAAGGCAGACAGGTGAATGGGTGTTAGGAGTGCTGATGGATACAGGTGTGGCGTGTGACTGGTTGAAGAGGTTGTGCCATAAAGTTGTGGATTGCAAAGGGATCAGACTGGACTCTCTCGGAAGACAAGTAAAACGTTCAACACGAAGCCAGCACTTAGACAAATTCAAAATAATAATAGAGACCAGATGTCACTAGTTTGTAGTTAACGATCTGGCGTTGAATGCTGGATGGACTCTGACAGATATACTGCTGGTGTGAAGGGTTGATGAATGACATCTGTGACTTTGGAGTCTGAAAGAAAACCACGCCCACACACACACACACACACACCCATAGTCTGAAGACCCATGACAAGACTTAGCTTTAATAAATCCTTGTTTTGTCTCATTCTGGATTAAACTAAACCAGGGATGAGTCAAGATAATCTAAGATTAAGTTTATATCTGAACTTATCCTTCAAATAAGAATGTTTAACTTCTGCTTAGAAATGTTTGCTGGCGAGTATGAACTGTTTGAATTGTGAATACCGACATCCAAAGGCCTTCTTGCAGACAGGAAAAATACACAGATTTTCTTTTTTATTTAATAACTTTTCAAGACAACGTTTATATGTACAAGGGTAAGGCTTTAGAGCTAATTTCTGTGCTTGAATAATTACCCAGATGGACCTGGGCTCAGAGCTGTTTGCACAATGCAGCATATCAGTTGGATATGGGGGGTATTGTCGAGAGGTGATGGTGATGTGGTTGCAGGAATGGAAAAAAAAAACATTGAATAACTCAAATAACTATTTTAAAATAATAATATATACTAAAGATTATTTTATAAAGAAAATAAATATATTTTTTGCATAATTAACCCACCATTTATGCCTACAGGTTCAGCTTTTTTCAATTTTTTTTTTGTACCCAAAGGTAGATCAAACATTTTGACACACAAGTCGCAGAAGCAACATGAAACACACAATAGAAAACAGACAAAAGTTTTAGAGTGTTCCAGGTTCCTACAGTAAAGCATAAAAAAGCATTACAGTCATAAAAGGGGTGAGGTAGCATCCTTTAAAATCAAATAAAAAACTTACAAAATGACTATATCTTGATTAAACCAGGGTGGAAAATAAAATAAATAAGGTGAAGAAAAAAACAAATGGGTGCATAAATAAATAGATATTATGTTTGTAAGAAAATGCTACATTTTGTTCAACTTGGCAATAGCAGCATGAAAAAAAAGCTGTTATAGTTTATTCTGCACCTTGGGATGACGAAAGGAAGGGAAAAACCTGACATTTACAGGGTGAAAATCATGTTTTAGGGCAGATTTAATGATCCTCTGCAACTGTTTAGCATACTGAAATTCTGGATGAAGCCGAGGCTTACCATTCCGATGACAACCACTTAACTTCTTTTGAGGAAGTTTTATCTTTCAGAGAAGTGTGACCCTACCAAGACTCCAAAGAAGAAAACAAAAGGGATTGGCTAAAAGCATGTTAGAACATGATAATCACTGTTTGGTCAATGTCAAAATGAAACAGTCTCTTCAAACACCAGAAATGCCAACAGACTTTTTAAACGCTACTTCACAATTGACCTCAAAGTTAGCTGTTGGATCAATCACTAATAACCTGCACTGTGTAAATATGTATCATCAGGTTAACCATCTAGAGGTTGCTGGTTCTTCTCATCCCAACAGGAATTCATTGGTTCATCTGTCTTGTTTTGCCACGATGGTTCACCATCAGTCTTAAACCACTCTGATTTCTTCCTCTTTCTGTTTTTCAAATGTTACTTTTACTTTCTTCTTAAACATCCATAGGTGTAATTTAATAGAAGTGATGTCATGACATAAATGGTTATTAATGACTAACTTGAAGTTGCTGCGGTTACATTTTCATGAGTTGTATTCACAGCAAACTGTTACGTAGTTTGGCACATGTTTGAGGAAAGTCCTTTAATAAATGCTTTTGTATTACTTCTTTTGACAATAAGCAACCTTAGACCAAGATGAAGAAAGTAACTTCACTGTACTAGTTTAACTCCTATAGATTAAAGCCTAGTCCTGGTATACTCTAAGCCAGGGGTGTCAAACTCCAGTCCTCGAGGGCCGGCAGGTTTTTGTTGTTTTCCTCTACCAACACAGCTGATTCAAATCTCATGGATCCAGAAGCTTCTTGTCAGCCAATTTATCAATTTCGATCAGGTGTGTCGTGGCATGGTGACAACAAAAACCTGCAGGATACCGGCCCTCGAGGACTGGAGTTTGACACCTGTACTCTAAGCCATATTACTGAAACAGCCCCAGATGTTTATAGTCAGAAACATGTCAGAGTTTACATTTAAACTGATCCTATATTAACACATTACAAAAAATTATCCCAATCTTGAGTCTCTGGATGCTGATTCCCACTTTTCAAATATATTTTCAAATTTATATATTTATGAATACCTTACCCTACCAGAAGACCAATAATTGGGTAATTATGCTAGTGACAGGAAGAACAAATGAAGGTTTACTCTTCATCAGCACAGATTAGTTTGTGCTACATTACTATTAATGCTGCACTACTTTGCATGTAGTCTTTGCACCATTAAAACCACCTGAAGCTCTGCTCAGATCTGATGGCAAAAACGGTACTATGATATATCAGATCATTTGAGAAAGGTTTTGGGGAATATTGATCTGAACACTTCCTGAACGGCTGGAACATTCCTGGATGTGAACACAGCAGGGACACATCTCGTGGCAATGTGTATTAATGGCATGTCACTGGGGGCACTTTTTCATGTGTCATTTATATGAATTTGAAGCATTTTTTGTTTTATTTTAATGTTGACCAAACAAAGGGTGGGTATGCCTCTCTTTTAAAGCTTGCATGCTAAAAGCAAGCAGCATGACTTGGTCTATGATCACAACACTTTTTCATAAGACCATAGTGAACTGAGAAATTTACATTTTATCTGTAATATGCACCATGCACCAGGTTCTCCAGCTGGTTTAAAGGTGTGTTCATTTTCAAATGTACATTTTCTTTTTGGATCAGAAGATTTAGGTTTTCACTTTTATTGTCCTTGATGATGATTTTGTTGTGGTGGAGAACTGGACCAGAGGGGATTTTTCCTTTTGATTTAGTATAGCACCCCTCCATTGGCTGCCTGTAGATTTCAGAGTTCATCTTTTATTCCTTTTTAAATCCTAAAATAGTTTTGTCTCTCTGTACTTGTCTGAGCTGTTCTCCCTATTCGCCAGCTCAGCGCCCCACATCAGCTGATCAGCTCCTTTAGGAGTACTGATGTCTATAGGCGGAAGCTCAGAGAGGACAGTCTTTGTAGTCGCTGCACCTAAAGCACTGCAATTCTTTACTGCTGCAAATTAGAGAAGCTCCATCATTGTCTAATTTTAAAATCCATTATTATGTCCTGACCTTCGACCCCACATAAAACTCCTGATGTATTGCTTTTCTTGTTCTTTTCACTGGTTCCATTACCTTGAATTGTGCTTTCGTTGTATTTCAGCATGTGTTTTGAAGTTTTAGTTGTTTAAAAAATACTTTTTTTTTTTTTTTGTTTAGCACTTTCTTTTAGCTGTTGTGTTAAAGTGCTTCACATTTATAGTTGAGTTTATTCCATAGAAAGTCAGTGTCAATTCTACGATCTTCGTTTGGCTCATATGCCAAGAACAAAAGCCATGACCTTAATTGACTTAACAATGACTAGACTCTCCCAACTGTGCACTGGTTTCTGACACTCAATAGGACTTTGGAACAAAGAAAGAGAAAAACCTTCAAGAAGATGGACTGGTGAAGTCAGAACACTGCCTCTGGAAAACACTTTGGTGTCACAGGGAGTTGTAAGAAATATATCTTTCATTATGAAAAGGAATCCAAATATATGATTTACATAATAACCCTCTTTTTAACCTCATTTATTTTCTTATGAATAGCTTGAGGATTGTGGTCATCGGGTAATGAACAGTGTAATTGGCTTCATGAGTAATCTGTGAAAAGAAGAAAATTAAATACTAAATCGGTGCGACTATAAAACACTAATATGTGAGAACTGCTGTAAAGTAAGTGACAGTGTCATTTAAATTCAAAGGCCAACTGTGTATCAGTCAAACATATCAAAGTTCATGTTCATTCTCAGCTCTGCTTTATAATGAATTCTTAAAAGCACAAGATAAATACATTTCAGCCTCATTAAAATGAAGGAATAAAAGGTTTAACTTGCTTGTGTGAAACTGATTTACATCTTCCTGCTGATGAGTATCCACAGTCCTTTTATATTTAATTGGCAATTTTATTATAAATGCTAGAAATAGATTCCTATGTGTTCATGAGCCCAGCTGTCACAATCAGCCCTGCTTCCTTCTGCTTTGCTGTTAAGCCACACCCCTCATTAGTAAAATATCCTCACCTGCCAGTGCCACCAGTTTATCATCACCTACTAGTTCAGCCTGTATATGTGCAGCTTCCACCACTCACTCATTGTTAGATTGTTATTGCCTTCATGCCTGACCTTCCAGCACTTTTTCTGGACCTGCCAGCCACAGACCTGATCTGCCCCGACCATACCACCTCTTGTCTTGCCGTTGGAACCTGCACCACACTGTCTACTGGATTTCTGTCCTGGAGGATCACCACCTGTCCATTCTGTGTTCATAAGACTAGGAACTGTCTTCCCCTGACAAAATCTCTGGTGCTGCCTTTGGGTCCATTCCTTACCCATTACACCCAGTACAGGTTAGTACAGGTTGTTAAGGTCTATCTGATGTATTTTAATTGGTCAGATTTGGCCATGAAGCTGCTCTCCACCAGTGCATTGGGACCAGAACTTCATCAAAACGTATGATTGTTTTTAAAGTTTTGCAAGCAAAAGCGTTGTTGTTTTTTTGACTTTGCAACAAATGGGGATGTCATACAGGTCAAAATAAGTCTTCAAATGATCAAGTTAATCCCACTAGAGAGCACATCTCTGCCATTGCATGTTCCTCACCTTGTATAATTAACCCTTTAAAGACCGCACCCATTAAAAAATGGTAAAAGTTCAATTATTTGAACATATGGTGTTGAATAAAGGTGTTCAACACCATACAAAAGATGACACACATTTTAGGGATATTCACAATTTATGACAATGCAACATGTCAAAATTTCATCCATCCATCTTCTGCTGCTTATTCAGCGTCTGTTGTGGGGGCAGCAGCGTGAGTAGGAAAGCCCAAACTTCCTTCAAGTTGGAAAAATTCGTATAATGTAATCTTTTGCTTTCTGATGTTCATTGAGGGGCAGAAGACAAAAACCACATTGTGTTTAACAGAATTTTGAACAATGTTTTAACCAATAAGCAATACCAAATTTGTCAGAAACTGTATATATCATCTGTTTCACACTGGGCCCTTCTGGGTTAAGTTGTTCTTTAAGGGTTTATGTGTGATGCACAGAGTTGCAGGACAGTAAAGTTACAAAATATTACAATCTGGCTAAAATATAACTTAGGGAATTATGCTTTGAGACATGAAAAATGGCTATATATGAATCTACCCTGTAGGAATTAGTAAAGGGATTGAAAAAGGTCAGTTGCCTCTGATAATAATTAGAATTAGAAAAGCCTTTGCCATTGTACCAAATATACAAGATTGAGCAGCATTTTCCTTGTGGAAACCAGTAGAGCATTACACAACTAAATGGAATAAAAAAAAAAAAAATAAAAAAAAAACACATATTATGAAAACAAAATGTAATATAGAAACACAATATATAAAACACTATCTAAAAAAATTTGACCACTGAGAAGGGGTCAAAATAACTGGATTGGAAAATGTAATCATTTGTAATTAAATACAACTTGATTAATCAGAGGGTAACCAAATGTAAGCTAATTTCTTGGCATGATTTTGTCATTGGCTGGAGAGAAGCAGAAAAATGTAATGATTCCTTAGTGCAGATACCAAAATAAGATGCCAGGTTTTTTTTTTTTTTTTTTTTTTTTTTTGGACCAAAGTGAGCTGTGTTATGTTTATGTATTTATTTAAAAACAGGAAAGAAACTTTAACTGTAGAGACAGGGACATAGAGCTTTACATGTAAATCAATGCATATAAAATGTTATACTCTTTGGTTCCCAAGTGCAGGTGCATGATTCTGTCTGCTGTAGTTTGAACCTTCATTTTCCAAAGATATTTTCCCTATGTGGCCAACAGAATTGCTTGGTGAAAGTGAGGCTTATCAAGAACCAATCTAAATGCTGAAGCTGCCATTATACTGAGGCCAATACATTGTGATGACTGACTTGATCCTCAGCCATGTGTCCTTTTGACGCCTCAAACCAAAAAGTGGCACAAAATCAGACTGAAAGACACATACTCAAATATATGTGAAAGGTTTCTTGTCCTCCATCATGCCCTTTCTTTGTAAATCCTGTCTGTAATTTCTTGCTTCTACAGAGAGGTGTCAAATAAAGTCTGAACTTTGTCTTGCACTGAGAGGACATCCTGAGAATTAGACACAGCTGTGTGTGATAGGAAAATATCATTTTCAGCCATTTTCCAGTGTGTCAGGTGGCCGGGGCATGTTAAAGAATAAAAATAAATAAAATAAAAACAAGTAAAATGAACAGTCCTGCGAGTTACGATGGTCTTTTGAAAATCAGGGGAGCAGAGTCAGCCACACTGAACCATATAATGGTAAAAACCGGTTTCTTAAAAACAGAGCTAAAAGATTAAAATATTAAAACCTTATCCTCCAACCCAGTCCTCCAGAATGTCCACTGTGGTCCTCCTCTCTGTGGCCATTTGCCCATTCTCACAGTCTTCCGTCCTGCGGCACCACGTTCCATGACCTGCAGCCAGGAGCAAATACGGCAGTCCACAATTCCTAAGGGGGGGAACTTTCCTGCCTGGCCTTGCAGCCAGCCTCTCTCTCTAGATTCTAAACTTGGCCATAATACTCACCTTTGGTCCTGGGCCAGGAATATCCGGAGGCCCAGGACTGTGTAGCTGCCCCATAGGATCCAGATTGGCTGCTGCACTTCAGGCTCCTGCCCTCGCACCGCCAAGCCATGGTGGGATCCATCCTGACTGCTCCCTCTTCAGCAGTCCCTTCGTCATCCTCATCCTCATCTTCTTCTGCTTCCTCCCCCATCATTTAGGAGCATTTGTTACTTTCTCCTTTCATTCTCTTCCTTCTTTCTCTGGTCACACATGTTGCTCCACTTTAAATGCATACCACTGGGACACTCAGTGGTGTTCTTATTTAACAATTAATGTTGAAGTTGATGAGCCTCCGGGGGGGATTAGTAGCACAGCAATCACAGGTTAAAGCAATAAAAACAGTGACAAATAAAAACCATGCACAGGTCTTCGAGCTTCTTGGCCAGAAAAATTGGCTTCAAAATGTGTACGAAGTAGTTCAAACTTAGTATGATTTAATAATACACTGCTGTGCTGAATGCATGCACTTAGGTTTGTACATTTTTATGGTGCTCTCAACTCCAAAGTTGGGAATAGAAATGTGTAGTACCTTCATTATCTTTTATTCAGGGACTGAAAGGGGGTGGGGTGATTAAAACTTGATAAAAAGTCAGAATTTTTATTTCTCATGAGTGTGTGTGTTTACACAGCAATGAGATAATGACGTGAGAATATAGTATCAGAAGTCTCGATGCACATGTCTATTTCTGTGTCCAAATCTGGATCACCCCTCATATGCTACTAGAAAATTTCTTCTGTTAAATGATTTTATATGTGTAACACGTGTTTATCCCTTAAGCTAGGAGTCTTTTTAGTTCACAGGTCAGTCGCTTTATGAGTAAAAAAGAACATTTAAAAAAAATAAAATAAAAAAAAAAAGTGCAAAAACCGGAATGAAAAAAGTGCAAAAGCGGTCACAGCTAAAAGCACAACTCTAAAAGAGTGCCAGAGAACTATAACATGAGATAGCTTCAAAAGATGGAAATAAGTCTGGCTCCTTAGAAGGGAAATCTAAAGAAATGAGAAGTAACTCAAGACTTTTTCAAAGGTCATCTTTGCTTTTACTACATTGTTTCCAGTGTCATTTACAATGGTATTCTTTATGAATGTATGCAGAAATAAAGTAATCAATCAAAGTAAGCAGAGACTTTCCACCAGCTGAAAAACTAAACTCCTTACTGTTTGCCGTTATTGATTATTCCCCGAGGTTTCAAACCATTAAATACACTTTGTAAAATTAATGTATCAAATGCACATGAAGATAGAGTAAAATACAAGAGGCTGCACCTACAAACCTCTTTTTTGTCATTTTTAAAGATGTTCTAATCACTACTTTCGAGTAAAAAATTTTATTCATGTGGTTTACATGTTCTCAGACTTTGGTGTTAGCAGGTGTCAAAACAAACACACATGTCCTGAAAATGATAAAACTGTCATGTGACAAATGTGCATTGTTGATTTCCAGAGTAAAAAGACACAAGATGTGACTTTGAAGTCCAAAAATGGACTAAAAAGCCTGTCACTTTAATGGCTTTAAACGGACTAAAAGCCATTAAAGTAGCATGCATTTATTGGGAAGCATATGTGTCGTATTTCAAGGCAGAACTGAACAGATGAGCTGTGCAGAAAGTGCACATTAATGTAGGCTTCTTTAATGCATTTGGACCAGAAATCCTGTATTTCTGTAGGCTATATTTTACTTCTGTGCTGAAAGCTTGCATGACTGCCAGGTGATTTACACAAAATGAAGTGACAAATAAAGACAAGTCATGGTAGAAAATGTATGAAGGCGATTGCTTTTGTATAAAAAAGAAAAAAACTGTGAAAAGCATAAACCACAGACAGTTATATAGCTGCCTGTCTTTGTGGATATTGTTTTAGTGACATTTTTGTTATCATGTTCTATGGGCCTGGCATGTCTACAAATTTATATTTGACAGGGAAGAAAATGTACACAAGATCCCATCAATGTCACGTTAGACCCCTGGCTGTATATATCATTGTCACAAAGGCACGTTGGGATCGTGTAAAACATGTGGTTTCATATACACAATCCAAAAAAAAAACAAACAAAACCCACTAATCATAAATCATGAGCCTATCTGGGACCAATGATTGATTTCATCATCGTGAATAAAAGGCAGAATCCGCCTTGTCTCTTTTCCTCACAACGCCGGCACGTCTTCCTGCTGTGCTCACTCTGCCAATCCTGTGAAGCTACAGAGTAGACAGCAGCAGGGAGCGTGCATGTGTATGTTGCTGTTTTTCCTGTGTGTATGTCACTGGGAGTAATGAAGCAGGGGATGAGTCTGACATGAAGTCTATCAGAGGGTCTCAGTTTGGATTAATCCTGACGTAACCCAATCTATATGAACTATGCATCTCATGCGCATAAGCAGTAACAATATGAGTGCACCTTTCGTACGTGCACAAAAGCTTTTTGCATCTCATATGTTGACATGGAATTAATTGAAGAGGCCGCTTTCAATTAATACTTTCAGTCTGTGGTGGAGAGCTGCTAACCTGTCAATGCTTCCAACTACAACTGCTGTTAATCACCAGTCCAAATGGTGGGCGAAGTTTATCTAGTTCCTTCAGAGTGGGTTGCAAAGGTCTTCAAGTGGCTGTCAGTGATAGGTAGTACTGCAGTGGTTGTAAATACAGTGTAAGATCTGCCGTTTGTCTGCTGGAATAGATGTCAGTACATTTTATTGGCATGTCTGTTAAGGTAGTGGAGGGAGGTTCACACTGGGTGACAATTGTATGCGCTGAAAGAAACTGACGTAAAAGAAATGTTTCATAAAATTAATGGAACCAGCTCACTATACTCCCCCTTATTTTAAAGTGGGACTTTAACATGTTAATTACAAATAATTTACAAAAAAATGAATGCATTTCATTGCAGAAAGTTTGGCAGTACACAATTTTCTGGTACACTAAAATCACTGATGCACATATTGTAGACTTCTGCAAAAGAAAAAGTTGGGTGCGTAAAGTGAAAGTATAGTATAGTTCACTCTTTTTTGTTAGTGGAAGCAGCTGCTATGTAAACACCTTCCCGGTCCTAAAGAAAATACAAGAAGCTGCATCCTACAGTCGGAGCAGAAGGTGATCACTGCTGCTGTATGACTAGGCTGAAGCCACAACACTGTCCAGTTAACTGTCAGATATTAATTTCTACTAGTGACCAAAGGTGTTGAATGTTACCTGTCCATGAGAAAATATTCCTAAATAAATGCAGTATGAGTTCAAAGTTTGAACATGCTTTCCCATTAAATTTAACAGGTAAGTTTGTCCAAACTTTGGGCTGGTAGTCTGTTTTTAGCCTATATTAAATCACATTACCTTTGTCTTATTTGAAAAGTATATGCATTTTACAGTCCAGAAAGAGATTTTTCTGTGTGTGTGTGTGTGTGTTTCATATAAACAACTTATCCTATAATTCCCATTTTCCTGTCTTGCTGTCTTTCGACTTTGCAACTCTTTTCACGTGCGTTGACATTTTCCAGTAGTGCTTGATTTATATCTAACCTTTGATATTGTCGCTGGGTGTCCCAGAGCCTAAGGCCTAATTAAAACAAACTTCACAGGAACTCCAAACCTCTCTCTAAGTTACATTTTACTCTCTTTTTGTCCACACTACTTGTTCTTTCTTAAATCATTCATCTTGACTCAGTCTTTCCCTTATTTATGATCACTGTTTTTGTTCAATGCTGAGCTTTTATCTTTGATTTTTAGTCCATTACTAACACCGGAATTTGTCTTTTTCTGTTTTCAAATCCAGATTTTATTTCTATTTGGGTAGCAGTCGCTGGAAAACCTCATAACTTCATTTTTATGTTATTGCTCATTTCATCAGTTGCTACACAGTATGCTGCTTTCAGAGATGACATTAAGAATTCACATTTGTTCATTTCTGCAAGAGAGCCAAATACTGAAGCACAGAATATCTATAAAGAGCAAGAAAAATAATGGCTGAGTTAATTAAATCTGATGTTGTATCCATACATCTTTTAAAAGTGCAAGAGGATTGGGGATAACAAAGAAGAACAAATACTATGTAAATAAACATAGTATTTTTACTTCTGTTACTTTTTACCCTCCATTTTTATTTGTTTTGGTGATAAAATATCCGTCAACCAACCGTTTCATTCAGAATCTACTGTTTGAACCTTGTCAGTCCTTACTTAATGTTGATACCAAATCATTACACGCAGTTTAGCCATAACTTTAGCAAACCTTTGTTTATTGGCAACCTATAACAAAGGCTTATGTGGCATTTGTCTTGCATCTTGTCTCTTATGAGCGGTCTCCAGCCAGTAAAGCCAGTTTTTTTCATAAGGAGACTGAACTTTTATTATTTTAAATTTTGCTTCTTCAGATGCAGCACCTTTCTACTTCCCAGGCTCTGGTTTCTGCTGCTGATGTTAAAGCTGGCATACTGATGATGATTACAAGGACAACCCAGAACAGTAACGCAAAGCAGTACAACATTTATTGCACTTCACCAACAGATGTCTCTTGTTCCTTTAAAAGCTGTGTTCCAACATTTGACCAGTGGATGTCTGCTCAATGGGAGGAAATTCATTTTACTCCAACCTCCAAACAGGGTCCATAGATGAGATCATAACTATGTGTATACATTTGTGACTGAATGCAAACATTAACTGAGCAATGTTAAATTTAGCCGCAGTTCAACAGAGAGACGGTTTTACAAAAGTTGAACAAAAATCTTAAATGAGGCATAAAAGGTTCAGTGTGAATCACTCTTTATCAATTACATCACAAATTTTTAACTTAAAAGTGTTTGTGTAAAAGAAACGACAAGGTTCAATTAAATAAAGATATTTATTTTAAAAAAAGTATTTATTTATAAGTCAATAACAGGGGAAAGAGTGTGTGTGTGTGTGTGCGTGTGTGTGTGTGTGTGTGTGTGTGTGTAGGGAATAAAATGAAACAATGCAACTATGATAAAATAAATAAGTGAAAGACTAAAATTATTTTTCTATTAATGCCATTTGTGTGTATATATATATATATATATATATATATATATATATATATATATTTATATATATAACACAATATAATTCCCTCTTTATTTATTATTTTCCATTTTTGTGGTGCTCTTATTATTCTATACATTTTTTCAAGATGTCAAAACAGTTTTTAACAGATTCCTATTTTAGACTCATCATTTCAGAAGAGTATGTGTGTTTCTGTAGGACTGGAACATATTTTTTTAATCAAATTAAATTTGGTTTAATTCCATCACAATGTTATCATAGGACGTTGATAAGGTGGTGGCCAGCTACATTTCCCAGAACAACCAGAAGAGGGCAACTTGCTGGCTCTGAGCTGAGACGTACAGGGTGAGCAGGTCTTCCTCCACCAAGTCCTAACCTGCTGTTCCCCACTCAGCTTCCTTCTGTTAAATAATGCATGCAAACTGCTGACCTTCCTGACTTCACCTGACAGCAATGCTGCTGTATCGAGCGATCGCTTGTACTTACACCTGGCATAGTGAAAGAAGGTCAGCAAGTATGGCAGCAGACATGTAAATGTGTAGACATACGGTGTCACTGAGAAAACAAGGCATGTAAGAGATACACATCTTGTGCTGATTCAAACAACTGCCTCGAAGAAGTCCTTAATTTCCAGTACACCAGTAGTAAATACAATCCTGTCAAATATCAATGTATATGTAAAAATACTGTTACATGTACCACTATGTGTTGGTTGAAGTATAGCAAAACTTCTGTTTTAAATAATTTAATATTTCCAGTTTATATTTAATATATTAATTATTCCTATGTTGAAACAATTCTTCTTGGCTAATAAGTCTAATACCATTTGAAAGCCTGAAATGTTGTCACATTTGTTAGAAAAGTGCGTTTGTTGGATGAGCAGTAGAGTCGCATATGCAGGTTTGTGACTCTACTGTAGATTTTTCTGCTTTTGCCTGTTATTTTGAGCTTCTGATACCAACGTTGCTGATTATCTGGTGCCTGAGCACATGTGAGCAGTGACCCTGCTACGACAGTTAGCTGGAGTTGTAGGGTCAAAGTATGAAGCAGATGTGGAGAACACTGATGAATGCAGCACTGATAGGGTAAGAGGTTTTAGTGGAGGTAGTATGATGGTGTGGGATGGCATTTGTCTTTTGAGAGATGAGTGTGTGCCGCCTGTGGCAATCTTATATCTCGAAAATCTGGAACCAACTTCAAGATACCAGAAAGAGCTAAGTATGTCCGAAACCTGTCTATTAAAATAATAACTTGCTGTAATTGCCATTATGCCTTGTTTCTTCAGACTTAACTAATCTTATCCACAAAACAAGACTCAAGAGCAGACTGTTTTGGCAAGTTATTCATATGGAAAACTCATCCACTCTGCCCTGGTGCTCACCACACAAATGCAATTCCCTTCCAAATGGAGCCAAAATAAAAAGGTTTTCTGATTATTTACGCTTTTTAAAAGGCATTGTTACATCAAATAAATAGTCCACCAAATATAAAAGTCCTTACTTGTTGGGCTAAATGTCATCTCCCCAGCCCACTCCAGACCATCATGTTCCTATAAACAGCTTCAGTGTTTGAAAAATTTGCAATGGCTTTCCTGGTCAAGGTCATACGGAAGTGTAGAGATGTCATCCTCAAAAAAAGGGTTTGGGCCTTATCACGTTATAACATGATAGTTTTATTGTAAAAACGTGAAATGTACGTTATAACATGATAAGTTTATTGTAAAAATGTATAACCACATGAACGCTGGAGGGATTATATCTCTCGGCCGGCCTGGGAGCACCTTGGGATCCCCCCCCCCTATCTAAAACTATCACGTCATAACTTGATAAGGCCCAAACTGTTGTTTTTTTTTTTTATTAGGATGACAGCTCTAAGCTTCCGTAAGGTCATGCCAAAACCAGGCTGTAAATGGTTCCATTCCCTCCAACTGGGTTATTCATGAGGATTCTTTGAAAGTTCTCAAACAAGTTTCTTCACATCATTTAAAATGTTGAACTTATGCAATGTACTTAAGAAAGTCTGAGCTCTCATGAAAACTCAGATTTCAATTGACAACCTGTGTGCAAGATGTCGAAAGCATTTACAATTTTTCATAGCAAAATCTGGCAACGTTTAAAAGGATCAACACCACGATAAAAACATGTTTACAGAAACAGCCCAAGCTTTCAAAATTGAAAAAGTTCTGGTCCTCCAAGGTGCTTTTATAGCCATATCAATATCCGACTACTTAGAAATGACACACGCTTTAGTCTTCCCAGAGATGCACAACCTCTAATATACTGTATTTCTAGTTTATGCATTTATTGGAAGGTGAGCTCATTTTCAATCATTTTGTGTGTCTGCAAACTTGTGGTGTAATCAAGGTCCAGATAGTCGTCTCTTTCCAGACTCCTTCTTGTCTCCTTCCCTTCTGTGTTTTTCTTGCATCTTCATCTCCTTTGGAATAGTGTGAACTGAGGTTATTACAAGGTGTCATCACCAAGAAGCTATCAGACCTGAACAAAGCTTTCCTGCTTTTATGCAATGTGTGCTTAAGATTATCATAATCATGGAAATGAAAATAGACCTATCCTTCCAATTAAATTTGAAAGCATGTTTAAACATGCCTGCTCTGCTATTTAGACACATGCGTTTTCATATAGACCACATAAAGAAGAGTGTAGGAATTGATCGCCAGTGGAAATCCTTTGTGTGTGAAGTTCTATTCTACTTTCTTGTTTTCTTTTGAGGTAGTCTCACACAAACACACAATAATTTCCCAAATTTGTCTCCACATGTCAAAAAGGTAATATATTTCCACATACACCATAATTCAGGCAAAGTCACCCAACAAGAAATTAATGCCAACTTTGTGACTGTGGAAAAACAGATTGTGTAAAAACAATCTTTACGGTCCACTACATTTCTCGTTGGACTTTTCCACCTATAACTTAAGAATTTGCTTTGTCTAAGTGTGGTTGGCTAAGAGAAGTCAGCTACTGTATGGAATGCTATGACACTTTCTCATCCATCATGACCTGCTGCATTGTGTGAAGGTGCTGAAAAATGCCAGTAGGAGGGTTAGGGGTGATGGATACTTAGAGAATCTAGAGGAGTCAGAAAAGAGAGGCGACAATCTGTGCTTTCTGGGACTGTGTCATAGTGCACCACGAGGTATAATGGCAAGAGCTCAGGGAGCCCGTTGAGAGGCTACAGAAAGACCTCCTGCTCAAGGGCAAGAGGGGGATGTCAGTGCATAGCGGCTGGCTTAACCCAATGTCTCCTCTTCTTGTAAATGCATAGTCCTACCAAGCTCATTTAACAGCTGCATTCTAAAAACAGCACTGGAACACATTGTTATCCAGCACACACACAAGCTGACACAGGCACATACAAACACCTTCCTGCATGAACAAGCATTTGCATGCACAGAGAAACATATGCTTTCAGGCATACACAACCTATAGTCAGCTTCCCCATCTCTCCATGTGGCCCCTGTTGAAGGAGCACCAAAGGAGTTGTCTGTTCTTCATTGACATTCATAATGGTGTGTGTAAAGCCCTGCTCTCTGGTCCTCCCAAAAAGTCTATTTCAAGCTTACAATTACTCCAGAACTCAGCAGCACGAGTTCTGACAAGGACCGGAGGGCGGGAACAGATTACGTGATTTAAAATCGCTGCATCGGCTCCCTGTGTTTCTGTTTTAGGATCGATTTTAAGGTTTTTAGTCATTTATAATTGTCCTTATGGTCTTGGGCCTTCTTATTTATCTGACCTCTTTTTAAAATATGAGCCCTTGCGGACCCTGAGGTCCTCTGGTACCGGCTTTTACTTGTTTCTACAGTGAGAACCAAATCTTACGGCAAAACCTCTTTTCATTACTACAGCCTCCGTCTGTGGACAAGCCAGCCAGAAAGCCTCAAGGTTGCAGACTATTGATGTTTTTAAAAAGAGGCTCTAGACCAACTTTTTGTAGTTTTGCTTTTAGATTGTTTCATCCGGTTTTTAGTCTACGCCAATACTATTTTTTATTATTGTTTGATTTTTATTTACCTACTTATTTTTGCCCTTGACGGTCATGGGTGGGCTGACACCCGGTGGGAGAGAAACCCCAGGATATTGTTTCTTTGCAGTGTGCCAAGCCAGATGTTCATTTCTATCTTTATTTATTTACTGTACTTTTGGTTAAGGAGACAGAAGATATGCATCTAGAGTTGTGCTATGCAACATGGGATTTGGAGGTGTGTCTGAACATGTGTCTGAATGATTAGGTCTACCCATTCATTTGTATTCTTAGCTGTTTTTAATGTAAATATGTAAAGCATATTGTAGTGATTAAGGTATGAAAGGTGCTATACAAATAAGATTTATGCTACACAAATTATTTGATTTGAGTTGACTTGATGAAGCTGTCTAACTGCAGACATAGATGCATCATATGCACCAGGAGCAGTCAACAAGTTTGTTAGCCAGTCTTCTGCAACAGACTCTAAAATAGTACATGTACTGCTCCCAGGCAACTTGATATGTTACATATGCTGTCAAGGCTCTCAAATCCTCAAAATTAGTTAATAACCATGTCTTCTGTATTTCCATTTGTTTAATGATTTGCACCATTTCTTTGATTATTTATCACTCTTGCAAATTGTGTTACCACTTTGGGCATCCGAGATTATGTTTGTTTTACTTTTTCTACTGAACTTTATGCTTTTTGTTTCATTTTGTAGGGCTTACTCGTGCCGTCTCTTCTGCCTCTGTGTGTGGAGTTTTGATTAAGATTCATCTGAGACATTTCAATATTTCCCCCTCTCTATCCTGCATCTGTTTAGGCTTGTTTCCTTTCATATATTCTTTTGTCCTGACTGTCTCTTGCCTTTCTGCCTGCTTTTGGGTCCTTCAACATCTTCTTTTGACAGCACAGGCAACATTTTACAGTTAAGCCCAGATTTATTGGTTAAATCTATTTTTTGTAATCCTAACTGATGGAAGCCCCATAGTCATTTATTGATAGATGATATCCCACTTTGAACAACAACATAAAATACAGTGAAAGGTAAAAATCACTTTAAAATAAAGAAATGAGTCAATCCCACCAGACTGGTGGTTGCATCAGTTAAAATTAGCTGGCAGTTAGGCCTAATTTCCCACACATTTTCTGGTATAATTCCTGCTGCATTTTAATTAGCTACGCTTAGGCTGCCCAAAATGTAACCCATGCTGTTAGCTTTTGACATCTTACTTGAGGCAGCTGGAGCTCTCATGTCTAGTCTGCACTTGCAGCCAAAAAACAAATCAACATCAAAAGAGAAAACTTGACCCTCTATCTCTGTGTATATATTTAGGATGCTGCTAATGATCTATGTTGTCACTGATGCATCAAAAATTGAACAAAATTGTGGATCCCTGCTGTAAGAGAATGCATACTGTTGCTTGGTATATATGTGTATATATATGTGTATATATATTTATATATATATGTGTGTGTGTATATATATATATATATACACATATACATAACACATATATATACACATATACATAACACATATATATACACATATACATAACACATATACATAACACAAAGGCATTGATGTTGCTGTTCCTCCTTGCACAAAGGAGGTGGTAGCGGTCCTGCTGCTGGGTTGTTGCCCTCCCATGGCCTTCTCCACGTCTCCTGATGTACTGGCCTGTCTCCTGGTAGCACCTCCATGCTCTGGACAGTATGCTGACAGACACAGCAAACTTTCTTGCCACAGCGCACATTGATGTGCCATCCTGGATGAGCTGCACTACCTGAGCCACTTGTTTGGGTTGTAGACTCTGTCTCATGCTACCACTAGAGTGAAAGCACCCCAGCATCCAAAAGTGACCAAAACATCAGCCAGAAAGCCCCAGAACTGAGAAGTGGTCAGTGGTCACGACCTGCAGAACCACTCCTTTATTGGGTGTGTCTTGCCAATTGCCTATAATTTCCACCTGTTGTCTATTCCATTTGCACAACAGCATGTGGAATTGATTGTCAATCAGTGTTGCTTCCTAAGTGGACATTTCAATTTCACAGAAGTGTGGTTGACTTGGAGTTACATTGTGTTGTTTAAGTGTTCCTTTTATTTTTTTGAGCAGTATACACCGTCTGTAAACACATATGAATTTATAACTACATGGCATTTACAGCTTAAGAAAAAGTATTTCCTTTTTTTTTTTGGTTTAGGGGATAGACTTTGGCGATGGTACTTATGAGTTACCTATTAGTGAGTGTTTGTAACGTGGACTTAATGCCATAGTCGAGACATTACATCCATGTGGATGTCTTTGAATATTATTTGATTACTTCCTTAAAACTTTAAAAGAGCCTTAAAACCATTTTAGATATCTAAGAATGTCACAAAATTTCTAGATTTAATTCAGGGGAAATCAATAATATGTGAAACTGGAATTATGTCACGTTATAACTCAATTGCAGATATCAGTATTGTCAGCTGAAGATAACTGGAATTGAACTGGAAATATCTGTAATAAGAAATCTTATAGGCCTGCATGCAAAAATGAATAAATGTGTCCTGGGAGAAAGGACACTCTTGCTATCTGAGATGTTCGTTTTGACAATGAAGAATAGAATTACAGATGTCTGCAACATTGAGAAAAGTGATTGAAAATTAAAATGGTGTGCAACTCATGCATATTGTGCATCCCTCAGAAACAGCTGAATTATTCGTTTGTTTTGTAATGCAAGACTCTAAAGCAATACTTGTAATCCATAACATATTGAGGATTAATTTCAATAAAGCTTGGCAGATATGAGGGAAATAGGCCTCATTTTCTGGCCCTCTGCACGGAGAAGAAATAAATATTGCAAGCTTAAATTTAGCTTAAAAGGATGGGAACTTCTGTCATCACATGCATTGATTTGTGTATATGAAAGCTCTCAATAAATATTTACTTCCCCTATTGTTTTTTGTCAAAGCCATGCGTCACAAAGTTTGATCCTTTAGTTTTACGGTCTTGAGTTATTTGAAAACTGTCAGCATGACCACTTTAACAAATTATATTTCGGTTTTAGTAAAATGGGAAGTATCCAAAGTCAAAGACTTGAACAAATCCTATCCCTTAATGGGTCTCTCGGTAATGAATTCTGGTTCCAAATTGCAGTAATTTACATGGTTCAGTAATGATGTTTTACTCAATGACTCTAAACTGTGAAGTTCAACATTCTCAGAGTCCTCTGTGAGACATCACTACAAAAACCAAGAGGCTGAAAGCAATGGTACGTAAGGGTCTTGTGTCATATTTGATCACAGAAGGATCACTTATTCACTCCTCACAACTTCAAAATATACCTATATGTAGCTTTTTTCCAGGATTGCACCATTGGCCATGCAACTTGTTCTTGAGGGGATTCTACCAGGGGTTGAAACTGACATATCTTATGCATCATGTACAGCATGTCACATGGAATATCGAATCAAAGACATTTCTCATGTTCCTCTTCCCTTATTCATGTAGTGAACTCATCTAACCAAAATGTCTAGTACCATTTTCATATCCTTCATTTTTTTTATTACATCACTCTGTAGCATTTTTCTGCTTTGAAATCCCGAGGTGGAAAAAAAAAAAAAACATTAAAAAAAAAAAAAAAAAAGAAAGAAAAAACACCTTTGATGTTCCATTGCTAAACTTCAAAGCGGAGTGCTGCTGTAATTGACCTTGAAGTAATTAGTTACTGAATTGTTGTTCCTGACATCAGTGTTTACAGTATGAGGTCCTGCTGGTTACTTTTAGAGCCATAATGCATGTGACTGTAGTCACATGGACTTTGAAATGAACAGTCTGAGACAAATACTCTTTTATCTCAGCACACATGTTAACTCAAAGGCATATATATCGATATACGCAGTATGGGCATGATGTGTAGGCTAACATAAAATCAGTAAATAGTGTCTGAGATAGTGTGTGTGTGTGTGCTGTTTTGTGTGTATGGACAATGCTTTGAAAGTGCCTTTCCCATTGAACTGGCCTCAGTGTCACTAATGAACCTTCAGGCACAGAGACAGAAATGAGGGCCAAAGACATTATGGGTGTATTGGTGGCTCATGCATGGCCGCAAGTAGCACACAGATTTTGTGTAAGTGAGCGATTGTGTGTCTGTGTGTGAGAGCAAGGAAGCTGCAAGCTGGCGATAGCGCTGGCCTCTGTTGCGTTCCAGCTAATCTACTGAACTGCAAAGCAAAGGGGGGGGGGGGGGGGGGGGGGGGGGGGGTCAAGGAGAGGCCTTGTTCTTTCAGGGTGCAATCTAAAGTGAACTCCCTGGCTGTTTGTACTCCTCTTCCTTTTACTTAATTCCACCAGTGTGAAACAAACCACAGGTGATGTGATGCTAGGAAGGCTGACCTGTAGTTTTTTTTCTATTTGTTTATTTTTAAATGGAGTAAAACTAATGCATGAGTGGTCCATATCAAACTTTTTTAAAGCATATCTACTCTTCAGGGACATCAAACCCCTTTGTATTATCAGAGTTTTGTTCACCTCAAACAGTTCAGAAGGGATGTAACAGTCGAAAAATAATCTAAATATGCATGTAGTTTGATTGGAGAGATTGGTAAAAGAGCACACACATAGCAGGCTAAGGAAGACCATAGAAGGCACTTAAATCTGAATTTAATCCCCTATGATCAGCTGGAAAGCTATTGGTCATGCAACACGCTGTATAAACAAATGGATGAGACTGGGACAAGAAGGGTAAATCAATAGACATTTAAGAAGAATTAAATTAGAAAACAAGACTTATGGTGCACAGCTCTTTTTTTCTGCCAAGCTGTATCTAAGCCCTCTGTCAATGTCAGTCTCTCTATCTCATACACCCATGTCCTAGCTGCCCAATGCTAATGGAAACACACAGTTGTGATTGTATGAATTAATCTCAGACAATTCTGTTTTTTGTATCCAATCCTTAACTCCATTGAAATCACTGGGTATAAAAACTTGTCGTTCTTCTCGCACATGATCATGTTAGCTCCACACGTTCATCCAGGTTGGAAAGTCAAACTCATTCTGTTGGGTGAAGTGATGGAGTTTGTTCGACCATGTGATGAAAATAGCAAAAATAAAAATAACTTCATAACTTCTGAGAAATCTTACTTTTTCTTTCTGAATGTAAAGTGCATGTCATATTAAACACAACATATTGGTTAAAAACATCATATATTTACACATCATTTCATGCAAAACACACATCTTGCATGTTGCACTTTAAAAACAACCCTTTAAACCATTATCTAATGATTTTGTCAAATTCTTAGATTTATCCTTGTCATCATTTTACCAGTGAACACCTTTACCTATTCACCAGAAATTAAAATGACTTAATTTATTTCGCCTCAGTTTTCAAACCAAAAGAATAACCTTGCTTATAACGCAATATCCTTGATTTTCCCATGACACCTTGAAAAGCAGTGGCATCTGCCATAATGGCCATTGCAAAGCATTCAGGCTCAAATAACGACCATCAACCCAAGGTTGAGATCATTCAAGGGCCTCTAGTTTTGCCCACTCCCTGCTCTGTCTGCAGTGCCCCAGGAGAAGAGTTCAGTGATTAAAAAGTCTGCAATTACTCCACCTGTGTGCTCATAGTTGCATATCTGCATGCAAATATGTGTGGGTGTAAGGGATCCAGGAAGATACACAAATGCATGTAGGGGTCTATTCATGATAGTGTTTGCAAAACAACACCTTCACCACACCTGCAGGGAGAAAGCTGTGCAACAGCTACCTGTGTGAACATTTGGATAATTTGACTCAAGGCACTCAAAGAGGTGTGTAAGCAGTTTTGCCAGTTGCCATGTATTTGCAAGCATTTATTTGTGTTCATGCATTTGTGCTTGTAAGTGCAGAAAGGGTGCATTTAGTCAGACTGAAAAGCACTTCAGTGGCGTTATCTTCAGAAGTGTGGTTATTATACAAAATATCCAGTGTGTCAATATGTTTATTACAGTAAAAAAAATACAAGGCATCGCTGCTGGGGCAACAAGCCCACCTATGAAATGTCCTCAAAATTGTTCTGATGTCAGTCTGCTGACGTCTGTAAACTGACTCTGTGGCAAGAGACAGACAAAGAAGCCTTGACTGAAGTGGCAGAGCTAACACAAACACCATTGTGATCGAAGGGAATTATGTCAAAACTGCTTGTTTATGTCAAGGTACATTAAGATAGTAGTCAGAGCACAGTTTGGTTCCTTTGTTTGCTAAAATTACCCACTGGCTGGGCCTGTGTGTGTGTGTGTGTGGATGTGTGTCACCTTTATTTGTGCTGATGACGTAAACCCAGTGCAGCCCAATATATACACAAACACAAGCTATGTTGAAGTACAGGGCACATGTCTATCTGCCTATTATTGTTTTATGCTTGTCACTTTTCATCTTGTATGGCATCTACATGTTCACATGACCATGTGTTGTCAAAATCAAGGAGTAGGAAACTGCCTTCTGGTGTTCAGCTGAAGTGTTGTAGCTCTTAATGCCATGTATTAAACATTTTTCTGTGTGATAAAATAAGATTAAAAGTGCTATCTGTGGGTACTGAAGTGTGGGGGAGATTGTTATTGAAAGAATATATGTATATTTAATGACAGGCTGGATGTCACATTGGTATTGTGAATAAATGCAGATGCATATGATTTTTCTTCAACGCATATTTATGCTTGCATGAAGAACAATACATAATCCCTGACATGCAGTGTTTAATATTGACTGACACTTCCTTACTACTCACAATCAAATACTGCATTTCTTGTCTTCAACATCTAAACACAAATTCCAGCCAGTACTATAATACAAAGTCATAGAAGCACATGTGTAGCAATCACCCTCTTCACAGTTATAAAAACAGATAAACAATATATTTTTTGTTTGTTTGTTTGTTTGTTTTATTTTCAATAGGGTATGTCAGTGTGCAATGCATACAGGAGCCTCAAATGAATGACTATTCACTGGAGTGACATGCAGATGAGCCATGTTATTCGGTTTTAATTTTGGCTTACAGTTTTACTGCAATGTTAAGGTACAAACTAACAAAGATAAATAAAGTACTATAGACTGTAAAATGGCAAGATGTAAGGATTCTGATGAGTTTATTTTGTGCCAAGAGAAGTGTTTGTGTTGGCATGCTTTTAGATTCATGCAGATTATTCCAGTCTACATTAAGAAACCGAGGCAATGGTGCAGTGGGAGAGCTCAAACTCAGACACCAGGGGGATTAGAGTATAATCACCTACCCGGAGAGGCCCTGAAGAGATGGATATCACTGAGTGTGAGGTCAAGAATGAGAGCCACATAACAAGAGAAGAGGGGTGTTTTAAAAAGGAAACCATTGCACAGAAAAAAATCACATATTTTCACTTTGGGCTGAATATGGAAATGGGCTATGTGCCGTTTATTGATCCACATAAAGAGACAACATACAGTCTGTAGGTTGTAGATCATCCACTTTACTCTGCGTTTCCTTCAAAGCCTCTATGGCTTTAAACAGACATTTATAAAACTGCAATGATAAAAATGATTTTTATCAAATGCAAGTTACAAATTAATGCAAAACCTGTTGCAGTGTAATACATGTGAAAGTGTGTTATGCTCTTGAACCCTCACTAACTTCAGAGTTGAAGCTTTGTGAAAGTAACTGTAACTAAATCTATTGTTATAACTACTTTCACAAGTTTAAAGCCTCTCTACTTACTTTTCTCAGTAAGGTGTCTCCGAACAACCACTAATTTGGTGTCTGTCTTGCATCCTATCTCCTCTCTGAGCTCTCTCCAGCGACTAAATGTTAGTCCAATGTGAAGTCTTGTTATATCACTTTATCTGTTACTTTTCCCTTTCTAATTTCCTTCAGGGTTCCTTTGCTAAATTAGCCATGGCGCGCTTTTGAACCAGACACTGTGTTGATATCTAGTTGCTTGTGTGTGTGACACGGTGCCATAAAGTGAAGTGGTGTTGTAAAGTGACGCACCAGAAAATAGTTGTCAGTTTCTCAGCCTCAGGACTCTGCTGGACAGACAGCTTGAGGACAGTACCTAATAAATGTCATTGCCATTAAAACAAGTCAGAAGCAAAGTACAAGTGAAAGAAAAAAGGGTTGCAATAGTTCAAGTAAACTGGTTGCAGTCTTCTTAGTTGACCCTTGTTTTTGACCCCCAAACTATTCTTTTTTTTTTTGGTATGGTATTGATCTCTGGCATTGTCATTACACATATTTATTTCATTCTTCAAAAAAAAAAAAAAGACTTATTCTTCAAGTCATGTCAAGTATTTGTAAACCCTTTTAATTTTGTTTACCATTAACTGGTCAACCTTGCTTTCTCTCCACCACAACACAAACACCCTCTGCTTCTTTTATTAACCTCCCTCTTTGCCTCTTTCTCATCCAGCTCATTTTCACCAACTCCCTGCTACATCTTCACTTTTTTTTCCCCTCTCTGATTCCATCATCTTCCTTCTCCCTGCCTTTCACCCTCATTATTATAATGTTCCCCACTCAGCATGACAGGAAAACTGAGGGAGCATTTAACCAATGACTGGTTGCAATTACAGCAGCTGACCTGCTGAGCTGGTGTCCAACTCTGCCCTTGGCCAAGCCACCAACACAGACACACACACACACACACACACACACGCATTCAATTGCAATGTAAACAAACTGTGGAATGGAACAGGTAATGACAAGTGAATTATATATATATAAATATATATATATATAAAGCTGAATGTTTAAAAATGTATTCTCCCCTTAGTGTTGACACACATTAGGACTGCACAGGGACGTGTGCAGAGAAAGTTGTTGAGGCACCAGCGTGCATTAGCGAGGCTGACAAAGCTCATTTAGGTTTGCTGGTGATGAAAGGAGTACACAGCCTCGTCCCACTGAGCTTTGTGAAAATGTTGTGACAATGCAGAGTGAGCCACTTAGGAGGTGCATAGTGCCCCTTAGGGGGCTGAATCCTTCTCTGGTGGTATACCCTGCTATTGTATATGTGAAGTGTGCACTAAATGTAGCAGCCGTGTCCCTCATGGCTTGCAATGGAGGCTGGCATGCAGCGCTGATAAAATGTTATTAGTCAGAAAGTTAAGACAGCAATTGTGGCTCTGCTTGAAATGCTTGCATTGTTGTCGTATGTGTAATTGTGCAGTGTTTGAAAGTTTGCAAACCATTATCAGCATTATATATTTACATATATAATGCTGTTTTGTTATTGGACTTCTGTGCTCGTCATGGATTGTCTATAACGAACACCATGTTCCAGCATAAGAGTGTCCATATGTACACCTGGCATCAGGATTCCCTGGGCCGCAGTTCAATGATCGACTTTGTAGTCGTATCGTCGGACCTGCGGCCACATGCCTTGGACAGTCGGGTGAAGAGGGGGGCGGAGCTGTCAACTGATCACCACCTGGTGGTGAGTTGGCTCAGATGGTGGGGGAGGAAGCCGGTCAGAGCTGGCAGGCCCAAACGTGTTGTGAGGGTCTGCTGGGAACGTCTGGCTGAGTCCCCTGTCAGAGCGAGCTTCAACTCCCACCTTCAGCAGAGCTTCGAACATGTCCCGAGTGAGGCGGGGGACATTGAGTCCGAATGGGCTGTGTTCCGTGCCTCTATTGCTGAGGCGGCCAGCCGGAGCTGTGGCTTTAAGGTAGTTGGTGCCTGTCGTGGCGGTAATCCCAGGACTCGTTGGTGGACACCAGCAGTGAGGGATGCCGTCAAGCTGAAGAAGGAGTCCTATCGAGCCTTCTTGGCCTGTGGGACTCTGGAGGCAGCTGATGGGTACCGGCGGGCTAAGCGGCATGCGGCTTCGGCTGTTGCCGAGGCAAAAATTTGGGCATGGGAGGAGTTCGGCGAGGCCATGGAGAAAGACTTCCAGACGGCTTCGAGGAGATTCTGGTCCACCATCCGGCGGCTCAGGAGGGGGAAACGGTGCTCCATCAATACTGTGTACAGTGGAGGTGGGGAGCTGCTGACCTCAACTCGAGACGTTGTGGGTCGGTGGAGGGAATACTTCGAAGACCTCCTCAATCCTACCAACACGTCTTCCCATGAGGGAGCAGAGCTGGTGGACTCAGGGGTGGACTCTCCTATCTCTGGGGCTGAAGTCGCTGAGGTGGTCAAAAAGCTCCTTGGCGGCAAGGCCCCGGGGGTGGATGAGATCCGCCCGGAGTTCCTTAAGGCTCTGGATGCTGTGGGGCTGTCCTGGCTGACACGCCTCTGCAGCATCGCGTGGACATCAGGGGCAGTACCGCTGGATTGGCAGACTGGGGTGGTGGTCCCCCTTTTTAAGAAGGGGGACCGGAGGGTGTGTTCCAATTACAGGGGAATCACACTCCTCAGCCTCCCTGGTAAGGTCTATTCAGGGGTCCTGGAGAGGAGGGTCCGCCGGATAGTCGAATCCCGGATTGAGGAGGAGCAGTGTGGTTTTCGTCCTGGTCGCGGAACAATGGCCCAGCTGTATACCCTCTCTGGGGTCCTGGAGGGGGCATGGGAGTTTGCCCAACCAGTCTACATGTGCTTTGTGGACCTGGAGAAGGCATTCGACCGTGTCCCCCGGGGGCTCCTGTGGGGGGTACTCCGGGAGTATGGGGTACCGGACCACCTTGTACGAGCTGTCCGGTCCCTGTACGACAGGTGTCAGAGCTTGGTCCGCATTGCCGGTAGTAAGTCGGATCCGTTTCCGGTGATGGTTGGACTCCGCCAAGGCTGCCCTTTATCACCGATTCTGTTCATAACTTATATGGACAGAATTTCTAGGCGCAGCCTAGGTGTTGAGGGGATCCGACTTGGTGGCCTCAGTATTGGGTCCCTGCTTTTTGCGGATGACGTGGTCCTGTTGGCTTCATCTGGTCGTGATCTCCAGCTCTCGCTTGAGCGATTCGCAGCCGAGTGTGAAGCGGCTGGGATGAGAATCAGCACCTCAAAATCTGAGACCATGGTCCTCAGCCGGAATAGGGTGGATTGCCCTCTCCGGGTCGGGAGTCAGGTCCTGCTCCAAGTGGAGGAGTTTAAATATCTCGGGGTCTTGTTCACGAGTGAGGGAAGGATGGAGCGCGAGATCAACAGACGGATCGGTGCGGCGTCTGCAGTAATGCAGTAATGCGCCGGTCTGTCGTGGTGAAGAAGGAGCTGAGCCAGAAGGTGAAGCTCTCGATTTACCAGTCGATCTACGTTCCTACCCTCACCTATGGTCATGAGCTGTGGGTCGTGACCGAAAGAACGAGATCTCGTATACAGGCGGCTGAAATGAGTTTCCTCCGCAGGGTGGCCGGGCTCTCCCTTAGAGATAGGGTGAGGAGCTCGGTCATCCGGGAGGGGCTCAGAGTAGAGCCGCTGCTCCTTCGCATCGAGAGGAACCAGTTGAGGTGGCTCGGGCATCTGGTCAGGATGCCTCCTGGACGCCTCCCTGGTGAGGTGTTCCAGGCACGTCCCTCTGGGAGGAGACCCCGGGGAAGACCCAGGACACGCTGGAGGGATTACATCTCTCGGCTGGCCTGGGAACGCCTCTGGATCCCCCCCGCAGAGTTGGCAAATGTGGCTGGGGAGAGGGAAGTCTGGGCTTCCCTGCTTAGGCTGCTGCCCCCGCAACCCGACCCCGGATAAGCGGCAGAAGATGGATGGATGGATGGATGGATATATTTACGTATAAATAGGATGCAGAACATCATCAGATTTTTTTTTATGTACATGTAGTTAAATAACATAAACCTGACTAAACTAATGACAACAAAAACATTTTCATTGAGAAAAATCATAGACAGTAAATATCTGAATGGAACCTGCGTTTGACTGGCGACCTAATCAGGGTGTAGCCTGCCTCTAGCCCAATGATTGTAGATAGGCTCCAGCTTCATGTGACACTTAAATGGAAAAGCGGTTAACACAATGAATGAATGAATGAATGAGTGAAATATGTGAATGGCAGAGGTGTGTGAACCTCCAGGATTTGTCAATTCCAATTTCTTGTTGTATGCTTAGTTTGTCAATAAGACATTAACGGCTGCTCAATTTAATTTTAAAACAATACGTGGCATGCGAGTATATCGTAGCAGTCAAGTAGATTTTTGAGGTGTTGAAACTAATCAATATAAAAAGAGTTAAAATGCCATACTGAAGACCTTTGGACTTATCACTCCACAGTTTGGAAGACTACTAAAGTGGAGGCGTTTCAAGACTAACTCAAACAGGATCAGCGGACCAACAAACGTCATTGATAAAATTTTATATATTTTGTTACTAATCAAAGTTTTAGCATTAGTTGGTGGTAATGTTCATGAGTAGGAATCTGCAAAAAGAAAGCCCCTTGTAATATACAGCATGTAAAGTTTGTTAAAGACTATAGTAACAGTCAAACATTTGGACGCCACTTGACCATTCAACGGTGTGTCCAAAGCTCTAACTGGTACTCTATGACAACAAGCCAGAAGGTTTTTAGAAGGGTTTTATTATTATTATTATTATTTTTTTTTTTTTTAATGAAAAGTTGATGAAGGAAAATGGGATGCCCCCTTATATATCATTTCCCATGCCATATTTATATCACAGAGGCTTACAGAGGGATTGAAGCCTTTTTTCTGTCTGAACAACTTTGCACACAACTCAACAATCCTACCACTAAATGAGAATCCTAAATTACCCTAACATGCACAGAGGAAATACCACGCTCTGTTAGTTGTGCGCATGTTCAATACCATTTATCTGAAGGTAGAGTATTTCATGCAATGTTACTTTGACAATGAATCTTCATCAAGACATCTGTCCTTGATGTGAGACTTGAAAGAAAGTGCTCAATGCAACATGACCACAACAGCTACCTTAAAAGTAATTCTGCAAAAAAGCTAACTAGGAATTAGGAAGTACTTTGGAAAAGCTTAATAAAAGTCTAAGCTATAATCGAACAGGAAATTGTGTAGAAATGTGATAGCCAGTTCAAGTGAGGAAAAAGACCAACATCCCAGAGTTGAAACATTTGTGTACACGCAATGAACAAAAATTCCTCTAAGCTTATGTGCAAAACTGATCAACAATTTAGTTTCAGTTATGTGCGTTTGTTTAATAAATGATGTTTTCGTCTCTTTAGGCCTGAGGTTTTTTTTACGACATTCAGAGAGAATATCCTCGAATGAACTTTACCAGCATGATCACTATTCCTTTGCTCTTTTCCCTTCTTTGTTCCAGCTCATCCTCTTTTCAGTGAATGTTTCTGTTCTTTTTTTTTTCTTTTTCTCTTTTATGTCATGGCAATTTTCTTTTTGTATGAATGTTTTAATATACTTTTCAAATGACTTTGCAAATGTATTTTGTTGGTTCAAACTAATCCTTCTAGGCCCCCCAAAAAAGAAATGACCAGCCTGTAACATGGTCAGCTTTAAATTAGCTTAAGTGCATCAAAATGAAAGTCTTTGCCTCCTCCTTGTAGAGGACAGGCAGATGAGATGTGTTCATCAAGGTTTCAGTACGACACTTGTTGTTTGCCAGGAGGCACAGCGGTCACGGGGGGGGGGGGGGGAGGGGCACAGATGGCAGCACAGGTGTGAAGATGCCACCACATCAAGCACAGTCATCAACTCCATCTAAACACACTGTGCTGTGTGTCTATCTCCACACACGTACACGCTGTTTGCACCAGTTTAGACGGGCCGCAAGCTCTGACTCTTCTGCATCTGGCTTTTTTACCCTACATCTGGCAGAAACTGTTTTGTTAATAATTAAATTTCAAGCGCAGCTTGAGTGGCCATCGCGCTGACATATTAAACATTGATGCTAGGAGTAAATGCGTCTTTTATCATAACATGAAACGATCTTGTCTGTCCTGTTTTGGGCCTCCGCACTCTGGCTGGCAGTGATGCTGGCGCTGAGCTTTTCACAGATTTACCTTTCCAGAATTTCACTTCTCATTTCAACTGGCAACCACGGAGGAGTAAACAAAACAAGACGGCTAAGATGCATATTCTCAATTGACGTCACGTGGTAGAACTTAAAATGGATGATCGAAGAGTGACAGCTCTCTTGCTTGACATTTAGATGTTCCTGGAGAACGAATTTGTCTTTTTTTTTTTAAGCTATGACTAATGTTCCATGTCCTTGTTTTGTCAGTGGTGTCCTCTTGAGAAAAAAAACTCCCTCTTTACGCTTTTCTATTTTCCCCCACGACTATCTCCTTCACATCCAAACAACAGAATTTGCAGCAATTGATGTTAAAACATAATTGGTGTTCTGTCAGTACTAAAACAGAAGCCTCATTGGTCTCACTTAGCATATTTTTGACCCTTTACAAAGTAATAATCACACAAAGCCCTGTATAGTTTGGTGTGCATACTGATAGTGCTAACTGCATTTAGAAAATAATTTTAAAAAAATACACTGCACTGGATTAATTACCTGAAAGAGTGCTCTTCATGCTGAATTCCTGAGAGAACAGGGTGATTTGGTTCATAATGAGGCTTGCTCATTACAATGACAAGTCCTCACGGCTCATCAGCCTGACTTTGAGGAGACAAACTCAAGTGCAGAGTCTGCGGTCTTAATTTAAGCTTTTATCAATATCAAATGGAATATAAAGAATAATAACACAATATGCTTGATATAGGAAAATGTGGACATTTTGCAATAACAATCCCAGCAACTAATATTACTAGAAATTGCAGTGATAACAATCTTGGCAGAAAATGTTTTGCATGCAAATTGCAACCCACTAACAAGTGATCCGAATGTGCTTTAGAGTTGAGAACAATGTACCTAATGACATGTAAATGCCACAGTTTGCCGGAAACAAGAGACAAATTACATGCCCATCAAAATACATTTGAAGACTCTATAACCAGAGTTGTTTTCCTTTCATAGCATTAAGTTCCCACGCTGAATGAATAAAAGAAATTTCACCCAGTGGTCTAAATGCATAAAATGGTCTGTTACACAGACACAGTCTCAACTTGAAGCCATTTACAACAAACCCAACCTATAAAACTGTCACTCCACCTTCATCAAAAGTGGATTAAATGTCCTTTTGTCTGTGGATATAGGCATTGAACTCCTACAGAGAAGATTATGGTTTGTAGCTCACATAGTTTTAAGAAGATTTCTTTTCCTGCTGTTTTAGTTGGTCTGACTCAGCCTCCACCACAGTCCAACTTTATCTGTCTACCCCAGTCTTTCAGCCTCTCCTTTCTTTCTGATTTGTCATGCATGCATTTTTTTTCCTCCAATACCCCATATTGCACAGATGTGTCTCTGTGTGCTGAAGCCTTAGAGTTATTTTGTCACATAGCAACTGTGGCTGGTGTTATAACAGAGTTCCACTTGCTTTGTAAAAATAAACAAAAGCCCTAATAAAGCCTTTCTGCATTGTAAGAGAGGGTCAGCTCAGTAGCATTCCTAGTGCATTCTGAACATCTGTTACACAAAAAGGAGTTTTCATTTTCCTTGTCTTTGTGGATATAATCGGCCAACTCAGTAACCACAATACATGTTATCCTTTAAGTCTTGAACAATCGCATATGTTAATATGTTAGTGTGAATCAGACACAAGTAATGTGACATATTGTAGTGTTAGTAGTGGAATATTATACCGCAGCTAAATCCATTCACCTTATCTTATTCTATTTTTATTTTTTGGGAGATGAATTAGCTGCAAATTCAAGTCACAAGGCTACTTAGCAGCTCCTCACTGGGGAACTTCTTTGATAACCATTATTGAGGTTTGGATTTATGCTAAGTGATGCAAATGGGCAGTTTTCATTACCACCACATACCTAGTATCCCAGGAGGATGGTAATCCTTGAGAAATGTTCATTGCTTTCAGACAGACGCAATTCTGCTTCTGGTTCTGGCTTTACTTAGGAGTCTCAGAACCTTGGGACTTTATGGTGACCTAGTCTGCATTCACACTAACAAGAACCAAAGTGGCAGAATTTTACTTAAAAGAGATAATTGTAGAAGAAGTGTGATGGTTTGTCTTAATTTTCTGCTAATTTCATGTATGTAGCTGTTTTCTTTAGCAGGAGATCCATTGTAGAAAGACAATACATGTTTTTTTTTTTTTTTTTTGTTTTTTTTTTTTGTTACAATTGCTACAGTGGTTGAACTCCCCACTCAGTACCATTCTTACCTGGTTGACAGGTCAAAAATCCAGCAGCTCCAAACTTGCCATTTTAAGGCTGTGTTCACAAGTTTTTTTTGTATTACTGAATTATTTCTTCATTTTCTGAGGCTTATCGTTGGTTTAGTTGCTCTGAGCCTACACAGATGATGTCATAGTTTGTGCAGAGGAGTCACTGTTTTGTTTTGTTTTTTTTTTCCCAATTGACAACTGAGTTTTAGTCGAGAAACAGCATTTTGTTTTGTTGTAGTTGTTTGACATTTTTGTTTTGCCTGAATGTTTCATTTGAATTTCATTTGGATCTGGGTGTAGACTCCTGCATGCGTGAAAGGGTTAATTGAAGCCTTATATTAAACAAAACAAGCAATGATAACATTCAAATGATGTTTTCTTGTTCAAATATTTTCAGATTTCTATGCATTGGACATGATTGGAAAAACTTACCAACAACTACTTTCAATCTGTAAAAATTTCAAAATAAGCCAAAATGTTACTGGGTTTTCCAAGGCTAAACTCAGTGACATTCTTCCCAATAAACACACTTCCTTCCCGAGTCTTCACCATTTATGTTTTTAGTACTAGTGTATGTTTTAGTACAGTCAAGTTTAGGTGGGATTTGTTGTTGTGATAATTGTTTCATATTTATTTATTTTCTGCAGTGTGTTATAGATATAAAGTCTAACAAACAATTCCAAAGTCTAGTCAGACATTGTTAGTTTGGGCATGTCCACTACATGAAATATTGTGCTCTACTGTTTTTTCATTTAATGTTTGTATTTAAAAGAGCTCTTCATTTTAGAGTCAGTAGCTGTTTCCATTAGCTTCAGAATTGCACACAATCTAAATATTGCAATGAAAAAACTGGTTACGGAAGCGCCCACATTTTGACAAAATCTCAGAAAAAAATTCTAAAAAGCTTTTATGCGCTCATAAGATTTTTAGACATTTTGAATAAAGAAGTATGTTGCAAAAATGGCTGGCTCCTGGTGTGGATGGATCCCGAGGTATTGTTTCCTCACATCAGCACCAAGTCAGAATTTTTATCACTTACTTAATGTTTTTAGTTGTTTTATTAACCAGAATTCAGTTAAAGGGACAGTATTCAGGGAATGATGTTTTTCGGGGAATGTGGGTGGGGTTCTTTGCTCTATGTCCTTGTGTGTGTGTGTGAGTGTGTGGAAAGAGCTTGTGTCTATTATTTTTAAATGCCTTTTTATCCACTGTTTGTTTTAATCCTTATGACTTGATTTTATCCTGGAAAGCACTTTGTGTTGCCTGAGGCATGAAAAGTGCTCAAGAAATAAAGTTTGATTTGATTTGATTTGAAAAGTAACATGTATGTGTCCCCAGACAGGACATGGGGTATCACAGGACCACATCATTTCAGGTAAAGATGGTGCAATGTGGATGGATGGCGAGAGGAGGACACATTTTTACAAATCAGAAAATTGTAACCACCATCTTTGATCGGAATCAACAATGAAATCCAGACTTTTACAATAAATTGAAAGGGAAATGAGGAAGAAGGGCTTTAAAAAGCCCGGCAAATCCTCCGCAGTGACCCTGAAATAATGCGGCAATTCTCATAAAATATTGTCCACGGGATGGATTTTTATGAAACCTGTGCCTTATGCAGTAGACACCACACAATGGAAACACCCAGTTTAGGTTGAGTTGGTTAAAATTTTACAAATGCTACAAACTGTAAACATGGTACTGAAATATTATTCACTCAAAACTTAATGTGCAGATTTGTTTTTCTTTTTTCACATTCACCAGATTCAGAGAAATGTTGGCATTACTTCCTATTTTTAGTCAAGGAATCAAGCTCCATTTAGCTTGGTTTTGGTCTAAAAAACAAAACAAAAAAAACAAAAACAAATATAAGATGTGGGTCTTTTTGAAGCTCAGTTTTCACAGACTAGTCACTTTGTCTGCTATCTGGGGCTGAGTGGGTGGCACAAAGTGGAGTTTTCACAGCTTTTATTTCTCTTTCAAAGCAAGAGAAGATGCAGGGGTATGTGATTGTTGCTCTTTGTGTTGGGCAGAGAGAAATAATCATCTATTGAACTTTAATGCAAGTCAGAATCACTTTTTTTTTTTTTTAATGGCTTATTATAGATGATAAAACCAAAGAAATTAACAAGCTCCATTTTAAAAGTGAGGAGAAAAAGATAATTAACTTGAGGATCTTACAAAAGTTTCCTCTTTTTCACAAGAACGGAAGCTCAGGTCTGTTGTTGGTTTCCTGTTCTGGTTGACTAAATACAATATTTTATAAGTGCTTTGGTGCTTCGAACTAATTTTTTTCTGAAACTAACTGAAAGCTGGCCAAAAGCAAAAGTAGTTATAGCCTTCAAACCATAGACTGTATATAAAAGATGGACGGAGGCTCTGTGACATCATCTGCAGGTTTCTGAAGAGCTGGATTGAAGCTCATTGGGTGGTTTCTACCATCGCAATCTTCGCAGCGTCACGTGTGTCATCTTTCCTGGTAAATACAAAGATGGGCAAAGAGGTAAAGCTGAGGAGGGGGCTGTGAGTGTGGGGGTGGATGATTGACATCTTTTGCTATCTCTGAACTTCCTGTAGCTAAGAGCTATCCAAGCTAACCCAGAGCTAAGAGGAGCTAACCAGCTAGCAGAGGTAAGCGGGCTAAAGTTAAATCACACTGTTAACCTGCTAAAAACTGCAGTTTATCTACATTCCTCCTTTAAACGGGATATTGTGTACCTATCAATTAAAAGGACATACCTCTAACTATACTAAATGTTGGGAGATGAAATTACTCCTAAACAGAGGATTCACAAGTTCACTCCCCCCACAGTTATCATCAAACCTGATCTATTAAACGTAAATTGTTTTTTTTGGTACCAGGCTGTAAACATTTTTACTTCTGCTGTGACGTTGGTCTTTTTAACATGGAAGGCTATGGTTATTTACTCTGTTTTGGGGCCCCTAGTGGATGAGTGGTGAACTTTGATTTTTAGCAATTCCATATCAGTTTCACTTTCAACCACTTTCTTCAAACTCATTAATCACAATAGGTTCATTTTAAGATGCCTTGAGCTACAACTCTATCCCTTGCATTTTATTTTAAAGCAAACTTGAGGTCCACTGAAAGGGGGTTAGTGGTCCAGGAAGTAGGTTTCTGAATTCAACCTTTGGGGGAGGTCTTTATGGGTACTCCAGCTTCCTTTCACAGTCCAAAAACATGCTTGATAGGTTGACTGGCATTTCAAAACTCTCCCAAGGTGTGTGAGTGGTTGTTTGTGTGTTGGCCTAGTGATGGACCAGTGACCTTTCCAGGCTGTACCTGGCCTCTTTCCAAGAAGCAGCTGTGATTTGCCCAAGCATGCCTGCGATCCTGGACTGGAATAAGTGGGTTTAGACAATAGATGGAGGGTTCCACTGAAAGAAGCAACCATGTAATGGATGGGAACTGAGTTCTAAACTCTGGGTGAGTAAAAGATTTTTAATTTCTTCTGACAAATTTGGATGCTTGCTATATTGAATCAAGGTTCTGTAAGATGAACTACACGCTTATGACAAGTCACCACAATCAATCACATATATAGAGTAGCTACAACAGTTTTTTATATATATACATTTTAGAGGTAACTTAATGTTTTATGTCTGCCATGCTGTTGTTTGGCTTTGAGAAGTATCCACTTTACATTCAGGAAAAATAAAGGAAATTGCTGAAGGTTAGATATAGAATTACACTGAGGCATAACATAATAGAATCTGTATCCAAATAAGGATTCAGACTTAGTCAGTGTTTATTTGAAAATGTTTATTTAGTTATGTTATATAAGTAAGTAGCTCTTAGCTTCCACTTTGGCCAACAGATCGCAGCCTCGTCCACAGTAGCCAGACAGCCAGTCAACCCCTGATTCAAGGTCAAAGCAAAAAATCCTCATAAAATTATATCCTAGCACAATATGTAATAATTGTGGTCAAGAAAAACAGAAATTCATATATTTTATCTGATAAGTAACTCATGACCATGAAACTGTTTTATGTACCCTTTAATGCTAAAGGCCTCAGACTGCAGTAGTTGAACTACCAATATTCTTAAACAAATACAAGTATGACAATTACTCTTTTGTCACAATGCAACTCCAAATTTCTATCATAGAGAGGAATTTAAAAGCTGAGTTGAAGTAAACTAAAATAAATCAAACCATCTCATATTGGTAACCTGCAAAAATCTGTTTAAATGAAAATAGTTGTAAACATTTTTTGAGTTTGTACTTTACTTTCATGCTTTGCATCAGCAGTAGACCAGTGCTGTGAATAATAATGCACGTTAAAAAAAAAAGCTGGTAAATCACCTCTAAGTGCTTTGCATCCTTGAATGCTACTGTCCCATTTTTCTCCACTCACTCTCAGTCTTCCTTCAGCTTCACCTCTGACGCCACCCCTCCCCCTCACCCTACACCCGTCTCTCCTTTTTCAGTCTCCTCCCAAAGTCCTATTGATTTCTTCGATTGTGGCAGGTGATGGCAGAGTGTTGTTTGCCATGAGATAATTGTCGCATCATTGGTGCTGTGATGAGTGCTCCACTTCCCCCTGCTTATTTATTTATTAATGGGATGTGTCACCTGCTCCATGCTCAAGAGGGAGAGCTGGGCAGGTTAAACAAGTGCAGAGCCGTCCCTCATCGATTAGCAGGAGGGAGGGAAGAAGAGCGTTCTGGGGTCAAAATGCAGTGTTCAGAATACATATGTGTTATCAGGGAATGGAAGATCGATTTGCTGAGGAATGGGAGTGGGATCAACCTGTTCGCCATGTTTATTAGGTTATTTCAACAATAAATAAAATGGAATAGTTTTTTATGAATGTATTGATTGAAAAGGGGCTGTTTTCTATTAATGAAAGGAGGGAGGCAAAACATTTAACTACATTAAAGATGTGCTTTTAGTTAGAAGTTAATCAAGATTGAGCTGACTACCTGAATAATTCTGATTGAGCAGGTTATTCCATCGATGCATTTTTTTTCTTCCCTGATGGCACGGACATATTCTGAGATTCATCAGGTACAAATTGTGAAAGAGGGGGTTAAAGAAAACTTTCACCTGATTTTCATAAATAAATTTGTCAGACTTAAACCTCTTTATGTATCGCTGTAATGTGTAGAAGAGGGCTTTGCTTAGTGTTCATATGCTGCCGTCATTAATACAAGACATTAATGAAAAACAATACAACACAGGATACAAACTAATTGTGTAACATTGCAGAAAATGATAAAAGAAACAATGGCACAAATGTGTGCCGTTAAAGCTAAAGACGGTTTAATGTAATCATACTGTTTTTTTTCTTTTCTTGTTTTTTTTTTGTTTGTTTGTTTGTTTCTTTGTACATTCAAGGAGATATTTGATTGGTTTTTACAAACAGTTTAAAAAAAACAAAAAACTTTTTCCTTTAAATAAGCAGCTAAAGTAACAGTTTTATGTCACACAAGAGTTTTGCCTGTGTCCATCAGTTTCTACTGCGGATTTTTTATGACTCATCTGTCTCGGAGGCCAAATCTTTCAAAGTGCCATTTTTATTATTGACACACGGTTTTTGACACATGCAGCAATACCTGCAGGTACTGTGATGGAACTTGACAGTTTTTAAAGATTTTTTTTTCCAGCGGACACATTTTCTTTTTTTACATGGCTGTGTGTAAATGGGAAGTTCACATTTCCTCTGTCAGCCCTGTGCGATTAAAGAATTTGAATGATTGTTACTACAAACTTGTTCAATATCCTCAGGCAATATTTTCTGTCATCTGTTAAGTAGAGATGACAGTTTTAGCTGGCTCTGATCTACAAAATGTTTTTGAGGACACGATATATAAGAGACTTCAACAGCAGAGAATTGTAATTCATCAGCATCGGTATACGCCGTATAGGCGGATGCCTTGGATGCCAGTTGCTGCAGGGGTGCTGCTGTCAGCTGTCCAAAATGAATTTGTAAATAAATGATATAGAGTCATTAAAAACCCCAGCTGGCAACTTATTTTCATACTCTGGGGACTGGTTCTTGTGCAACATTGCCACATTTTGACAATCTGCCGATCATATATATATATATATATGTACATATATATATATATATATATATATATATATATATATATATATATATATATATATATATATATATATATATATATATATATATACATGTACATGTACATATATATATATATATATATATATATATATATATATATATATATATATATATATATATATATATATATATATATACATGTACATATATATATATATATATATATATATATATATATATATATATATATATATATATACATGTACATATATATATATATATATATATATATATATATATATACATGTACTATATATATATATATATATATATATATATATATATATACATGTACATATATATATATATATATATATATATGTATATATATATATATATATATATATATACATGTACATATATATATATATATATATATATATATATATATATATACATGTACATATATATATATATATATATATATATATACATGTACATATATATATGTACATATATATGTACATATATATATGTACATATATATATGTATATATATATATATATATATATATATATGTATATATATATATATATATATATATGTATATATATGTATATATATATATGTACACATATATATATACATACATATATATATGTACATATATATATATATATATATATATATATATATATATATATATATATATATATATATATATATATATATATATATATATATATGTGTACATATATATATGTACATATATATACATATATATATG